>NC_066842.1:9290698-9640363 GCF_001640805.2 Lates calcarifer | reverse complement strand
TTTGTGTATTTGCTTAAAGACATGCTAAGATATTTTAATTTACAAATGCTAATCTCAGTTCTTTTGGTGATAATTGAGGGACTTGCTTTTTCAAAAAGTAAGTTTCAACAAATTTGAAATTCTAAATACTTGCTGGACCTGCTGGACCACAGGGTAAACTACCACAAATAGTCTGATGCGCATATTGATAGGCACATTTTGAATTCAAACAGATCACTACAGTTCAAATACCTGTTTATTTTCCCCCACACTGGAACGAATGTTTGAATTGCAAATACAGAAAATGACAGCCCTAAAACTCGAAACCATATCACTCTTGACATTGGACCCTAGAAGTCATCATTGTATTATTATAAACTCACAGTTTTGTTGAAAATGCATGCATACTGTGTGTAAGAAAAGTGGACTTGTTTTTGGAACACTGGTAACAATTTCTATCCAATATAAAGTGAGCAACGTGATTTTTACTGTTCACGAAGCTCAAACTGTTCAGAAGTCCAGGTTGATACTCTGATAAAAACTGCAGTTTGAAGTGTCAGCCCATGAAGATGGCTAAGAGGAGGGCAGGTGCACCTGGTGCTAACTTACTTAGTTATTCTCTTTCATGTCATAACCCATAGTGAACCTGAAATATGCAATGTTGGAAATACAGGGATGGTAGTTCAGCAAAATAAATAAATAAATAAAAATAATATTAATGAATATCTCTTGGATTTGGACCTTTGGACCTTGCTTAATGGTATACTTGGAACTGCTGAACAACTTCTGTGGTGTAATCAAATGATGCAATGTAATTACATCGTACCTCTCAAAATACAGACACTAAAAGTGCTTGTTTCTGCCACTGTTGAAAGGATGCATACACCTGAAAACCTTTTAAATTTTAAAGTTATCCTTTAAGTTCAATTTGAAAATTAAGTATTTACTTTTTAAGGCTATTTCATCTCTGTTGGAAATAATTCAGTAGAGGCACTGTGAGTCATTTGAATAAAACAGGCTAAATTGCTGCAAGACAGTGATATTTATTGAGCTGGGTCCATTCATCTCCTTTAATGTGAGAAGATGTGTATGGTGTGTGTCACCCAACAGTTTGAACAATGATGGACTAGACTCCCTCTATAGTGGGTAGGGTTTCAGGCTGTACTCTCCTGTGCTGTATACCTGAACTGTCTTCTTCAGTTCAGAATGATGTGGGTACAGAAATTGTTTGAATAGGTGGGTTAAAGTAGACAGAAAGGGTGTCACTTTTGTTGACAAGAGCATCTTTCCCTCTGAATGCAAATCCGTGCTCGTGCTTGTCCAAAGTCTCAATGCCTTGCTTTGACAGATGCCTTCCGGTCATGGCTTGCTCTGCTGTGAGGCAGTTTGGGGTGGGCTGTTGGGAGCTCTGGGAGGTGGGGGAATGACCAGCTGTGGGAAGGAGATGGAGGTCACATAGGCTAAGTAGCCTGGTGTCCCTGAGAGGGACATAGCAGGCAGTGAGGTTGTGTAGGCTGTGGCTGACAGCTTGGCCCTCATTACCACCTTCCTGATTCCTATCAGGGCAGCTCCCACTAGAGCAGGTGAGTTGGAAAGGGAGTTATGCAACAGTGTTGATTTATGTCCAATGCCTGCATTTTGTCTATGTGTGTTGTCACAGCTGGCGTGGCTGCTGCTTGGCTGTGTGTGTTTGTATGTCTCTGTGCAAATAGGTTAGCATGTGATGAGGTGTTTCGTCACACATATGTATGGATGTGTTTTGTGTCATTGAGCTTGCCATAGATTTTTTCAGTATATAGTGTGGGTTTGTGTTGTGCGTCTCTGCTATGTGTAAGGCGCTGTGGTTTGGGTCCTACCCCAGTTCAAGGCAGACGTGGATTTTAATGTTTTCCTACATTCCTTGGATTTTCTCTCGGGAAGGCTGTGGCGACTTTTCTCTGTAACCTGTGTTAGCTGACATTAACACTTTTTATATTATCTGGTTCATGACTCTCATGTTAAACACCTTGACTTTTGATGTGTTAGCATATTCAATATGGCTTTGATAAGTGACGGAAATGCTTTGCTTGTTAGGGCTGGATGGCTGAAGTCTTTTCTTTGTCTGCAAAACACATGGTGTTGATCATAGGGACAGCTCGTGCTCCAGTCCTGGCAGTCACCAAGCGACAGAGGGAAAGAATCATGGTGTTCCTGAAGCCTATTACAATATAACCCTTTACAGCAACCACCAATTATGTAGCTTATGCTGAGTAATATTCCTGTTTTGTTTTTTTTATTTATCAAATGCCTATAAGATGCTTTTAATTAATTAGCATGCAGGATACTGTTGCCTGCTGCTTTAGGTCTCTGGTTATTTATATCAAGCTGTCTTTTGCTTTTAACATCTAAAGTGCTTTCTTACCCTGTTTCCTTTCATCCCCAGTAATATTTCCTGAAGAATGATGAAGACAAAGTCCAAATAACAGAACTGTAGCCTGTCAAAACCCATTTAGAGCAAAGATCAGTACTCAGATGGGATCTATGTGCAGTTTGAGGCCTCTGTACAATGAGCCTATGAATAATGTTGAAAGCCAAGAGAGATGATACTCTATCAAAGCCAATCTCAGGTAAAGAGAATAGCCTTTGAGTTGTCACAATGTGATATGCTCCCTCTGAACATGCAATGTTCAGTTAGAAGCTATGAAGAATATTCTGTTATAACTGACTTTGCCCTGTTGATTAGTTGATATGCCTTCCCACAGGGGTTGTGTCCTAGTAAAATGTCAACTTTTTGCCAAATCACTAAGAATGAAAAGCATACAGTAGCACATTGTGTGCAGAATAATGTTATTTGTAGATTACTTGCAGATTACATGCAAATGATGCTACCCTGAAAATCAGAACAAAAAGAAAGAAAATGTCCCTAGAGCTCTGATTTACAAAACTTTCAATTCTCATACTCTGGAGAGTAGAAGGTTTTTGTAGAAAAACTTTTTCACCTGTGCTCACTTGTGTTCAAGCATGTGACTTACAGGCTCATATAAATGTAAACAGACACGCATACATTGCATCGTAAAAAGCAACACAATGAAGTGTGATTGTAGAGCAGATTATGTGTGAGGAACAGGATGCTTGTGATAGAACTGCATCTTCGCTCCTGTTTTTCTCCACGGCTGTTGCAGGGGTGAAGCCAAGTTAGGCAGGCAGGAAGGCTTCAGCTCCCCTCCTTGGTAAACAGAGTAGAACCTCAACAAAGCAAATTGGACCGAGAACAAGAACAGGCTGTGTGTTATAATCTCTGGCAGTGATCACGAGGGGACCTGTAAACTGGTCGTAAGAGATAAATTGCTTTCATTCAGCCCTTTGCATAACATTTTGGAGATGTTGTAGTTAAGCAGACCTGTAGAAGCTCAGTGGCTGATAGGTTGTCTGTGATGTAGTGTTCACAGCAGCAGATGGCAGTGCCAGCAGGCCAGGATGGTGCCAGAGGGTTACGCAATGGAATGATGCCTCTAAGACCTGACTGGAACACCGCATGACATATATATGTGCAGAAACACACTTCCCACACCATCTCCTGAAACTGTAAAGAAGCATTCATACTTGTGAGATTCAGTTTGCCTGCAAATTCTTGAAGTCGTGGTCAGCCTAAAGGACTGGTCTTTCCTTTTCTTATCAGAGGAAATAGTGACCCAACCTTCATGGTGTCATGCTCAGGTGACTGACAGTTTGAACTGTTTCAGGAAGCTCAGAGTGAAGTGGCACCCCATCACTGGCATGACCACGGAAACAGATGGAACTATAGCTTCCCCATGGTCTGGCCTCCATTTCCTGGTCCTCTCTGGGGCACGTGTGTGTCTGCCAGTGGGATATGGGTCAGATGGTCAGCTATCTTTATCCAGATTGCTGCCAGGAAAACCTCCATCCATTTGGAAATAAAAAAGGGCGTCCTCCTGGTTCACTGGGGAAAAAAATGGGGAATTCATTGATAATATGCTCTGTTACTGTCTCTTTTTTTCCCTGTCTTGCACAAATTACTTTGTCCCTATGTAGCTCGATCTGCCTCTAACACAGACTATGATATTTTGTCTGTGCAATAACTGAGTGCTACCAAATCAAATCTGGTCAGAACCTCACCTCCAAGTGTACCCCTGTCTTTCCAGTCTTATGTACTTTCTAAATGTTTTTTCTGAGACTTGTATAAGTAAAGTAAAGGTTATGAATGTAGGTGTGGTGAAGACTAGTGGGTGTGTTTGTATACAAAGAGCAGAAAGGAGCCGTTCAGGCCATGCCAACCACACGGGGACTTCAATGCAAGCAGACTAAGCTGCAGCATAAATCAGGTCTTCTCCTAGAGCTCACAGACATCCTGTCCAGCTCCAGGCTAATCCCTCACCGTGCTGTTTTCTAAGAATGAGCTCATGCCACCAAGTGTTGCCAGCCATGGTACCAAGCCGACCATGCTTTGCTACACCATAAGGAGACATTACCATTGCTTTTAGGATGCCACTGGGCCCTATTTTTCAGGTCCCTAACATGCCCACTGACGCAGCATACAGTGAGCCATTCACATTAGTGTAGAATTTCCAATATGAGCAGCACTTTGGTCTTGTTGTTTTTCACTATTTAATGGACCTGGTTCTTGTTTGAGGAATTGGCCAAAACCCTCTATCAATCATGGTTGCACCCTCACTGCTTTTACTATAAATAAAGAAAGAACCAGCCAGAAAAACAGATTCTCTTTCTACCCATAGGTACATTCATTTCTAAAGGCAACAGCACACCTCTGCGGGACTAGTTTAAAACGTACTCTAGTATCTTATAAAATTTTAAACATCTGTTCACTGTCTTCCACCAGTACATTGTTTGTCCCAAGTTGAGGGTGCTTTTACAGCATTCAAGATGCACTCAGGTAGTACCAGGAGCTAACGCAATCCTGTTGTTCTTAATTGCCAGGTGGTCAGAAGAAGTCAGGGGAAATCCTAGCTGTAATATTAAACTAAACAAATGTAAACCAAGAGTTGGTGAGACAAAACTAGGAACATAATATTCTCCACATCAATAAACATAGATGGAAAATAAGCTCTCTGATTTACTGGCAATTATTTGGGATCTTATTTTTGCAGAATAGTCACAAAAAATTAATTTCCATTACTGATTAGTAATAGAAAATGAAACACACACACACACACACAGAATACTGTGGTTGAGCTCTGAGAGACTCAGCAAAGCCTGTATTTGTGAATGTGTGTTTTGTTGCATTGTGCGGTGTGCTCGTACTTTGTGCCCTAACATTACTCCTGGTGGATCCACAGAACTGAAGAAAGCCCCTGGCCCATCAATAGTTGAGTAGGAGCACGGTTGTGTGTGTCTGTAATGAGGCATACCACATCGCATCATTAATATTACATGCTGGCTTAGGGCCAAGGGATGTGCTCTGTGGTGTGTTCAAGTATAAAGTATGAGCGTGCATGTGAGTATGATTGCTCTGCGTACAGTTTAATTAGTGTTTTGCAAGACTTAAGTTCAGGTGCACTTGCAGGAAGTCCAGTTTGATTAACAGATTAAATGTTTATCAGACAACAAAACACTCTACAGTGGTTTGTAATAATCACTGACAGGATTTTACAACTCTGGAAAGTTGCCATGGTGACAACTACTTTATCTTTTGTTGTAATGATTGCAAGGTAAACAGCTCAACCACGGCATTCATGTTACAAAGTAATCCTCCAGGAATGTATGCTTGCAAGACTTTGATTGGCCTCGCTGCTACAAAAGTTGAGCCTGGTCCAACTGTTTTGCCGGACAACCTTGCATTGTTTTTGCAGAAGACACCCACTTGGCCTTAGTCTGCCACCACCCAACCCATCCCCCAACTCTAACCTGGCAATCAAAATTGAAATTAATACTATGATATACTGTATTTTCTTGGAATTAAAGTATATGATTGTGTCTTTGTGCATGTGTGCATTTGATTTGTAAACAGATTAAGAGACATTCAGGTTGTATTTTATTTGTTCTAAAAAGCCTGTAATACACTTTTATGTAGCTTTATCTAACAATCTCTTTTCACCTTATATGCTCCATAGTCAAGCTGTCAGTCTTTTTTAAGTGTTTTGACAGAGAAAGCCTGAAATTCAGTCCAGATCTTTGCATGAACTGTGCTAGTCTAACACCTGGTTTGTTTGCACATGAACAAATCACACACAACTGCACATAGTGTATGTGCACATGCACATGCTCACAGGCACAGAACCTGCTAATGTGTTTGATGAGAGTGTTGGTAATAAAGTTCACCCCCATTCCCGCCTCATTCCCCCTGGCCAAGTGAACAGTACTCAGAAATGAGGTATGGACAAGAATGTTAAAGGCTACCATCAAAGGCTGCCAGCCTCTTCCTTTAGATCTGTGTGTGTGTGTGTGAGTGAGAGAGAGAGAGTGAGTTTGTGAGTGTGTTTGTGTGAAGTACCCCCACAGGTGATTGGATCTGATCTGATCTCATCTCATCTGATTGGCTCATTCGTCTGATGCGTTCCACAGCCGAGTGAGAGAGGGGTGTTAGAGGCCTGTCTAAATAATTTAGATCTTGCATTTGTATTGATCAGGTAGCGCTGCTCTCCATGGGCCACTCCACTACTCCCTGTCTCTCCATCCTTCTTCACCCCTCCTCTTGTTTTTTCGATTGTAACCTTGTGCCCTTAGCTTTGCCTTCCTCTCCTTTCTCCCCCCAACCTCTACATCAAACAGAGTGCAGGTACACTGCTGCAGGGGGAGCAGAAAATGTATGAGAAGGGAGTAGATGAGGAAAGTGCAGGAGAGAGCATTTTTTACCATGATTTCTCAAATGGGAGTGAGGCTGAGTGAAAGAGATTGGAAGAAAGGTGTAAGTGGTGGATAAAGAGAGAAATAGCATGGCGAAGGCAGAAAAAATCTTTTGTGTGTGTGTGTGTGTGTGTGTGTAGCCCATGTGCAAGTGTCTGTGGAGAGTAATGGAGTGTGTGTAACCTTGGAGATGCAGGTCAGTGGAAATGCAGAAATGAGCGTATTGTGTGTACTGAGGCTGGTGAAGCCCAGTCCAACTTAGTGCATTAAACCCAGTCCATTACTTCATTAAATACTGCATCATGCCATGGCCTTGGATCAATACCACATAATGTAAACACTGATAACATGTCTCACCATCGAATGGATTTGTTGAGTGGGTAATGTATTCTGTTAAGCAAAAAATAGCACAAAAGAGGAACACATATATATACACAATATGAACATGATAATTGCTTGTTTGAATGAGAAGGCCTTTTCCCTGCATTCTGTGGGTATTGCGGCACAAGAGGTGCACTGCGCAACATGGATTGAATATGATAATGCTTCTGTTGCCAAGCAAAATATCTCTTTCTCGCAATACGGCTTCTTGTACACACTGTACACGCTGATAGAATTTGGCAGTGCTCACAGCTGACAAGAAAAGGGGATACAGAGAAATTACTTGTTGCTCACACAGTGTTTTTAGAGCCATTCATACAACGGAGAAATGTCTGCAAATAAATGAGATTTTATATTTAATTCTCTAATTATACTGTAGCTAAATCTGTAGTGTGAATTATGTGCTTGGAATCTGTAGCTGAAGTACGTATTTTTTAAATAAAAATTCAGATCAAAATTAATGTGTGTAATTTACTGTTGTAAAATGTAGAGAGAGCATGTAAAATACAGCATTTATGATATATCTGGATTTTTGTGTAAAACCTATGACAGGAGACGAGAGGAGGAAATGTCTGGTTATAATAAAGAGAGTTGTGGAATGAATTATTAAGGCTTTGATATGGCAGAGAGCTGAGCTTAGCTGTGTTCTTTAGACAGGGTGTAGAACATCCAAAATACAC
Source organism: Lates calcarifer (assembly GCF_001640805.2). NCBI lineage: Eukaryota > Metazoa > Chordata > Actinopteri > Centropomidae > Lates > Lates calcarifer. The sequence goes on along the minus strand of NC_066842.1, from coordinate 9,632,522 downwards.
AGACACATGCAGAACACACACTTTTCAGACACACAAAAATTGCCGGGCGCCTTGTGTGAGGACGTGTTAATGGAGTCACCCAGACAGACAGGCAGTGAGACGGGGGCCACACAGGAGTCTGCTCTGCCCAAATTCCCACATGGAAACACACCAAGCTCAGAAGAATGAACGCCCCAAGACCAAACTGACATGTTATTTTTGTTACTAAAAACACACCAACGCCGCGGGTGTCTCCTCCTATTCCCATTCAGTTTTCCCCCGAATGCAGGGGGATTCCAGGGTCAGGAAATAACAATGCCTCCATCTTTCCCAACTGCAAAGGATTTTATTCCTCAATGTGTAAAAGTGTATTTTTTGCAAGTGTGTTTTCCTTTGAGCTGCAGACTGTTCCCTTGTGCTCTGATCTGTCTGGCTGGAAGCAGTCCAGTGGCTGAGCTCTTTTCCTCTGGTGATGTAGCTGGCTCTGTGGTCCCGTCACTCAGGGTCTTTGTTTACTGGGTGGATCAATAGTTAACTTGCTGCTGGATACACTAAGCTGTAGATCTGTGCAGCTGGATAATAGACCAACACTTTTCAGCTCTTCTGCTGTTTGTGGTGACCTGTGATGAATAGAGGCTTAAGAAGCCTATTGGGTTACGGCCAATTAGCTCATCTCTCACTTCTAATATGGCTGTCAATAGGGACGGGCTTCAATTAAAGCTGCTGTGATTTGTTCAGGATGAGGTAGATTAAATTCTGGGGCTGTTGGCTGTTTTCTTTTTTGTTCCACTACTTTAAACATGACTCGAGTCCCCATTTAGCAGGTTCTTTAATTGTGCTCCTGTGTGTGTGTGAGAGAGAGAGAGAGAGAGAGAGTGAAAGAGAGAGGAATGGTTGCTTTTGCTTTAACACCTGCCTGCACATCTGTGCTCTTTCCTCTCCTCTCCTCAGGGCAGGGGTTTTGGTGTCACTGGCTTCCCACTTAATGGTCACTTACATTTCCATTTGTTAGCACCTGTGCTCTGTGCTCATTAGCAGCAGGATGTTAGGGGTCTATATACAGTTGTGTGTATACAGTTCCAGACTTCCTGTCCACATGCATGTACATCACACTGACTAATTATCTGCACAGCCTGCAAATGAAGTGTGATCATAACTTAGTGCTTGTGATCTCTGACACCTAATCAGTAGCTAATTAGTTTATGTCTCACTCCTCGATATCTGTTTTGTTTGGGTGCTATGTGACCATTTGGATGTGGAATTGCAGTAATACACAGCTTGAGGGTAACACCAATGTTAAACGACCTCCTTTTTTTTTGTCTTTTAGTTACCATCTCTACCAGTGTTTCCTTTGACGGTCTGCTGGTGACTGGCCTCTACACTTCCACACCAGTCCAGTCAGCTCCCATCCCTGCTCCTGCTGCCTTTGGCTTTGGTAAGTCTTCATGAGATACCACTCTAGGCTGTTAAGAGTGACTTTCTCACCCATACTCTTCATGCCAATACAAGCTCCTCATTAAATTCTCAACTTAGCTTCGCCTTTTAGCACAAATAAACCATCTTATACTCTAAATAGTATCTTAGTGCTGGGACTATGGGGAATCACAGCAAGCAAAGCCCAGCTCAGTGATCCACATCCGTTCCCAGAATGAGTATAAGACCACTTCCCCACTCCTGTTGAGACAGGCAGTGATGGATGAGGAGTGGGATGATGTGACCATGGGTTTGGCTGGAGGGGTTTTCATTGATGTTTGAGAGAAGAATAACAGAAAACTGAATGTGAGATGAGGAAAGGACATTGGAGAGCAAAGCAGAGAATATTTGTGAAGCCTCAGAGAGACAAAACCAAACTTCAAATAACAAAGAAGAACATATTAATGGTCAGCAAGTCACCAGGTCAGTTGGTCAAATATTTAGTTACATGCTCCTATCATTACAATAGTGAAAAGATATCCATGGATAGAGATTTTTTGGATACAATTTAGGAAATTAGGGTACTTTTTCATTTTATTATTGGTTTGCTGTAAAAACTGCAGACCTTATGATATATTAGTATTCTAGATGACAAATCACAGTTTACTTAAAATTATCCACATTTTGTCTTTGCACTGTCTGCATCTGTGTCAGTTATATCTAAATTAATTTGTGTGTTTCACCATTTTTCCATGCACTGCAAAATCTAAAATATGAAATATAAAATTAATAAATTTAGTTTACATTTTTTGACCAGTTTCATTAAACAGTAGCGGCAGTTGAATTAAAGTTAAGTGTGACCCACTTCTGGACACACAATGAGGATTTTTAGACTCAGATGAAGTGTGTGCGGATGGAGCCCCTGTGTGAAGTGGTGGGGGCTCTCTAGAGGCGATGGACGAGCCATAAAGAACTCCTCAGAGAACAGGGCTACTGGCCCAGAACTGCTGCCCAGCGGGCTCACTTATCCTGACTAACTCCACTGTTCTTCAGACGCTGACTTCACCCCAGCCAGGGCAGCTCTTCACTCTTGGCAGCCCTGTTTACTGGGGAGGCATCCAAGCAAGGATTGCGTCACCTTTGCTTCACTCTTATTAATTTGAAAAGTTTTAAGGGAAGGGCTGCACAGACTGATAGGCAGCTGCTTGTGGAACTGTGGGTTTCTGCATGGTGTGTGTTTAAATAAGTCTGCAAAGCCTTCCGTTACAGTGTTTGTAATCTGCTAAGCAGTGATACTATCCAGGTTTCACAGTGCAGTCACGCAGCTCTCTGCACTTTGCCTCTCTGCTCTGATTCTCCTGCATCCTCACTCAGTGTGGGCCTCAGGACTTCATGGAGCTATGAGCACACACAGAATCAATGTTGTCATCAAGGCAAAACACAAAAATGGGCAACTTTGGTGCCCATTTAGCGACACAAAGTTATTGTGACAAATTTCCAACATCCGGCCCAAATATGAATGTCAGGAATGACAAACGGGCCTTGAAGTGTGACATAATTGGTGAACAGAGATGTGGCATCTAGGATGCCCCACAACACCCTGACAAAAAGTATAGCATGTCAGAATTTTTTATATTTTCCTGCCCAGTGTGACTATAATGCGTTCCTTCATGTTGGCCACTAGGATGACAGAGTGCTCTCTTAGGGTTATATTGTCATCTGTTGGTTTGGCATGCTTTTGACAGTGTGTTTACAAAGTGGCGACCCTCCTCCCTGCACACGCAAGGACGTGAATGATGATTGGGTGGAGTCAAACTTGTAATGTTGCCAGTGACAGAATGTTGTTGCAGAATTTGAATCTTACATGGTGACCATCGAGAGACAAAAAAATCATGTAGTCTTATCAGGACCTTAGTGTCCAAGGTGCTTGATTTTTCCTTTACTTGATTTGTCTGCACAGTTATTAGTAGGTGATTTTTATGAGAAACTCTTTGTAACCCAGTGGCAGCAGCCTGGCTCGTCTACAGCCCATGCTCTGTGGCAGGGTGTCACATCTGGGGATTTAAGGCTTTTTAGCCCTGGGAGGTATGACGAGGGATGCTCCCAGAGAGGGAGAGCTTCATCAATGAACTCATGGAAACCCGGTAACATTGCTGTGCATAAGAGAGCCAGCGTTTGAGTAAAATGCTTTGAAGATAATTCAGTGGAACAATAATGGAATGAGACGCCACTTGACTTCCATTGTTGTTGTGACAAATATTAAAGGATCTGTAAGGACAAGAGGGTCATGCAACTCCATGAGGGAGTTTTATGAGCCTGGTGTTTAGTGTAGAGTATCTAAGATTGGGTGTGGCTCTAATCCCCCTCAATAGAGGCATATAGGGGACACAGATATGCATGGGCAGCAACATGCATACACACACACTTAGAATTCAATAAAGAAACCCACTCTCTCACCCAAGAGCACATACACTCATTCCAGCTGTGTACAGCTGTTGGAGTGGTGGCTGGCTGGGTGAACATGTGGTTAACAGATGTATCAGTGCAGGAACCAACATGAACTCCAGCATGGGGAGAAGGAAACCTCACTGCACTGACACCACATGATTGCACACACAGGGAGACAATCAGTGGTATATTAAGATTGCTGGATGTTTTTGAGATTTAAAAAGCACAATATATTTTAAGCAAGAAGAGAAGGAAGACTGTTAAGATTTTTTATTTTTGCTGGGTTGATGTTGGAGGAAAAAAAGGCCAAGAAAGAGACAGATGCGCATACAGTGAGCACGAATGGTTTGAAACAGAAAAATGAAGATGGAATAAACAGATAAAGGCAGGAAGCTGTGGAGACAGAGAAGTTAGTGTTTGTACACTCTGTGTGGGGATGTCTAGTGGTTGCTGTGGTCAGAGCTGTGGCAGTGAGCAGACAGGATGACTGCACGCTGGCCTCTAAAGAGAGAATTCCCCATGGCCTTCAGTGTCACCCTTCACTGCATTTTATGGAAAATTCATAAAACCAGTGCATGAACATGTGCATGACCACACTGCATGCAAATACACATGTTCTATCATTGGTCCTCCTCTGTCTCTGTCTCATGTGTTTTTCTTGTTTTGGTCTATGCACTAACGTAGACACCCTCACACAAACTCATACACAAACACCATGATGTGGAGACAGAGAAGTGAGCATTTTATTGGCTTCCACTCCCTCTAAATAACAATGCACTTCACGCTACATTTGTAATAAAAATGTGCAAGTTTTGAGGGACTGATATTTTTACTGCGTCGTCAGAACTCAACACCCACTCATTGTCGAATTAGCTGAAATGTGATGGAGCAATTGGGGCGGCAATCATTTCTGGCTTCTGGGCTGAGCAGCTGCTCAGGTTGCCCAAGGCTCATTCCTCCTTTGCCTAAAGGCAGGAGATCCCACTCTAGTCATGGGGTGGCTAACCACAGACCTTTACAATGCTGTAATTGCTTTGCTATGACTAGTCCAGAATCAGACAAACTGGAGCTAAAAACAACGTTATGTTTGGGAGCCATGCCCACTTGATGGAGGAAGAACACAGGAGTGTAAATTGACTGTGGTTTTTAAAATGTGCCCATAAGGGGCCCGATAAACTAGTCTGGCTGAGGCACAGCCGTAACAGTGATTCTCTTTCAAGGTGCCAGGAACTGGCAGGAAAGACTCAACATGTCATTTTGGGCTTCCTGTAGTCACAATATACAGTTAATGGACGAGGTAGAGTGTGTAAAGTGATTCATCTCATTCTACTGTGTAGTAGAGTTTGACAACCTAATTACTCATTAGAGACCTTTTTAGCATGTTTTACAGTGAAACTTATAAACTCTATGTTTGTGTGTATAACTTGTGCAGAGGAGATGTCTATACACACTGCCAGAAAAGCAACATGAGTCTGGACTGACTCAGCTGCTGGAGAATTCCAACTGCTTCGTGTTTTTCCCTCTTTTGACTTTTATTCCATTAAGAGCTCTTTCTTTCCAGTCCTGCCTCTTGGCTTTCTGAAAGGAACTCACACCACGTTCAAACTGGCGTCTACAAAGATTTTATGATGAAAACATTGACTTATGTACATTATCATAATTTTGATTTATTTTATTTAGGTACACAAAAAAGCAGTTTACTGTTGTATGTTGCACAGCAATAATGAGGTGATGCATTGCACCCCATGGGCCAGAGCCTGGGTGGAAAGAAACATGTCACATGTGGTCTGATTTGTGTTTCTCCCCTAATGGCAAAATGTTTCCCATCACATCATTATCCATTCAAATACAAAGACAGAAAATGTATTCATTCTAAATGTCCTCAGCTAAGTTGTAATTACAATGATGAACAAAAGGCACTTGAAAGGAGAAGAGAGCTTTGAAAATAGACAGGAGAGGAAAATGGATTGGCAAAAATGCCAACACGGGGCTGACAAAGTGTTTGAGATTAAGGGAATGAATGTGAGTGGAGAGTGAGAGGAGAAAATTGGAGAAAGTGTGCATGAAAAATGGCAAATGGGAACCAATGAAAGGGAGACAGTATGTGAATGATATAAGGAGGGGGAGGGAGAGAAAGAAGATGAGAGGATGGCGTTCCATCACTCCCTCTGACGGAGTGGCTGATTGGTGTTGCTGTGCCAATGCTGAGCTGCTGAGAAACTGGTCATTGATGGATGGCTCGTTTGCAGGGTGATGTTTATTTTGTCGTTAATTTGCATATTTGTATGTATTTGCGGGGCGGTTGGCTTCTGCTAGCAAGGATCAGTCCCCATCTCAATATGATGGATCTGGCTGTCTGACAAAATGGACAGCTTAGTGACAGGGACATCCAGCCGACACTCTGTCCCCATGACGGATGGCCTCATGCTAACACACAGCCCGATTAGAGATGAAATCCTGCTGCACCTTGACCTGTGGAGGAGGGGCCAGAGAGGGTGTGCAGCCAAAAGTGTAATCATACCATCCACACACTGAACAGGACTCATGCTGAAATAGAAACATATAGGAATACACAATAATGAATGGTCTTTCTTTCCTATTATGCACAATTATACATTGAAATGCAGATATTCACACACTCATCCATCTCAAGGCTGAAGGTCGGCTGTCTGCTCCCTCTCACCACCAAGCCAGATTGAATGTCAGACAGAATGTCAGACTATGAGAGATGGCAGCTCATCATGTCAGTATTTACAGAGACACACTTCTTTCTACTGAACAAAGCCTTGTTTTGGAACCTCTGTGTTTTCTCAAACACAGCACTAACAGTCCCGGGAGAGGCACAAGTGTGTTTCCGCATACCCCCTCCATCATTGGGATGAAGAAAAACTGAGGAGATACAGCGCAGGGAGAGATGGAGCATAAAGAGGAATGATACAGAAAAAGGGTGGTGCAGGGAGGAGAGAAGGGGCAAGGGAAGAGGTTCCCATGGGGAGAGAAGCTGTCAGTCCCTAGGAGACTTCAAACGCAGTGCAGCCCTGTGATCAGCCTGCTCCCTGGCTCTTGGCTGACAGCTCCCTGACTGCGCCGCTTAGACTCCTTCATACACACACAGATACACACATACACACTTGCTTGCTACCATAAGAGCTCCCACACTCACTGACTTATCCACTCATACCACAACATATTCAAATTTCATTGACATACGCACACTCATGTTGATTCTCTCACTTAGGATGCGCATCTGTGACACATTTGCTCCGACACCTGTCCTGACAGTAACCTTGAACACCGCCAAAAGTTCCCCTGCTGCAACTCTTTCAAGGACACTGCACAGTCCCAAACTGTTGCTGCTGAACTACTGGCTGAACAGAGGCAAGGTGGTGCTGGCAGTGGTGGTGATGATGATGTTAATAATGATGATGATGACTTATCTAAGCCATTACTCCTTTTCTGCCCAGGGCTGAGGCAGCCAGAGGCAGATCTCTCCTGATGATGAATTCATTAGCGCAGAAGATGAAATGAGTTGTCAGGGGCAGGGTTATGTATGGTAGGTGATTTGTGTTCTCTGCGGCATAGTGTTAGATCAGACTCAAGATCAACTGGGTCGGCTTGCTGTAAATCTCCCTGCTTTGCTGGCACAGGAGTTCCCCACCCTTCTCGCCGCCCTCCCCGGACTGAGCCTCTGTTCTATCCCTCCCGTTGCCCGACATGTCCTCCCCCACCAATCTCACACTGCCTGGCAGTTGTTAACAGGTAGCTAAACATTTGGGTGCTCTCAGAGTCCAGAGTAATGCTTGGGTGATTATGCATTACAAGTCATGTAGCTTCTCTCCATGTGCAAAGTCTCCTTAGAAGTGAAAAGCAACCCCACATTCAACAGAGTGCAACATAATCCATTATTAATTTAAGGTAGACCCACAGCAGACTCTTGAGTAGTGCATTAGTGTGTTGGCCATACATCCCAGCAGCATAAGTCTTGCTTCTCAGGTGTGATGGTACCATAGACCTGCAGGAGCACTGCTGCTGGGAATTTGCTGGTTCACTTAGTGTACACTAGCTCTCTTGGAAAACATAGTCCTGTCTTTGAACTCCCACAGCTTCACAAGGTGTGCTTACATTTGTATGTAGTGTTCAGTATACGTGTCTATGTTCATGCATGTAAGCATCTATTTGTGTCTGTGAGTGAGGGTGTGCGTGTGTGTGTGTGTGTGTGTGTGTGTGTTTCTGTTTGCTTTTTGTGAGAGCACACAAACATTTGTATGCACATGCTGAGCATTTGAGTGCTTTTTCCTTTCTTCACTGTATTTTTTACATCCAAATGTATGTTAAAAAAGGTCCAGGGTGACATAGAGAGCAGAAATAGGGGAAAGCAGGAGCTGGACTGACTGTGATAGAGATTTCAAAGCGGTGTGTGAGCTGTTGGGCAGTTTTATTTTTTATTTTTAATTTTTTTATCCTGCAGGAGAGAGCAGCAGGCGTAGGCTGTTTCTCCCATGTGTGGTCTCTCTTGAGCAGAGCAATGTTATTTTCTGCCATGCAGAGAGGTTGGTTACATGCCAGAGAGAACGAGAGAGGAGAGAGAAATAAAGATAGAATAAAGACAGAGAGAGCTTTGACTCAAAGACTGCTCAGTTTGACACATTTCTGTGAACACCAGTGGGTTTGCATCATTTCAACACAGAGGCAAGCTGACTTTGAAATTTATCTTTGTTGTGTTGTGATATAAAACTCCTTATACTCTATACCTCCTCATGCACCTTGCAAGTGTGTGGGCATCTGTGGGTTTGGTGTGCAAACTGAGAGAGAGTGATTTTACAAAGTCTTCTCCACAAAGTGCATGCCATCTAGGCTGCACTCTGAGGTCTATTCATTTTTAAAGTTCCTTTACAGAGAGTATAAGAAACAGTGGAAGTGCTCTCTCTGACTCTGTGAGATGAGGAAGTTTAGTGGTTCTTCTGGTTTCTCCCTGTAGGGCCTTGACTGGATCTGGCCCTCTACCCTCTAAAAGCTTCAGAGAAGAATAGCAATGCTCCACAGTCTGGCCCATTTTTCTTTAGTTTTTTTTTTTTTTTTTTTTTTACATTGTATACATGCAATGTGTGAGCAACTCACCCAGATCCAATCTGACCCATATTTTGGCAGCGAAAATAGTTGGTGACCTTCTCTATGTTTCGCCCTCCTTACGAGAGCCAGGCTGTTGCCGTGATTAGTTCACTGCCTCCCAGCACTTCTCTGTCAGACCAGGCTCAGCTCCAGCCTCCTCCATAAACACATTTAGATACACACACTTACTGTATAAACACATCCATGCAAATGCAGCATGGATACCATGCCTTGCTCACCCAAGGCTTACACTGGCTCCTCACCTGTCACCCCAGGTCTCTGTCTCTCATACTCAACATGTGTGTGTGACAGAGCCTGCAAGACCACGGCCTCACCAGTTTGTTTGTTTGCTGCATTGGCGGGTGGGGAGCAGGGACGTGGGTGCAAGAAATTAGCACAAGTCAAATCAGATTAATTAATCCACGGCTCAAACTATTAGCTGAGGAGTCGTGTTGAATTAAAAATCAAATTAGCTCTGGCGCCTGCCGGTAAAGCTGTGGTGTGTGCCTGCCAAGCTACAATGACACACACACCCACAGAAGGCAGCCGCTCATGGGCTTCACTGATGGATGGACGTACGGATGGATGGAGGGGTGGAGGAAGAAATTGGTGCTCAAGGACTAGAGGGATGGGGGAAGGGAAGTTTAGTGACTTTGCCACCCAGTGTGGTAAGCTTCTCCTGGGGCGCAAGGCTGGTTGCCCTCCACTGGGTGCTGCTCCACAGGCCTCACACCACTAGCACTCAGCAGACTTGGCTACGTCACTCCAGTTAGGCCTTCACAACACTTCACCCTGATGGGTTACATAACACACACACACAGTATTGTGAGTTTAGAATTGAACCCAGTTTTAAACAGGTCTCTGTCCCTAGCTTGACTATTAGACTATGAGAGGCAAGGGAAAAGTAAATTCTGTTTTTATACAACTTGTGTCTCTTTTTCACAGTTTTGGCCATCCCTCCTATTGGTAATAATTACATTGTGCTAACCAAACTAATTTCTGAATTCTGAAAGCATTGCAACATCACTAAAAAGAAGTCTAACCTGGTAAGAAACATGAAGTGTCCTCTGATCAAACAGGTTTTAAACAAGCCGCATGTTTATTCAAACTTGTTTGGGAGAAAAAATAAAGGAAAGATTGCAGATAATTTCTTTGGAACAACTTTGACCAACCATACTTACCGTAATTAGCTTCCTTATACAATGAGGATTTTTTAACCAACATTTGCTTGGTAAATTGGTTAAGAACAGCAGTGCTAAATTGTTGGCTTATTCCCAACGTGTCTAATTGTCTGACTTATCTTGTTTCTTGTTGGACTTTGTATTATTATTATTATTTGTATATTTGTGAGAGTGCCTTTGAGATGGATTGCAGGGCTGCGTAAAGAAGTAGAAGTCTCATCTAACATACACGGTCAGGCTCCAAATACACAACACTTGTTTGATTCAGAATAGCATTCATTTCAATTATGACACATTAGTTCAGGGGGGTATATTGTGCTCCACCAGTTTTTCTATATTCCATTTATCATTCGTCCTTGTGTGGCTTTTAGCTCTTGTTCATTGAGAGAAAGCAGTACACAGCTTCAAGCTATCACTGTTATTTTCGTCATACTTTTAGTTTTCAGTTACTGGTTTTGATAGACACAACATGTATAGGACATACTACAGCTGCACAAACAATTATTAAAGTAGTATTTGTATTTGTATTAAACAATTCTAATATAACCATATGCTGTTGTGTACAGTACTTTCTCTCTTTCAGCTGATTAGTACCATGCTGGGTGCTTCTCTAGTTTGCCTGTGTGTGTGTGTGTGTGTGTGTGTGTGTGTGTGTGTGTGTGTGTGTGTGTGTGGCCTTGCCTTCAGAGTTTATGGATGATGGATGATGGATGCTGTGAGATACAATGGAAGCCTAAATGAAAGAGCAATTGTTCTGTGAATGTATGCATATGGACAAAAATTGGTCAGGTTCTTAGAGCAAGGGCATGAATACATACATTTTATCTATACACAAATGGCTTCTTTCACAGAAGATTCAATTTAATCTACTGTGAACATATGGAAAAACATAAAAATGTAAACACATACATGTGCACAGTTAGTCTCTCATACACACTTGTGCATGCTCTCCCATACACACATTCTGCTCAGCAGACCTCCAGGTGTCCTTTACTGCCATTTAAACACTCTTTCATTCAAGTGGCAAACCTCTCCCCCTCACTTTTTCCCACAGAGTCTCTTACCCCCATTCCCCTGGCCACTGGCATCTTTCACCACCCATATTAACACACAGCTTCCTCCTGGCAAGGCTGTGCTGGACCCCTGCCATCACCACAACACTGCCAACCTGTCTCCATGGTAGTGTGATTGGCAGATGCTGAGATGGATGCCCATTTCAGCCAATGGCAGATCGGAGTCAGGTTGTCATGCGCTGTGAGACCCTGCAGTGGTCTGGCTGACCAACTGAAGATGGTGTTGGGAAGAATGGGTGAATGCAATACAACAGGCGCACACAAACACACGCACACACACATAGCATGGGATCATTCAGTAGCACAAAGCGTATGGGGTCCCTACTCAGGCTGTCATTACTGTTGTGATGTATCATTTATGTTGCCATTGTGTGGCCTCCTCCTAAAACATGTTGACAGAGGCATTATTCTGGCTTTTGACAGATTCCCATACATTCACAGGCTTTTAATAACACACGTTAATGCTCCAGTAGGTTTATGACAGGTTTAAGAATTACCACATGAAATATGAGCCTTCAATAGGCCCGCTCTCCAAATTATCTGGGGTGGTATGCTTGTAACTTCTAAGTCTGAGCAAGTGGGACAATGATCACAACTTATGAGACTACTATCTGTGAGGCACTAAAAACATGTACACAACAGGCCTGGAAGACAAAAGATGTGCACTATATACTTTAATCTGGACTTTTCAAATGAGACCCACTTTTCTATGTTTAATCAAAAATTATATAGTGATTGGTGACAAATACAAATTCCCCAGACAAAAATCAAATAGCCTAATCTCCTTACAGCACATTACGCTACTTCGTAGCGTGATTTCATTAACACTCCGAGCAAACTGCTATGCATGCACATGCATTTTAATATTCTGTTTGTGGTTGCTTCTCTGTGTGTATGTGCTTAGATACAGGGTCATGGTGTGTATTTATTTGATTCTGTGTGCGTGTTCTGTAGGATTAAAGGCGCAGATGAATTCATTAATAACAATTGGGAAAGGGAAAAAAGGGAAAGCTGGACCAGTTCAGTAGATTTAATGTTGTTTAATACACCTAGATTCCTTTTGCTTTCAGGGACTGAAGTGCAATTTCCCACTGTCTTCCTATCAGTATTCTCTTAGCAACCAAGAGAGGGTAATGGAAATTTTGCACGTAAACATGTTTGACTGTCTTGAAATCATTTTAAGATCCTTTACAGTCAAATCAAACACAGACAGATAACTCAAACCAATAGTTTCCTGTTGCTCCAGAGCCAGACATTGCTGAAGGACAGTTGTGGAATGACTGCAAATTTCAGTAGCTATTTGCTACTGACCAGATGTCAAATGGTGTGTATAAACTCTGAATGATTCTGGTAAATGTGCACATCAATTTGAATGGTGCCTCTTGAATCCTCGCAACTCTGCCACAAAGCCTATCTATCAGTTATAATGCCAGTTAGACCAGCTCCTGCTGGTCCTACAGTGTGAAGTCGCTGCCAGGCTGAGCCACCGATTGCCCATCTGCTCCATCAGGGAGAATTCTCACTCCATCTATTTGACTTGTTTTGAGCTTGGCTGTGGAAAGCTCATTAGCTTTGCAAAGTGAGATATAAAGACAGATAGAAATACACTGTCCAAAGAGAGAGATGTTAAAGAGTACACAGACAGATGTGAATTGAAGTGTTTATGTATTTAAAAGAGAAAGACCAGACAGAAGGGGAAAAAAATGTAGAGAAGTCTTTGTTACTGGAGACATGGGCGGACTGAATATGAATAAATAAGAGGTGGCGAACTTCCCACTTCCTTTTTATGGAACACTTTAAAAATTCACTGCAATTACGAGCAGAGATTGATGTTGGGGTGACAATCCTACAACCAGCATGTGACCCTTAAAATCCAGACACACCCATTTCCTGTGTTTCTGTGTATCTGAGTGAGATTGTGTGTGGGCATGCCTGAGAATGCATGTATAGGCATTTGTGTGTGCGTGTATATGTGTGTGTGGGGGTTCATATTTATGAAACATGCTCTGCCCAGTCATACCGTGGGAGTTAGCAGGTCATCTTCCCTTGCCATTAATCACTGCCGACAGCTCATAAGTGCCCAATCTGCATGTGAAAGAACTGCGTGTGTTGTGTGTGCGTGCATGTATTTGCATGTGTGCATTTGACTGTGGATGTGTGGTTGCAACAGTCCTTCAAGATCCCCCTGTGGCTGCTTATTGAATTAGAAGCGGCCTCTACTAATACTTGTCTAACATGCAGCATGAACGCATCACCAGTGGCATTTGTACTGCAGCTACAACTTCTGTCATTGTCAACTCAGTAGGTGAGTTCTGCATGTGGCTGATTGTGTGATAACGAGTTCATATGTGGAGAACAGTCAGTTGATAAAGAATAAAATGTAGCCATTAAAACTGAACTGTGTGTCATATTTTCTAGGAAGAGGTTAAACACAAAAATATCACAATCACCCATTAACTGTGGCCTTTGATTAATACAACTGCATCAAATACTGTAATTATAGTGAAAGAATTTGGAGGATCGAGAGTGAGAGAGGAGGAGATCAACAAAATATTGACAGAAAAGAAAACAAGCACACAAACCAAAGTCCATCATGATGTGGTAAAAAAGAACTCAGAGGTCAACAGAGCAAAGACAAAATTAATGAAAAGTTTTTGCAGTTTGTGTGACCCTGACCTATAAGGACACATGAGGGCTTTATTATCTATTTTCATTTCACAATGACGAAAGAGCCTGTCTTTCTGTTTCTCTGCTCATCTCCCTGGACAGAACCAGGAATGTCAGAGCTTTCTTTTTTTCCTTCTCCAGGTTCACTACAGCTTGTTGCTTTACTGGAACGTTTGGGATTTGGATCTCATTGAATAATAGTGATTTCTCTCTCTCTCTCTCTCTCTCTCTCTCCACACCCAGACATGAAAGGGACTAGTTTCGTTATTTGCATTTTTACGCCTGAGTGTATTTTTCAAGTAGAAAAAGAAATTCTGCGTGTTGAGTCCCAGCACTGCTGTGTCCTGGAGTGCATCAGTCTGCCTTTTCATCTTCACCCTATAGCCAAACTGCTTTATGCTTTTCTTTAGCCATACCATCTCTCTACCTCTCTCTCTGTATTGCTTTCTCCCTGTCTGTTATATTTTCTTTATTTTCCAAATTTTCTCACAAATCCATGTTCAATTTCTGTATCAAATATTGAATTCTGTGTTTGTTTAACCTCATCCAACATTTGATTATCTCCCTATTTGAGCAAGAATTACAGTAGCCTGTGGAACATTAGTTAAGATTTTATGATGCAAGTTTGTCATTACTGTGAATTAAAAACGACTCTTAACACCAAAGCTGTTGTTGGTACCGTGCCCACCTTTTTCTTTTTCTCGCTAATGTTTCTCATTGTAAATACAAATGCTCCTTTGAATAAGTGATTCATTGTTTCTATCCCCCTGTCCACACTGGCCACAGCCCTTTACTTCTCCTTCTGCTATCTCTTCTGCTCAGTCTGCTGCTCAGCTCCATCACCATACTTCTCTCTTTCTGCTTGTCTGTGCAGCTTTCCAGATAGTGTTTTCATGGCCATGAAAGCTAAGCTTGTATTATGCACATCTGCAGGGATTCTCAAATTGCACCACGGCAATGTGGCAAGAAAGATTCATAGCACTTCTGCTTCTCTTCTTCTGCCACAAAATTGGACAATTAGTGCCAAAACTGTTGTCTTGACTGCCTCAGTTGTAGCAGTAAATTTGTGGCACAAAACAGCCAGGAAATTGTTCTCAAAATGGTACTCTCCTGTGTCGGACGGGGTTAAAAAGAGAGGAAAATGTATGGATATGTCAATGCATGCTTCCCTGAATGCTACATAAGACCAGCATAGAAACTATTCCTGCTGCTCTGTATGTTGGCAGTAAAGATAGGGTACTGAGGAGATCTGAGCCCAAGCAAACAACATAGCAATAACCCCAGACAGTAATGTGTGTTTATGTGTGTTTCCCCTTGCGAGTGTGTGTGTGTTTGCTTAGGAGTAAATCGTGGCCATTACACAGAGGGGTTATGGCCGAGGTGATTGGAGAACAGCAGTATTATTAGTGGGTGATTACATCTCAGTCTGTTATTACACACCATCAGCTCCTTAGCAATGTGTAGGGCCGCTTCGCCTGACACCTCGTAAATCTGACACATTAGGACCACACTCTACATGTACTTGCACATAATGTCACAATATGTTGTTGTCATGTGAAAACCTCTTAAATCATGTAGCTTTGGTGATTATTCAGTTCAAACTCTAGTTAAAGAGTTTGATGTTTCTCTAGATGATGAGAAAATTTACAACTCTGGGGTTGAAGAAAACCTTTGGAAACCCCACAGGGTAGAATAAATACATGGTGCTCAATCAAAAAATAGGGTTGTTTTTCTTAGCTTTTCATCCGACAGCAATGATAACTAGGTTTGTTTGTACCGTGGCACACACATACACATCAACATAAATTTTGTGCAACGCTACAAATACACATACACAACTGGCCGACTCAAACAGAAACATTTATGGTGCTGTCGACATTGTATGTATTTATGGATGCAATCTGTGAAGTCAAATTTATAACTGTCAGAAATGGGCGGAATTATTTCTCTTTAAATAATTAGTTTTGAACCACGCACACACACAGACACACACATACACAATCTTTGCATATTCATTTGCACATTGATCCAGGGGATATTAAAGCTCCAATGTTATTAATCATTGCTGATTATGTTTTCAGTGAAGTGAGTTATGATTGAGCAGAGGAGAGGAGAGGATTGTATTTGTAGGTTATAAAGAGCAGAGGACAGACACCAAAGTGCTGCAGCATCACAGAGCACATCCTCATACACAGATGGGACATCGCATACATTTTTAACCTGGCTGAATGTGTTTGCTTCATCTTCACTGGACCGCATTATGTTGACTTCATGTTGTAGAATTATGACAAATGCCTAGATTATCTGCCTGGGAGGTGCAGAAGTGTCTGTGTATACTGCATACTCTAGTTGTATCGCGATAGTTAACGCACCATTTTGGAGGCCTCTTTGTAGACGCTACAAAGCTGTTTAGTTACAGTAAATTATTAAACTGTTCTGTATGTCTTTGGCTCAGTGATTGATGAGTCCGGCAGCATCCTGCCCTTGCCCTCTGTGATATGAAGGAAAGATTGTGTGACATGATGTCATTCCATCGCTGCAATCATAGCCGGACACAGACCCTCATTAATAAGAGCACTGTTATGTAGTGTCAGCTCAGAGGGAGAGAAAAAAGAAGCAGGGGGTCCAGAAAAAAATGAATGCTGAAAGGAGGGAAGTAGAGCAAAGGAGAGAATGTGGATGAGAAGTGAGTGTGAGGAAAGAAGACAAAGAAAACTGTAGGATGCCAGTGGATGGAAATAATATTAATGTGGTGGCATGAGATCAAACAAGTGAGGAAAGAAACAAAAAGCAAATGGAAGAAAGGGAGAATGGGGCAAGGTAGATATGCAACACTCCAGATGTACAGTAGGTACATGTCAAAACTCTCCTGTGTTTTCACTGTCAACTGTTCCTTATATCACTCAGCTCTTTGCAGCTCTCTGTTAGTGTATCTAATTACATTTGTTGTCCAGTCACCTTATGCATTAGTTTCAGACTAATGCTGACTTGTCTGTAAGAAGTGTTACATATTATGTATTTCCCTCAGTGCACTCTGTCTTACCAAATATTATTGCATGGTTTTAATTGTACATAAGTTAATAGGTTTAACTTTGCTGCACAGCATACCATGTTTTATTTTAATGTGTTCCAACTTGTCTGCTTTCATTTCCATACTACATAAAATCAACCTGAACAGACTTGCCTGAAATAGTTTTGGTAATCCATCACAGTTTTGTGAAAGCAACTCTATGAGTGTGCAGCAGTGTAGTTGAGTATGGATTAATTTTTAAAGACTGCTGGTGGGAAGCTAGCTGGTTACTAAAAACCAATGTTTTTAATGCACGAGGCTGTAAATTAAATATAATACGTTTTGTGTCTTAGTAATGTTGTTCAGGAGGCCCGTGATCTACACAACCTAACCTACATGAATGAAGTTTTATATCTTTGCATGTTGATTTTAATTTTGCACTAAAATAAATGGAAAGCAGCTGCTACCTGTGAGGCAGGGAAACATTAAAGAATATGAAAAACTATGGTAGCCTTCAGTAAAATGTTTGGCAGTACTGTAAATGACACAAAGCAGTGTAAGGTTTTTGGTGTCTCACTTATTCTCTACTTACCTCTCCTCCAGGTGTGATGCCAGAACGTCAGTTTGGTGGAACCCAGTTTGTTTGCAGTGTGGTTGCTTCCCATGTCAGCCACCAGCCCTCCACCAGTTTCAGCTTTGTCTGGATCGCCCCACCACCTGGCACTGGCTGCGTCAACTTCCTGTAAGTCATGTGTGTGTATGTGAAGAAAGGAAAGTGTCTAAGAGCGAATAAGACAGAGAAGTTGCAGAAGAATGGCCTTGTGATACAGACTAAGACCTTTACAGCTGCCACGTGTCTAACCCTGACACGGAAGTCATAAACTGTAACAATAATATCCGCTAATGTTGTATGGCCGCACATTGACCCAGTAGGCCTGAGAGAGGCTTATTGGCTGACATCATGGGTTGTGTTTTCTTTGTCTGCGCTGCAGAAAGGATGTTAAAGGCCATCCTGTCAGAGAAAGCTTGCATGATGACTCGAAAGAGGTTAAGCCAGGGACAGAGCTAGCGTGTGTGTGCTTATATCCTAATTACCTTGTTTGACATGGCCTGTGCAGTGGCGGGTGTGAGTTTGTGTGTGTATTTACCCTGTCGAGAATTAACGGAAATATCCCCATCCTCTTATTCAGTGGGCTCTGTGCCGCTTGTCATTGGAAAAAGTGTGAGTCGTTGGTCAGATCCACCCATCCCCTGAGGATGGGTGTGATAGAGACACAGACACACATACACACACACTCACTTTTTGAAACAGAAAACAGACATATGAGTTTGTTCTTCAGGCAAATGCTTTCTATTAAGGGTTTTATTATGGTTTTAGCCCACTGCAAGACATTCAGGTTATACTGGACAGGTGATTTAGCTTTCTGTATTTGACCTTGTATGTTTCCCTGAAACTTACATGTTGCATGATTGGCTGTAGCTGCATATGTTCAAGAAGAGCCCTGGTCTTTTCTTTTTCTCATTTTCATTCCCCCTTCCTCTGGTTTATCTTGCTCTTCATCATCTTCTCCATCTCTATCTGTTGGAAACACCCTCTAACTCTCTTTCCCTCTAGTTCTCTTGGCTGGTGATTTACAGCCTCATGCTGATAATCAGTCAAAATGCAATTAGAAGCTGTTGCTGGAGAAGCGTAGAGGAAAAGGGAGTATTCTAATAACTCTGCCCCATGCAAAGTCACAGCAGCACAGCACCACATTACAAAGATCTTTGAAAATATCACCCACAAATATTACAATGTTTATAAACTTAACTGAGGTAATTCTCAGACTTCATATACAGAACAGACCAGTGTATTTTTAAAATGAAATCCAAAGAAAACATTGTTATTATCATATGAGTTTAATGGTTGGATAGTCAAATCAAACTGCAAACTAATCCCTCTCTCTTGTTTATCACCAGTCATCCTCTTTCAAAACTTGAAAGACATTGCAAATTGTACGTCAGTGTTTCATAAAAACCACAACCAAATTAAACATTTTGGCAGTATACGCAAAAATCCCTCAGTGAATTCCTGGAGGGACTCGATAGACTATCAGACAGAGACTTTTATGGACAAAATGACAGAAACGGATTCAGTTTGGGAATTTATTGAAGTGGAGCTGCCATTTAGACAATATCCACGGAGCCAAACAGATTTACTGGCTTTTTTGTCTGCCAGCAAACACATTTACTATTGAGCGTGTGTCAGCTTACGAGGATTGTGTGTTTCCTCGGTAGTTGTGTGTGTGTCAGTGCATGTGCTGTGTGTTTGCATGTGAGTGTAAACCACGGAGCCACAGTGTGCCAATGCTGATGACAGCAGGGCTGGCAGGGGGCCACGACTATATGACAATAGGGGCCCCTGCGGCTGACCTTATCAAAGTCAGCCAGTCACACTCCAGCTGGCTGGAGACTGCTCCTCACGCACACACACACACACACACACCGTCTTACTGCCCCCCGTTACAGTTCACAGCTCCCATCTCCACCAGTATATCCTCATCTCCAGAGCTGCCCTCCCTGGGTTCATTGAGGGAATTCAACAGGCGAAGCCCTTGTGTCCAAAACCACGTTGGGTGCCACATCAAATTTTTCAGGACTGTATTGTTGCAGTGTTGTTACTCTTGAGGGCAAGATCTTATCAGAAAACTGCAGTCGCCTTTGTCTCTCAAATTTTGCCTCTGCATCTTGGTTTATATGACTACACTCTTCCCAGGAGATGCAGTTTTGTAACAAATTGCTACAATCAGTTTAAAAGTCAACCAAGGTAATAAAGATATAGTGCTATGGATGTGACAGAAAAGATATTTGTCTTGACAGTACAAAATGTAAATAATGCAATGTCCTGCCCTTGCCCATTGCACTTCTGCCCTGATGGATACAGGGACCGTTTTCCACAAGCAGTGTCCATGAGTGTTTAAATTAAAACTACAGACATCCTATGTCCTTCACAGGGCTGGAGCTGGTCTGCCACTGCATTAATATGGGGCCTGTGAGCAGTTTTATGGGCGATATTGTGGGAATGTTCCTAGTAACAGATCACTAGCAGCAGTGTGATAGAGTGCAGTGACGTGGGGATCCAGAAGAACTCATTTTCTGGGTGGCCATAAATTGCCACCTAAAGAGAAGGGGAGGCCTTGGAGGCGAAGAGGAGAGGAGAGGCGGCAGAGGAGGTGGAGAACTAGGGAGCACACATTCATGAACACACATACATTCAAAAGAAAACACTAATCACACTGTTTAAACTCAAATTAGCTGATCAACAGAAAATTAATCAGCAACACTTTTGATAATTGCTATTTGATAATTCAGATAGCAATATATATATATATATATATATATATATATATATATATATATATGGGTGCGTATGGGTTTTGGACTGTTGTTGCAATTTGAAGCTTTCACCTTGCTGTCTGGGAAACCACTACAATGTAAAGTCTTAGTTTAAAGTTTAATCTTTAAAAGTAGCCATTAACTGCAGCCTTAATCGAATATACAGTGGTCACTCACGCTTTAATGATTGCATAAAACACAGTTGTGCCCCACTTTTTATTCTTCTTGCTCAAACATGACAGTCCACACCACCACATAATGCATTGCATGCTTTGGTGCACTTAGCAGAGGTGAGAATGGTTAATAGCTTCCTCTGGTGAATGCAAAGATGCACTGGTGTGTCTGTTCCTTTCTTTGCCTTTATTCTGCTTCACTTAAAGCCTTAAGGCAGTCAGTGCAGTTGTGTGTGTATGCGTGTGTGTGTACATTGGGTTTTACATGTAACTACAACTACCCTCATAGAAATATACTCAAATGACCCTAGCACTGTGCAAAACTCTTGCTTGTATGTGGGTGCTATATGGGTGTATCTTGGTGCTGTTCACACACATACAGCCCTGAATGAATATATCTTGTATATTGGTATATGTGTGTGAGAGAGATGTGCTTTTGAGCTATAATGTTTTGTACTGTCTCCCTGTGGGACTCAGACAGCTGCCGGGTTGGAGATTGCTTTAATTACGGCATGTGAGCCCCCCCATCCAAAGTGTTCCCATGAGGAGACCAGTGTCTGGCGATCTAATCCCACACTATTCTTGTACATCATGGCATGTGTATATATATATGTCTTTGTTTGCAAAAGTATCTGCTCCTTTTACGCATCCCTGCTACCTGTGGTTTCTCTGTGGAGTCACAGACAGATTGAAGCCACTTGTTGAAGCAATTAGGAGGAGAAATAGAAATGGATTGAGGAAGGGCAGGTGGGTGCTCAAATACTCTCTTGTCTTATTAGCTGTAATTGAAAAGGAATGGTTTCTGTGCTGTAATTATACAGGGTGTTGTTGTTTTGCTGATACTGCCATCTGTTCAGAGAAGGCAGGTCTGTGTGGGCATGAAGTTTGTGAAACACAGACAGTATTATATAGCACATATGTGGTTGACTACAGTCCACTACTGCATGTGAGAACAACATTTGGCTGCTTTTACAGAAGAGCATAGCTCTCAGTAGCTCTCAGTAGCTTTAGCAGGTAGCAGTCATTTTAGTCTCACAGAGCTCATTCAGGGCCCTGAAAACTGTGAATATGTATACCCTCACAAAGCATCAGTTGCAGATGTCCTTTTTGGAAACATCGCAATTCAATCACAGATTAAAGTGATCAATAAAAATTTAGATCGAACTTTCCTTTTTATGATCCTGACAGGCAGAATGATAGACAGTTTGCTGCAGTTATCAGAGGTTAAAGGTCAGAGTTCAGACATCAGACTGACAGATGACCTATCTTACCTAGCTCCCAATTTCTCCTGGTATTAGTCTTCTACATTGATTTCCTATTATTCAAGTCAATCTTTGACTCTGTTTCAACATAGAATCACTGGTTAATGAGCTCCCCTCATTTAAAGCTCCATACTGGCCTGTGGCTGTTTGACTGATTCATTGTAGACATTGGGCCAGGGAACATGAATGATTGGCTCAAGGTAATCGCATTTTTGGCATTGTAGATATAGAAGTATGAGGGAGTAATCTGAAAGATGACAGAGAACATAAATCCAATCCACTTTTTTGCTTCACAGCCTGACCAGAGCTGCAAATCTGACATCGTCCACCCATATAATTCCAATTTTCATATATCACACATTCACATATAAGACAGCAACTCCTATATCTCTCATACTCATGTGTTTAACCTTTCTTAAACTCTAAAAATGTGCCACTTTTTCAGAATTTTAACAGTAAATCATGATCTTTTCAAGGCAAACCCATTCCTGTGCTCCTCAACAGATCACAACCCGGGCCCCTGTTGCTGTTTACCTTAAAGGTCTCTGCATCCATGATTGTGTCTTATTTCCCACGGGACAGTCCATGACCCCTGCAATTATATACATACACCTGTGTACACACAGACACACATGCACACACATGTACACACACAGAGACATGCATAGTACACATCAGTGCTCTGATCAATACTGCCATAAATTGTCCGCATCACATCTGTGCCGCACCGAAATCACAGTCTCATCAGGGGGTTGCCGTCCCACCTGCTGAGACAGTGACCTCCCTATCAATTCTAGATGAAATAGAGCATGGAGATTGAAAAAGAAAAGTACTTCATTTTAAATGCAGCAAAATGAACCATGCTCAAGGGACAAGGGGTCTGCTCCAGATGTATTTTGTGTGAAATGATTGCTCGACATTTTGCGCTGCTTGCTCCTGCAAATGCGCTCCGTTGCAACTGACAAGATAAATAACAGACATGACTTGTTGCAGGGATTCATCTCTCTGTTGTTTACTCTGAGTAAATACAGTACAGATTCCTCTCTTTCTCCTCCTCTTGTCCTAATCTGACCCTTGCTGAGAAAGTGAGGAAGGGGGATAAAGGTTTTTAAAAGGCTGATTTTCTCAGATACAGAGAGAAATCAGTTCCTACATGAATTTGCCTGAGCCTTAAATTAAGCAGCTTTTTAGGCTCAGTTCTATTTTCTTCTTCCCCACATATTTATTCCTAAGTACTGTTGTTTTCCTAATCCCCTTAATTATTAGTTACTAACAGTAGTCAAGGTCAATTGCTCTTCTCCTGGCTGTATACTGAGCAGTAACTGTGCTTCTTCTGGCTGTATTCGGATCCGTAACTCTCTTTGACCCTGTGCTAACAAGCAGGTAATTTGCCAAACAACTCCCAAATCTCTCCTCTGTGGAGCTTCATTAAATTTGCATGTTCTCCAAGAGCCTTTTTCAATTAATTAATTTAGGGGGGTGGGGGGGTGGGGTAAATGTGATTTCACAAAGCCAGTCACACCTTCTCAGGCCCTGATGGGTATGAAACTATCAAGACTGGGTTGAAGTCAAGAAAACCTACTTTACATTCCATCCAAGCTCCTGATCAGTGATCTTCTGAGGAAAGCAGAATGCGGATTCAGTCTTTCTCATCATCCTGTCTTTATTTCTCCATGCTCTGCTTCTCTATCCTCTTACTCGTTC
Organism: Lates calcarifer; assembly: GCF_001640805.2. Taxonomy (NCBI): domain Eukaryota; kingdom Metazoa; phylum Chordata; class Actinopteri; family Centropomidae; genus Lates; species Lates calcarifer. The sequence continues at coordinate 9,609,128 of NC_066842.1, read as the reverse complement.
TCCCTGATTGTGATGCCATAACCACAGCTGGTCCTCAACACGGAAGATAAATCAACCAATTAGGGTGTATTATTTTAAGGGCTTGGTCCAAATGCACCAAATCAGTGCTGGCGACTGGAACTGCACCCCACTGAAACTCCTCATATTAATCATGATTATCAACAGGCCTAGTGAGCTGGGAGAGAAAATGAGCTTTTAATTGGGATTTGAGGAGAATGGGATGGGAGTGTCGTCTAACGAGGGAAGAAGAGCGAGGCAATGTGTGTCCTCTGCCCTCAGATGTAATTGTTTGTTTAAGGAAAGATTTTTTTCCAGCCTTGTGTAAAAACTGTTACAAAAGTATTCTGTGCATATTCCTGTTTTTAAGATAGCAGTAGCTATATTTAACTGCATGTATATGGCTTTAGGGTAAATCAGCTGTCAAGGTTCCCCACTGTGTGTGTGTGTGTGGGGGGGGGGGTTAGCAGAGAGCTGTCAAGCTGGCTCCTCAGGGATACTTATGGCCGACAGCAACATGTAATCTAACATGGAAGACATGCTTGGTAATTACCCACTCCAGGCCCTTTTGGGAGCTCTTTGAGTGACAGCCTGTCCATCTGCATACATGTTAAAGCTCATATATGGCTTGGAGTTTATGTGTGTGTGTGTGTGTGTGTATGGACTGGATCAGTGCCTTTTCTCGCATCCCTCGCTATTTGACAGCAGATTGTGGACTTTGAAGACAAGGCCATCTAACCCCCATCTCTATTTCCTCTGACCAAATCACACCCCCTCCTCCCCTCTCCCTCCATTTATCCATCTCTCTCTCTCTCTCAATCCTCCTCTTTTTTGCCATCTTCCTCAATCCCTACCTCTTTCCCATCTCTCAGATTTGCTCTTCCAGACTAATGAGAGGGGAGAGGATGACACAAGATGAATGATCCCTTATTTGAATCAGAGGAGAGAGAGAGGAGGAAAAAAGACACCAACACATTTAGGCCCTTAATTGCTTTTTTCCCCCCCAAAGAAAGTCAAATTAACATTTAGATGTTCAATAAATGTTTTGTGTGTATCAGCGCTGTTCTGTGTGTGTGTGGCTCCCTGTGTGGAGACGGTAATGAGAGACACACGCTGAGGAGCTGCTGGAGTGTAACGACAGGACAGACGCTGTCGTCGCGCTGCGCCGATCACACACTCTCCGGCTCAGACTAAATGCCCTCTCCTGGCTACTGTTTTAATGACATACATGTTATTAAGTCGCACATAGTCAAGCCACTTACTCATACACACACTTTCAAGGGAACAGCATTCCTTCCCACTGAATCTCTATCCTCTGACATTTGTTTTGTCTTTGTATTTATTGAAGGGGAAGAAAACAACATCAACATAGAAAACAACAACAACATAGAGACAGACAAGTGCCTCTGGAATTTTCAAAGACATTTACACATAATTTACTTGAGTGTTTTACTATTTTAAAGTACCTGTACTCTACTTGAGTATTTTATGTTACTTTATACATCTACTCCTCAAGATTTCAAAGGCAAATATTATACCAACAAATATTATAACAATTTTCTTTGCAAATTAAGATTTTACCAACAAACCTTTTGATTAAACTACCCAACTGTATATAAAATAGTTACAACTAGCTCCAACTTAATTAGTGATAACTTTAAAATGCTTCTTACAAATGTGTACATCAGTAAAAATAATCCAAAAATAATATATAACAGTATAACTTTGATAGGGACCATCCTGCCACATAAGAGGTACTTTTATTTTTGATACTTTTTCCATTTTGTTGATGTAAAAAGCTGTCTCCTCCAACTCAGCTGTCTGTCAGCTGTCTCACAATTACATGACACAACACACCCCTGCTAACACAGCCCCTCACATTGTTTCAGTGCAGGGCAAATGTCTGCATGAACGGACCACGCTTCCACTACTGTCAGCTTTACCGGGCTGTTTTCTCCTACCTGGCTTGGTATGGTTACCATCACAGATGTGTGTGTTTAATGTGTATAAAAGATGAGTGTGAGGTCAAATTTGCTTTTTGAATAGAGCCCCCTGTCCCCTGTCACTTAACAGAATCTGTTTAGTGAACTTGAACTGAGAATGTGTTTAGTAAATATTTAAGGGCCTTGTTCCTACATCCCCACCCGCTGTTCGTTACGCACCATCTTTTATTCATAAATACCAAACTCAAATTAGTTTTCACCCAATTCTGAAATATGAGTGTAATTATGTATGTTTTCTCCCTAGCTCTGCACATGCACAGGAGCTCTTTACTAATTAATGAGGGGCCTATTCATTATTCATGAGGTGAGATGAACGTGTAAATGCCTTGGCACCCATAAAAGGTTTAAGTCTGCATGGTGGGCCTGAGTAGGGCAGAGTTTTGGAGGTGCAAGGCACAATCCACATGGGATGGCAGAGAAGGAAAAAGGAATGAAAAGGCAGAAGGAGAGAGAGTGTAAAATGGAAGTGGGGCTCACTGACTCAGGCACCTACTATATTCTGTATACCTCATAAAGCTTTGCTTATTTTTAAGCCTCTCCTCCCTTCAGTATGTTGACTGGGTGTGGCACAGCACACAGATCTCTCTCATAGAAGTTGACATAGAATGAATTTGAAATCACAGTGAGGTTATCCAGAGCTCTATTGGTTTCACTTAGATAATAGAAATGTTGTGTAATGTCTATGAATCTTGGGAACACCCTGAACACTGAGACAACAGTGTAAGGAACATAAGTGTGTCCTTAAATGGCAGAGACCAAGACAAAGACCTCTTGTTTCCACAAGTGCCCCTTGATGGGACTTTCTCACTGTATGTGGGTGGCATGCATAGTTCTGTGTCAGTGTGTGTTTTTGTATGAGATTGCTCAGATTTACAAGCCACAGATGATGTCCATAATTAATACCGAAGCCAAATTACAATATTAACATGTTGTCTGAGTGCCAGACAGATGAGACAAGACTGCTCTACTCTCCTTGACGGACAAGCAGCAATACTGCAAGCAGTCAGTGAGGAAGCACGTCATGACTGTGATATTTATCCTCTTTATGTTTTTGACCTCAGTCTGTCTCCAACTGTTTCCCCTCTGTGCATTATGTTGGCAAAATGCAGATTAAACTGTAGGAGTGATGCAATACAGCATTTACTGGCCAACTAAAAGAGTAGAGCTGTGTCCTCTTGTATAGTTCATAGAGCCACTACTATATAGACCATTTTGCTGCTGCCACTAAGTGGGATGAGCTACAAAGGCTCTAAAACTTTACAATTTTTTCCAATAACTCATTTCAAGGACTCTCTGAAAATTGCTGCCTCTTCCAAATCCAGTAATCTTTCCACCTCAATCTCTTTCCTGTGCCCAAGTTATGGGCTTTTATTTTTCATTCTATACTCTATCACTATACACAAGCATTATAACAACTACTCCTCTATTTTTATTATTACTTTTATTATTATTACTAGTATTAGTAGCAGCAAATGAGCTTGGACCTCTCTCTATGTGTCTACAGTACAGTAGAGCACATCTCAGTATCTGTATAAAAGATCCTGCTGCACTCTGAGCCATTTCACCCTCTTAGATTTTTAAAGATCTCTCCATTCTCAAATTAATAATGCATTTCATATCCACCGGAAGGAATTCATATTACATTCCATACATATACAGTAGCACGCAACATACCATAGAGTTAGATTTACACTGGCATGCATGAATGCAGTATGGTGGTGCAGGGATCTGATGATAATGGAAGATATTTGATAACCCACACTATTATATACTGTTTGAGCACAAAAATATCATTAACACAGTAATGTGAATGAGGAACTACCATTGTCAATATGTGGATAATAAAATGACAATTGCCCTCTTAGTCAGAGGAAATGCAGTCATAGTAACAAGACTTCCAATGTTGCTCACCAGTTATTGACTTCCACTGTGAGATAAGAATGTTATGGCTGTGCATGTGTAGTTAGCCTAGCTCACTGTTACTTTCTTTTGTCATTTATGTCATTCACATGTAAATATTACCGTATCCCATAATGGCCTTGGAGAAGCTAGTTAATTAAATTGCTCTTTTGACAGGGTTCAGAGGGTACTTCTCGTTGTTGTTACCTCAAAGTCACATCATAATGAAGTTCAGAAAATGTCCTCTTTTATGTGGGATGCTTGAGCACATTTTGGTTTCGTGGGAAATGATGCCATCTGTGCTGGATTAATCTTCATATACTAAAGACAGATTAGTTAACTTTGGTGGCAGTGCTCTTTGTGTTAATGCTCCTTCTCTCCTTGTCTTTCCCCCCTGATTTCTCTTCTTCTCTCTCACAGTGCCACAGCAACACATCGAGGACAGATCATTTTCAAGGATGCTCTGGCCCAGCAGCTCTGTGAGCAAGGAGGTGAGTAGAAGGGACAACAAACATATACTCCTCATCCTCCTCTATGACACAGACGTGAATATACTGCACTTACAGGCAGATACTCATACACACATGCACAGATACATATATGTTCAAGCAAACGTGCATGTACACATATACTAACCTTCCCCATTGTTACCTCCTATTACTGTCCATCATATGCCCACATAGTCAGAATATGGATGACACAGTATGGTTGATAGGCTGCTTCTTCATGACAGTGGCATTGCAGCACTTCTTGGCTCTTTTCCTCCCTAATGATGCAGCCAGAGCCAGAGATATTTGGGTGTCCTATATTGCCAGCTTAATTTCAGCTTATGCTAAACTCAGCTTTTTCCCCCTCTCTCCCTGTCGGAGATTTACGCTTTATGGCCGACACTTCTTACATCCACTTTCTGTGACAGCCTTAAGCAGCTATTGACAGACAGTGCAGTCCTACTCTGCATGCTGAGTGTGTATAATTGCTTGTTTACAGGAAAGAAGCCTCCTCCTCACTCAAGAACTCCTCCTTGTAGATCAAATTTGACTTTAATGCTGAAAGTGAAGAAGTATACCGTCTTAGGGTAAAAACAACAAAATGTCAGCTTTAAAATATACTTAGTGTTTTTTAGAAAAAAAAAAATCACTGTGGCTAGTCTCTGAGGACCCTTTATTATAAGTGTGTCCCTTAGCAGGTCACCGGAGAGACTGCCGACAATTGTAGCACATGCCAGGCAGAGTGCTCAACTTGATGGCTCCATGCCACTTGGAGAAGATGGGGCACAGAGCCCTCAGTCAGGCCTGGAAGAGTGACAGAGAGTTAGCGACAAGACTTTTCTCCTCTGTCTCCTTGCCTGAAAGCTCATCCTCTCACCACTGCTGACACACTGCCCCAGTCTTCTCCCTCCGCACTTGAAATATCTGCAGCCAACAACAGTCAGTTAGTTGTTCATTGCCAAGGCCCTGCAGTATTACTCTAACACACAGCTACTCATAGCAGACAAACTGGAAAGCAAAGATTTAGACTTTACAAGACCTTGGAGGACGCAAGTTGGGAATGGGAGCAGAAACTAGCAGTGAGGTAGTGCAAGAAAATGTAACCTATAGTGAACATGTACAGGTATGAGGGGTATAGTGGGGGGTGAGGAGGGATGGTGACAGTGATAAGACATACATAGGAGCGATAGCTGAGGAATGTAGAGCTATAAATTACTGGTGTCAGTAATGACAGTTTCATTGTCTCATTGGTGAAGGAGAGATGGGAGGATAGAAGGACAAAGATGGTGGGATGAAGAGATAGTATTAATGAGAAACTTGAAGGTCATAAATTGCAGGTGATTTGAGTGTTGGGTAGAGGTAATGTGGTAATTAAACATCATTAACCAAAAACAAGGGGGAAAGAGTAGATATGAACGAATGGCCGATCCTTGTTGTAGGCTAATTCCTTTGACGGCCAATAACGCAACACTCTTTCTGTTGCCGAACTATGCCAGAAAATCTGAATTACAAATGAGAAATGAACATGCCGCAGGCAACAGAAGGCAAAAGGAGACAGAGGAGAGATGAGAGAAAGGAGGGAACAGAAACAGAAATGAGTCTGATCATGTCTGGTCTCTTGTGGGTTGACCGATAAGCATAATTTTTCTCTACTCCGCTGATCTAACACACCGTAGTCAGTTCCTTTTACTCCTTCCGAACTAAAACCTGCAGCTTCAAAAAAGCTATGCAGAATTTTTTTTAAATCATGAAACTGGAATGTGCAAGGCTCCTGACATGAAAATTAAACTTGAAAACTAGTCTGACATTATCCAAAATGTTCTGATGTGCAGCCACTGTATTGCGGAGTAAAAAAGTATGATAATACGGAAACCAACTCACAACAAACCTAGTGAAAGCTATTCATAAATCACATTTATTATCTAAGTTCCCTCAACAAACTCAGCAGACTTAGCAGCAGGTGAGGCAGAGGCCTGTAGACATCTCCCTTCCAGCAGGATCAAATAGGCTACAGTCCCAAATTCAGCCTCAGAGTGGCAAAGAGAGTGCAGGCTGCTCTGAGCAAAGTTGCTTCAAATCTAGGCATTAGCATTCAAAGTGGAATAAAAGATACAGGGCCAGCTCAAGCCACTTCAGAAGTTCATATGCTTAAGACCCAAGCTTTGAAGAGGTGGTGAAATTAAAGCTATCTAAAGCAGGGTTATGATCCATGGAGGAGAGGGAAGGAAGAAGGAAAAGAGAAAGGAAGAACTGGAGGGAGGGAGAGAGAAACAGAGGGCAGACTGCTCAAATAAGAAGGCAATCAGGGCTGATCAGCCAGGGTGAAGACTTTATGAACAAATGGACAGATTAGCCAAAGAACTAGAAAAAGAAGGTAACATTGGAGTGCAAATTTGAGCTTAGAATAATGAACAGTTAGAGGGAGACAGAGATCATTCAGTTAGATTCTAATGTAAATAAGAGATTTAGGGATAAAGAAAGAAGAGGAGCGATATCTGTCTTGAACTCGCTGTGAAAATCTGACATGCAGCGCTTTGCCTCTCAGTAACAGAAAGCCTCTCTACAAGTTCACAGAGACAGGTGTTTGTTTCTAATATTTCCACTCTAGTGCCCCTAAAATCCTGCTGAGACATAAGGAGAGGCTGGATTTGTGTGTTTGTGTTTTTATGTGTGTACATGTGTGTAAAATAATCTGTCTAGCGGTGTAGGAGGATGCCTGGTTCCAGACACACTGCTCCCCCCCGTGCTCTTACAGCTCCTTTCTGCTGGGCCAGCACACTTCTTTACCCCATCCCTTCATTCTACCTCCAATTCATCCCTCCAACTTCCCTTCCAGTTTGCTTTGATCTACACCCCATTACTTCAACCCGCAACCAGCACAGAAAATCCCCATATTTTGTTGTTATTTGTGGATTCAGAGGACAAAACTAATGGGAGCTCGACAAATACTTCTGCAACTGAATGAAATGCACAGCGCAACCGAGTAGTTCGTGGCACCAATCAGCACATTGCCAAATTGTTTGGACAGGCTCCTAGAGATACTTTAAAGCATGACGCGGCAAAATGCAAATTACTGCCACCGTTTTAAATGATTGCAAGTATAAGAACAGACAGGCAAGAGGATGAAACAGAAGTACATTTCTGCTCCTACTGAGCAACCATAAAAAAGACTTAATAAGCCCAGATGAGGGGAGCCAAGTTGGGGGATGAGGGGTGGGCTAGGAAAGGGTGCTCAGTGCTGAAAGGTAGAGAGGTTGTGGGTGTAGAATGGTGCTGCAGGCCGTCCATCAGCTCTATCTCCTGACAGCAGGGACTGCTGGCCCTTTCTGCCCAGCATCTCCAGGTCCCCTCATTTCCAGCGAGGGAATAAATCAGGCCTTTATGGGCCTGGCCGAGTGCACTGCACCCCAGATGGATTATTAAAGGGACATATAACTCAAAGAGGCCACTGCTCCCTGAGGGACGCCTGATCACAGCGCAACAGAGAAGGGACGGGTGGCCTCCACTCTCCCACCTCCACGCCACCCACCCAGTCTGCCAGCCAGCCTGCTGCCTTGGCTGAGCGCCAGCTCGCCTTCCATCCCTCATCACTCAGCGGCAAAAAACCTTGAGACCTTGGTTGTCTATATCTCTTCCCCTCTTGCATCCCGACTGTCTCCGGTAGCCCTATTTTCTCCTCTTTTATTTCCTCCCCTCTGTCTTCCCAGTCTTCACTTCTGTTCTTCTACTATTAAGATTTTTCCTCTTTTTATATTTTGCTCATGTAATTTATGTTTGAATTAAGCAAGGGCTGATGATATGTGGAAGAATATGTGTTGTGTTTCTCCCCACCTCTAACATACTGGCAGCCAGGAGATGTTTGGCTAAGAGAAAGAAAGCCAAAAATTGTCAGCTAAATAAGCTTGTCCTCATGTTTTGAGACACTTGGCTAGACTTGTTAATTCTCACTATTGTGAAGAAAAATATGTCTTGTATTTACCTTAGATTCCACCTTTACTTAAAAACACAGCTTGGAAAGGTAATGCAGAAACCAGAAAATAATAGTCTTACTTCTGTGCTGGCCTCCTCTCCACTCACCTGTGATTATTGTAATGATGCCAATTGAAGCCTATATAAAGGCCCTGGTTTTCACTGAGTGGAGTGAAGTGGCAGCAATCTGACCTTGGAGAACCATCTCTTTTTAGTCATTGTAGAAAAAAAACAACAGCATCCTGTGTCCCGGTGAGTCAGTAATTGCAACCGTCAGTTAGACAGGAGCAACTCGACTTCAAACGCAGTTCACGTCGTCAAGGATGTGAGTCAGACGGAGGGGAAAAGAGCAAATGAGAGGAGAACAAGGGAGATCGCAAGAGTGGGTACAGTTTACAGGGTGGGGAGAGAAAGGAGGGAGAGAGGAGATTAGAGCAGGAAGATGGAGAGAAGAGGGGGAGAAGATTTAACATGACTTGTGCCCTGCGCTTTTTGTGCTGAGATGTCTGAGTCTGCCAAAGCTTATGCTCATTTAGTCCCCCCGCGTATCACCCCAACCCTGCTCATCAGCACCCAACTGATTTTAGTCCTGGTGTAGTTTATTGAGAACCCCCTCTTTTTTGTTGCTGCTGTTTATATGCGTGCATATGTGTGCGTGTGCATAGCAGAGAAATAGCAAACACGGCTGGGTCATCTGTGGAAAGCAAAGTCGTCTGTGTGTATATGTGTATTTCTGTGTGTCTGTGTGTGTGTGTGTGTCCCTCTGCATGCTTGCGAGTATAAGCCCTGGCCAGGGAGATACAGGCATTAGCAGAGATGAGCCGCTAATAGAGGAGGCAGTAATTGAAGTCTTTAAGAAAGTGAGAGGAGATTAATCCAAGTGAAATGAGCGCCACTGTCTGCTCCCGATGCGCAGAGGGTTAGGCAGAGAGAGACAGAATGGGTGCGGATGGAGGGGTGGGCAGCAGGGAGAGATTGCGATAGAAGGAAAGTGAGAGAGACAGCAGGAGAATGTGATGAAGCATGGAGAAAGAAAACTGTAAATGAGGCCTTTTTGGAAGCTTGAAGGGATTATCCACCCAAAAAAAATCTTCTGGGCCTTTCTCCAGCCAAATGGCCTCACTAGAAAGACTGAGAGTGATTTAGAGGGGTTTGTTGAAGAGTGAGATGAGAGAAGACTGTAGAGAGCAGAATATCAACCAAGCATTTATTACTGTATGTCAGTCTCAGAAGGTGGATTACCAGGAATCAAGTTTTAGTACAGGCTCTTTTCAGGTTGAATTTGTAAGATGAACACATGCTCATGTAAACTGAGCACACAACTGTATGTTTCTTTTTTTTTTTATTACCGCTTAATAAGAATAAACCACAAGAAACATGAGAGAGTTACACATGCTGGGATTGATAGCTCTTCTAAACATGTTTTGAATCAGCAGACACTAGAGGATTAGAGGGGGAGGAAGGGAGAGAGCAAAAGAGACTGAGAGAGAGGAAGAAGGCCCTTTGATCTGCTTTTAATGGGCTTCATCGTCGAGCCTGAGCCAGAGCCACAGAATTGAGCGTCAGGGCCCACAAGAGCTACAGCAACAGTCACAGCCACTGAACCGCCCAGCTCTGTCACACAGGCCACTAAGACTCCAACTTCTACAGTCAGCTTGAAACTTTACTACCACTCTGTGAATAGTAAATCCATTTCTAAGAGCCCAGCATTTGGATCCAATGGGAAGAAATGAGGGCAGCTAATGAAATTGAAGCTTGAGCTCAAATAAAGACATTTGCAGAGCCATTACGATAGCACCTTTTTTTGATAATCCCTCCTCTCTTGATTCAGGTTCTGTTGTTTATGAGGAGATTTTAGGTGGGGTTTTCTCAAATATAAGCCCCTCTCTCAAGAAAAATGTAGAAGTGCTGTAAGGTTTGAAAGAAAGTAATAAGTAACTTAATATGAAACTTTGGAATGAGTGCTTACTGTGTTATCTTAGTGTGTCTTATCAGGTGGGCAGGCTGATCCTGGATGGAGAATATTGTGGCAGATTATCCTTCTCTCTTGTCTGGAGTAAGGCTTTCTTAAAACACCCCACCTACTGGAGCAGAGTAAAAAGGCTCAAAGGGACTGAAGGGTGACATGTTCACGGAGGTCAAAGCCACTGCGCTACTCAACAGTCACTGATCATGAAATAAGGTTAAACTTAAATTCCCTAATATGGGGAACACAGACTGGAAATTTGATTTTTCTCAGCAGCCAAATCTGAAATATCACAGGAAAGTTCTAGAGTTTGAGGATCATCTGATGCAACTTTTGTTTGAGTCTAGTCAGTGGCATCAGTCAAATGGTGTAATTTGTCACACCTTTCATGTTTCTTTTACCAATGTGTACCAGCTAATAAATAGTTTCTTCAAGCCCAATCTATCAAAAACGCCTCAGTTTGATTTATTAAGTCCTGAAGCTCACTTTGTTCTCTCTCCTCTATCTTTTCAGGCACAAAAACATAATGACAGTTTGCTCTAATGTGGATGCAGACAGTATTCTTCAAAGTGTTCCTAGAATATTTAGCTAGAAAGTGAGGCCAGTGATGTCTTTTTAATACCCGTGTTTGATTCATTGAGTCTTAACACTTACTACCCCCCTCCATTCACCTCCCTCCACTTCTCAGAGCTGTGTATCCCCTGGGAGAGATTGATGGTTGAGTGTGTTAGCTAGGCAGTGGCCACAGATTACAGCACACAGGCGCCCCTGGGGAGGATGGCGGTTAATTGGCATTGAACCGTTAATCATGGCCGTCCGGCCTTTCATTACTGAAAGGAATTAACATCAGCAGCCAAGAGACTGCAGACGTGACCGGCCAGGACACAGGGAAAAGTTTGTTTCACTCAGAGATGATTTAAGAATAGGACTACAGCCCTGCAGTTACTGACTAATAACACACTTGCAGTTCATAATGCAGAACTGCACAGATATGAAAAGTCTTGAGTACTCTGCTTTTCCTTTTGTTCACACAGTAACATGACACTTTGCACGCTTCTCCAGCTCTCCATCTGCCCATGAAAAGTAACTGTCTGTTAGTAAGGGCTGGCATTAGGCAGACATCAGACTATACCTGTACATTCAAGATGTTACTCAACCCACAATATTTATTCTCTTCTTCTCTGTTTCAGCTCCAACTGAGTCCCCATTGAGACCAAGTCTCGGTGAGTCTGCTTTTCATTGCATGCTGTTATTTATTTTCTTTTAATATTATAATCATAAAGGTAATTACAGCATGAAAAGACCAGCTAACATACAGATTGTGTCTGACTGTCACCATATGGCATTTGTGTGTAGTGGAGCTCCATGGTAAACATGCTGTGCTGCGTGATGACTTTGACTCCAACCTCCAGGGAGATCTGGACCCCAGCATCTGGTAGGTGAAAAGGTTACGACTCCTCTTGTAATCTGAGGGTGCAATCACTATCTACTTCTTCAGCATTGTCTCTTGATGATATTTGCTTTTGGTATAACTTAATTTTAACCCTCTTCTCTTCTCTTCTCTTCTCTTCTCTTCTCTTCTCTTCTCTTCTCTTCTCTTCTCTTCTCTCAGGTCTGAGTGCAGTAATTGTGAGGTGGGAGAGCAGTGTGGCGTGCTGATGCATGGCAGAGCGGTCACTTTCTGTGAGCCCTTCGGAGAGCGAGAGCTGGTAACTGCCATGTTTGACCACATTGTGACCACTGTACATTTTACGCCCCATTGACCATACATCCAAACAAACCACTCAGCAGCCACAACCACAAAAACAGTAAATTATAGTAGACTAGCTGTAACCACAGTAGAGATTTATGTTTAAATGTCTTTACAATGTACACAAACTCACCATGGTTCCACTCTCACCAAGGAGGTGATATCTGATTGTAGTGAAGGGCTAGAAATTTGCCTGAGTCTAGCTTAGTTCCTTACAAGGTAAAAATAGATTTTAAAATAAAAGCATTAGTCATACATTACTGTAGAACAAATTTCACATTTTGAGATTTATGACTATATGTTCCATTTACATGGAAAGCAGAAATATTAGTAAGAAAACATGAAAGCACATCCAGTTGGAAAAATCAAGCTTAGATGAAACAAAATCCATATTTGTGTGATTTTGTGGTCAAATGCTGTCTGTTTGTATGTGTTAGGCTTGCCCAAATATATTTGACCAAGTAGTCATACCTCAAACAAACAAAAACATAAATAAATAAAAGAAAAGATTTAACCATCAAGTTGTTAAATATTTGCCTTGCGTTTTCAGTAAAACAAAAAAAGCATGCTGACTTTGTCTGGCTTAAGATGTGTTGAAATAGTGCAGCTGTGCTTTTTGCACATGTAGACAAATAATTTTATGTCTTTCAAGTTTTGTTCTTTTTTTTGGGGCTTGTGTCAGCTGGTTACAAAAACTTGTAGATAACTTGCATATAACAGCTTTCTTTCAGTCATCTTCCAACTTTAACTCAAAATATCATTAAACTAACTTTTCCACTGCTGCAGGACACAGAAGTTTATAAAAAGCATGCATAACTTTACATTTAAAAGTGAAACCAGAGGGAGCACACAGGACTGAATGTCATATGATGATCGTGTTACAGTATAGTACAATAGTATCAGGATACTGTCTGACATGTATTGTGACACACATACATACCCACACACATACACTTATAACTGCTTATCAGACCTATTCATGCTGTCTTTCTGTCTTTATAAAGATGATTTCAAACTGTTTATTCTGCTGTAAGGGATGAAAGCCAGTCAACAACAGAAAAGTGTTTAGTGCCTCATGATTCTATTTACTTCTCTGCTAAGCATTTGCTTTGTCTGTCACTGTTCCAAATGTTTGATGCTGCTGCCTAGCAGTTCTTCTGTCAAGTGCAACAAGCATGCACATCCAGAAACATAGAAACATTTACACACAGATAGTCTCCAATACAGCAGAGTCAACAATCAGAACACACACATTCATGCACACACAGCATAGCTATGCTTCTTTCACACTCACACACACATACTGTATACATACAGGCAAACACACAGTGACAGATATAAGAAAAATATACTATAGCTTATAGCCTTTTAATATTTTGTTCTATTGATACAATGCTGGAAAACAAACTCTCCACCAACTTGCCATTTAAAGAGTAACTTAACACCAGAAGAAAATGTTGTTTTCTTCATCTCTGGTGGTTGAAGTTCTGACCTTTCTGTAGTGATACAGAAATGTGAAAACACCTTACATCATTGTTAAATGTGGTTCTAGATGCAACAGACCATATAATTCCAACCAGAAAACATCAGTGAATCAATGTTTTTTCAGACAGCCTGAACTACTTGGTTAACATCACTGTACTACTTCAGCGCAACAAATCACATTGGTACATTCTCTCCTCTGAGTTATTAGTTGATATTGTTTCAGCGTGTTACCCAATATTGTTTCACTTAAACTAGATTTGATTATTTATGGGTGACATCCTAAACTGCCTTATGTATCTTCTCCAGACCACTGTTCCTCTCAACACCAGCACAGCCTCAGTCCTGCAGTTTGCCTTGGGTGAGTATTAAATCTCCACATACACTGCAAACAATGACTCCATTAAGGAAGATTTTGCATAACAGACTTATGTATTAGACCTTTTTAACCCTGTTAAAATATCTTATCTCTGCATGTGACCCTCTTAGCCAGCTAGGACAACACATGCCTTTGTCATGGTCAGGAAACAGGCATCTTTAGTCTGGTACACAGGATGTTTCTGTGTTTCATTCTCTCTCTCTCTCTCTATCACTCTCTCTCCTCTCTCCCCTCTCCTCCTATCACAGTAATGAATGATTTACAGTATTCTGGAAAGACACCCAGAAGGCCATGGCAGAGTTTTTAGAGGTGTTGTATTTTTCATGTCCATTACATGCATCCACCAGTTCTCATGGGAACACAACTGGGTGGAAATAGGAGTACATACTGTATCAACAACCCCTCTCACCCTCACCTCTCTCCTGTATTTCTCTCGTTCCGTCTGGCTGAGCATTGCAGGTCATTAATATGAGTTTGTGTTGCAGTAGTGTTGTGTATGGAGCAGCTCAGTAGAGCAGCACAATGAAGTGGTGGCAGGTTAATGCACGGCTGTATTCAGTGGGGATGGAGCAGCACGACAGGACACTGACAAGACATAGAGGCCACACACCGTCAGGCGGTGTGGGGACGAAGGGGAGTGCAGGGGAGGGGAGAGAACAGGTGGGCATGTGGGGGTTAGCTTGCTTCCTCCATTAGCGACCTTTGACCTTGCCTGCTCCCACAGCACCCACACAAATCCATATTTTTAAGGTGCAAAAATAGTCTCATCCCACATAAACTCTTCAAACAGAAATGCACAAGAATGTTCGCACACACAACAGTATCTAGCTGTAGTTAGCCATAGAGTCTCTGGTCCTACATCAGCACTTCTCAGATCACCTCTGCCCAATCCCCTCCTAACGTCTCTCAGCCCTGTTAAGCTGCTGATCACTTACTTAAACTATGACACCATTTAGAGACAATTTTCCACTTGGCTAAGGGAGGGGATGTGGGAGCAATCAGTCAGAAGAAGCCACCATGCTGTGCCCGGCTGCCCCTCAGGGCATACAAAGGATCATTGCCCTGATGATAAAATTCAGTTGATGAAAAAAAGGAAACTAGCTTACATATTATTTAGCTGATGTAACAGTCATATACTGTATGTCTGTCCTCTTTGTGTGTTTATATTCCCCCAGGTTCAGGCTCCTGTCGGTTCAGTTACTCAGACCCCAGCATCACTGTGTCATACAGCCTAAGTGGCAACGCCAACACCTCAGATGACTGGATCACACTGGAGAAGATCAGGTCTCTCTCTTCTTCCTCATCCTTCCCACAGTTCTTCCATCTGTTATGAACACCCGCCCTCTCTTTTTTCCCTCATTCACACCTCCCCCTCTCAATTTGTCATTCCTCTCCTGTTTGTGTCTTGATGATCCCCCTGTTTTTCATCCCTCTATCACTGCCTCACTCTGTTTTGTCAGCACTCAGACAGAGGCATAATGTAATGACACTGTCTTCTAAGTACAATATATAGCTGTTTGTCTGTTTGCATGTTATTCTTTTGTGTAAACACAGAAACAAACTCATAGATAAACTACTAAATCACTTAGACTTACAGCCACTAAGACCCTTGTTTTTTATGTTTTTTCTCTCCTAGAGCCCCAACCAACAGCAGTACCGTCATCCACCTGCTCCCCTTGCCATATCACTCCAGGGCTGACGGCGTTCGCCTCCGCTGGTCTCAGGAGGCACCTCAAGGCCCCGAAGGCTACGAGTCCTGCTGGGGGCTTGACAACATGCTGCTGGTCAATGCTGCTCATAAGGCCCCCCTAATGGAGGACAATTTGGACCCCCCAGACACTGCTAACTGGCTTTTCTTCCCTGGAGCCACCATCAAGGTACACTGACATATGGATGTCCTTCAACCTTGTGGTTAGAAATGTGGTAGAAAGTTATCAGTCATATTAATAAGAAGCAGAATGAATGTCATAATCATGTGGTGTTTTCAGCCTAGCAGAGAGAGAGCATTTGCTAATGATAAGATTATCATGTTACATGAAGTCATGAAGCCACTATTTTGTAAAAATGTTAGTAGTTGCATGTGTAAACGCCTGTTTTCTTATTTGCCAGCACGCCTGTCAGTCTGAGGGCAATGCTCTGTATTTCCATGGTGGCGAGGGAGTTGGCCACAGCTTTGCCTCTACCAGAGACATTGATCTGCACAGGGAAGAGGGAAGGAGTTACTGGGAGGAAGACTTTGAGAGTCCACCGTCAAAGTAAGTCAAGATAATGGTCATATTTAATCTATATATCATATTTAATATATATATTTATATATTAAATATATATATTAATGGTCATATTTAATAGTCTACCTGGCCTCTGAAATCATCTGATACACCATTTTCTTGTGTAAGTGAATAAGTTAGTTTATTTCTATAGCACCCTACAAAAATACAAAGTGCTTCACAAATGTACATTAAAATACAATGCCATAAAAGCACAACAAAACTACAAAAGGTCAAACTAGGCAGTTAAAACTGAATATAATACAAACAACAAAAAACCATTAGAGTAATGCTTTATTAGAATGCCATGTCTATACAGATTTATAGGTTTTTAAAAGCTTTGTAAAATGTGGCACTGACTCAGCTGACCTGAAACTGAGGGGAAACTCAGTTGACAGTAATGAACATAATATAGTAAAACAAAATTTGGTTGCCAGACCTGAGGCAATAGTCTTTTATGGTGTTAAATGATGAAAATATATCACAAGAGACAAGAGTCAAACTATGTGGGGGCTGTAAAAGTAGTCAAATTAATCTCTAACTGAAACAAACCAAGAAAACATTATCCCTGATGAAGGCAGGGTCAGTTTGGGTGAAACATTTTAGCACCAGGCTGTATATTAGCTAGAAAAGAGAGAGTTAACAGAGAGGAAGGGTTTTGGTTGTCAGTGCTTTGATAATGCTCTCTGTTTATACATGCATGTGCTTTGACACCTGTCACTTGTCATATGTCAAGCATGCGACATGCAGCGTGTTGCACAAGTTTGAGTCAAGCTTACATAGGTGAATGCCATGCCTCTGACTGCTACAGAGATGGCAGTCCATCTGTTCAGAGTGAGACACACACACATGCAAGCAAACACACACACAAAGACACATACTGGACAGCAGAAAGTAAGTAAGGAAACACTGCACTGCGAGAGGTAGGGAGAGAAAAAACAGAATGAGAAGACAGTGTTGCTGTCAGAGAGTAATTAACAGGCCTCATGCACCAACTCTGTCAGTACATTTTTCCATTAATGAGAAGGGCCTCAAACAAGAGTGTGTTTCTGCAGCCACCCTGCATCCTCACACCTTTCTACAGCATGGCAACATGTTGCACTGCATGCTTGCTCTCACCCATCAGGCGTCATGGGCTGGCACATGTGTGAAGTAGACAGGGAAAGTTTTTGTTGTTATGGCACACTCCACTAAGTGTCATTTAACCCAACGCTGGCTGTGACAGCAACACACCAGCTTATACACCGCATGACAGAGAATAGAGAGGAAGAGGGGGAAAGGAAAGGGGGGGAGAAAGAGAATGAGGGAGGGGCAGAGGAACACAGGAGAGGGTTGACACACTGAGACACACTGAGTTAACTTCTGTCAGTGCTAATGAGAATCCTCTCTCCACTGTGCAGAAGTATGTGTCTGCACGTGTGTGTGCTCTTTATGTGTAAATCCTCTTCCAGGTGATTTATGCAGTATTCCTAGCATTGTGTATTTGTTGATTGGCAAGGCGTGAATTACAGCAACTGTTTCCTGACTTCAGTAATACATCAGAGGGAGATGCTTTGTAAAAGAGGCAATCTATAAACTTAAGTGTTTCCTATAATTTGTTTTACTGTTATTTCAGTAAAGTCTCTTTTGTGGTTAATTTTTGGTTGAGGTTAAGTGCTTAAAATAAATTATTTGTTGTACTTTTAAACTACGTTAAGATCATAAACCATCTGACTGTGAAAAATATGCACTACCAATGAGTTATTTAAGTAAGAAAGAGTACTACATCATGTGGCATGATTGCTTGAATGGCTTGTTTTTTCTCTCTCTCTCTTTTAGAATTATTAATGTTGTTGAAATACTGCCTCATTCTGTTTTATTAATTTGTTTATTTAAAAGAATAGTGCACATTAATAAACATTGCTGTAAATGCAAAGTTAGCCAAGAGGCAGAATATAAGAATATAAGATTAAAATTACAAAGATATAGTCATTTATGCGCATATAGAGCAATAATAAAGAGAGATGAGAATAATGGTAGCAAAAAAACACAGTTCAGGACAGTATTATGTACTACATTTTCAGGTACTACTTAAGATATGCAACACAGAAACAAATAATAGTGAAAATGTATCGATTTGTTGTCAAGTAAGTAATATGGGAAATAGAATAGAATACATGTACATCATACATTTTATGTAACACTTATTTCTGATAAATGTATTTTCCTTTCTAAACCAACCCTGCCTGTCTGTCTTTTTTATCCAGCTGGGACATAGAGGGAGCTGTCTACGGGACCCAGTGTGGAGAGATTGAGTCAGGATCAGCCCTAGTTTTTGAGAGGGAGGGCCGGAGGAGGGTGTGCACCCCCTACCTCGACACCACGTCTTATGGAAACCTCCGCTTCTACTTTACCATGGGTATGGAAATCCTCCATCCATCATACTTTGTCATTTATATGGGTTAAGCAAAAGTGAGCAACAGTAGCTTTACTTACCTACAGTAATGCATCGCTGTGTAATGGTCTTTCCTCATCAGTTTCATCATTTTTTTGCACACGTGTATTACACTGCATAAACAGAGTGAGGCGTGCTTATGTTTAGGTGGTGGCAGCTGTGATCCAGGAGAGTCCCATGAGAATGATGTAATTCTGTTTGGGAGGTCTGAGGGCAGGAGGGAACGTGTGATGCTTGACACTCTTCCATACTCTTCTTACAGGGTGAGATATGCACAGCATATTCACACATAAAAATCAAAACCCTACAGTTTAGTTAACCTGAAGTGCCAGTAAAATATGAAGTATCTCAAGCAAAAATGACATTTGCTTGAGTATCTTTTACTTCTATTGTATCTGTGAGGATTTGCTGCTTTTCTTTGTCTTATGTCATAGCAAACTAAATATTCATTGGTTGGTTTTTGGGACAAATCAAGAATTTTGAAGACATCCTCTTGACCTTTTGGGAATTGGAATTGTAAAAAAAAATCATTTGTCATTATTTCACAGACCAAATCATTATTTGATTAATTGAGTGAATAATGGTCAGGTTGTAAATCATAAACTCTTGAAAAAAAAATGAAAGTAGCAGCCCTAATTAGTATCTTCCCTCTGGACTGATCTAATCATTCTGTCATTTATTTCTCCTCTCTCAGACTCCTGCGGTGGTATCAGTGGCACTGCCCACTGAGCTACAAACACCAGTCACCCAGTTCTGCCTGGAACAGCGGTCACATGGAGGTGCCAACCGGCATGTATGGGCCGTGGATTTCATGCAGCTGCTCCCTGTGCTGCCTGGCACGCACACACATGTTGCTCAGTTCTCCATCAACCTGGGCTGTGGCTCTTACCAGCCTGCCAACAGGTGTGACACACTTTAAAACTAGGTTAGGCAGTGCTTTTATGTGAAAATATGGCCACTTTTTAGCAAAAATCACCGAAATGGGCTGCAACAAAGGATCCCCACACCCCAAGTGAGACACCCTAGATTCACTCAGTTATTTTGGTGTTAAGAATGGTAAATGGTGCGTGTAAGAAACTGAAGGGCATAATGCTCTAATGCTTCAGAACTGCAGCATCTAGGGGAAGCTGAACTCATTTAACCTAGGTATGTACTCTTAAGTCCTCGGGTTTCAAGCAGTAGCTGCCATTTGAAGCTGCAAATGTCTGTGTAGTGTAGAGTGTATTTTAATAAAAAGAGTAGAAGGGGTAAAGGGACAGATTGCACTTGAGTCTCAGAAAACATAATTTAATCTTTTTTTCTTTTCTTTCTTTTTTTTTTTTTTACCTATTCTGAGTAGTTCAGTGATTTTACACTACTTTAGGGTGAAAATCAAATTCTGCTATTAAGATGTTGAGATAAGATGTTCTTTGTTCCTTTTCATTAGCGTGAGTCTGGAGTTCTCCACCAACCACGGTCGTTCCTGGTCTCTGCTTCACACTGAGTGTCTGCCAGAGCTCTGTGCTGGACCCCACCTACCTCATAGCACCATCTACTCCTCTGACAACTACAGCGGGTATGAATGAGAATGCACACCTGTATGTGTGTACAACTCTATACTATGAATGTATTGTATGTTTATATTAACATGCCACACCTCTGCAGGTGGACAAGAATCTCTATCCCTCTGCCCAATGCTGCCCTGACAGGACACTACACGCTTCCGCTGGAAGCAGTCTGGCACTGGATCGGGCAACATGTGGGCCATAGACAATGGTTAGGACCAATGCAGGTTACACACCAGTGATAAGATAAGCAATACAAATAAACTAAATATAGCTGTACATGGTTGCTTCACAAGGTTTGTTCACCATTGTCTCCTTTGTCCTTGTCCAGATTTAATATCCTCTACCTATAATATCTTGCTGTTTATTATTTTAAGATAATACACGTTGTATTTAGGGTCACAAAAATTTATTAGAACTCAACCTTATATAATAAATTATTTTTTGCTGTAAAAGACAATTTATTTCTATTCATTTATTGCTTTTCAGTGTATATGGGTCCAGCCTGTCTTCGTTTCTGCTCTGGGAGAGGACATTGTTCCCGAACAGGCTGCAAGTAAGGATCTGCTTTTTATTAAACCAAATAAATCCAGTGCCTCTCCTTCAAAATGAGTCTGCTCATTATCCACCTAATGCCTTGCAGCACCAATCACCATTCAAAATTAATCAAATTGTATTATGGTTATGATTTATTAATGGATTTTCATTATCTCTGTCTACTTTTTGTCATTATATCCTTCGGTCTTTTTAATGTCTCATATCTTCCTCTCCTCTCCTCTCCTCTCTCTCAAACCTCTGTTTCTCTCCTCCTCTCAGATGTGACCCAGGCTTCAGTGGTCCAGCCTGTGAGCTGGCCTCTCAGACCTTCCCGGCTTTCTTGTCAGAGGGTTTCTCCAGCCCACGCCTCTCCTCCTACCACAGCTTCTCTTCTCTTCGTGGGGCTGAGGTCAGCTTTGGCTGTGGGGTGCTGGCCAGTGGCAAGGCTCTGGTCTTCAACAGGGACAGCAGGAGGCACCTAGTCACTGCTCCATTAGACAGTTCCCAGGCCAGGTAATGGAAGTGATGATAAGAAAAGGATCACAATTTTTGTGAAACAAAAACAAAGTTGTTTCATGCACATACAGACATAAGCAGAGATATGAGGGAGCACACATGTACAGATGCTGCATACAAGCAAAGTCAGTAGATTCAGTAGATCAGTAGATTACTTTGTAAAACCATGGCTTGTCTTCATTAGGTGTCCTTACCTCTGATAGATAGCAAATATTCCAGCCAGTCAGCTATCCTCTCTCCTCCTTCATCAATCCCTCTCTCATACTCTCTGCTCCTCACTGGTAGATGGATTATGATCATGGCGAGGACTGCAGATGAGAGGAGAGATGAAAGCAGTGGATGAAAACGTGAGAGAGAAAAAGATAGAGAGGGAACGATGAAGTTAGATCTGGCATCTGTGCTAGATTGATTATGCCTGTTGCGGCTCTCAGTGTGCCACCTGATGGCCATGTTTAATGCCAGTTTCCTGGCTGATTGAGTGAACAGCTGCCTGAAAGAGGAAACTGCTCCGCTAATGAAAGCACAGCTAAGCCAAGGACAGAGAGAGCTGGGGGGGTGACTGGCAGCCCGAGACAGATGATGGAAATTATAATAAATATTACATTAGTATGGATTATAATATGCCTGCCAAAACATAGATGAATACATAACAAGACAAAAGCTCATGCCCCATCAGGGACTATGTACAGTTAACATGAATACATGGATATGAACTCTGACTCTCATTCACACTCTCTATGTCTTACTTTTTCTTTCCCTCCACCTCCTCTCGTCTAATTTTGTCCTCATTCATTTAATCATTTCATCCATCATCCTGCCACCTCCCTGCCACCTCCTCGTTCTGCATGACTGTCTGTTTATCTACCCTTTTACCCCTCTCTCTCTAAATTCTCCTTCCTGAACACACTCTTGGTCACCTTACCTTTCCTACTTCTCATTTATCAACCTGCCCTTTTCTCTCTTTCTGTGTCATTTCCTTTTTGCACACTCTGCCTGACTCAACTGCTGTTCCCCTTCTCTTTCCTACTGGGTCTACCTATTCTTGCTTTTATTTTTTCATTTTCTCACTTTGATTCTCTGCAGGTACCTACAGTTTACTCTTCGGCTAGGCAGTCGCAGCACCCTGAGCTCATGTCCTGCTCCAGACCAGCCAGGAGAGGGCGTTTTGCTGCATTACTCCTCAGACAACGGAATTACCTGGACGCTGCTGCAGCACTATGCTTACCAAGGCTTCCATGAGCCAAGGTACCTGCTGTGCTTAGTGTGTGTGCACAGGCTTGTATGGTTATGATTCCACAGAGACACTGTGAGTCCATTAAAACACACGTTTGCACTGCTAATGGTGTGTTGGAGGTGTAAGCCACTGGGACCCATTGAGTTAGGTTGTGTCATCTATGTGTGTAATGAAGATAAAGTGGGCTGGCTTCCAGCTGTGCAGGCCAGATCTCAGAGCTCTACATCACCACTAGAAAGGCCAACAAGGGTTAGTGAGTCAGGGACAAGTTCTACATAACTATATGGTGCAAAGTGTAGTTCTTACTGTATCAACATATATGTTTGTACAAAAAAAACATGATAAGGGAATCAGTCTTGACAAAGACGAACAGGGCCTTTGTGGCTAACATAGTAGGCTATAAGAAAGTAAAGTATGATGAAATATGTTGTTGTTATAAATCTGGGTAATTCTGGCCATCTGCATTGTGTTAGAATCGATTCAAGATTGTCCAAATGTACATTATTTACAAACAGCAGGCTGTGATAATGTGGGCTTTATATCCCAGTCAGAGCCTGAGTCACAGTTCAGTCAGCCTGTGTGATTAACTCCAGCTGAAATGTTTGGCATTATGGGTACTGACCCCAATTATATCACACTATTCTCACATTTGTTTGATTGTGACCATGGCACATACACAGCTTACGTCAAGCAAACTTTCCATTAAGCATCAATAAAGTTCAGTCTCACAATTTCTGTCCCCAAAACAGGATTGTGTCTGTTGAACTCCCGCCCGGGGCTCGGAAGTTTGGCGTGCAGTTTCGCTGGTGGCAGCCATATCATTCAGGCCGCAGTCATGATGTGTGGGCCCTGGATGAAATCAGCATGACCTCTGTGCTGTTCAACACCATAAGCCTGGACTTCAGCAATGTGTTAGACGTTACCCAGAGTCTTGGTTTCTATCTTGGCCATGTCCAGCCATATTGCCAGCATGACTGGACGCTCAGGTAGGAGACCTAATGCTCCGACAGAGATAATGTTCCAAAAAAATTTGGTTGAAAGCAGCACATAGACTGCTCCAATTTTCATCAGGATTTTTAACAAACAAAAGCTCATGCATCAGAAATTTGACAGATGCCCAAATCACATTAACATGCAACACAAGGTGACTTTAAGGTCACATTCCACAGTATCTGACATTCGATATCCTCCCTGTTGTACTCCAGTTTCTCTGGTGAGCCCAGCCCTGGCTCCAGTATTCGTTATGTGGAAACTCAGTCCATGCAGATCGGCGCCTCTTACAGTCTGCAATTCTCACTGGTCATGGGTTGTGGCCGCGAGCCCTCTCCTCACATTGACACGCAGGTCCGCCTGGAGTTCTCCACCAATCATGGCCTCACCTGGCACCTAGTCAAAGAGGTAAGGAGAGTGAAATGTTGTGCCTTTGTTCCCCCATGTTTGGGTATTGTTAACATCTGACTTCTTTTGTTTAACAGCCTGACTCACACCTTTGTTTATGACTAAAACTTGGGGAAGTTGTCCTGGAAAGAGACAAGGAAACTTATCATTTATTCATGATCATGAATATTGATTTACCCATTACAGCCTCGGTAATAATGTGTAAATAATGAGAGTCCTTAAATGTGACACTTTGTTTCAGATGAGAAATTATCGCAATTACTTTTTATCATCCTACTATTAGCAAATACATGACAATACTTGAATCAGCAAGCAGATTATCTTCCCATGATTCAACAAAGACTTTCTGTGATCACAACTGGCTCATAAATATTCATAAGGCACCAAAGTATCTGCCAAGATTTTTATTGCCTTTGGAATTGAATAGGGCGTAATGAGTCCTCCATCAGTGAATTTTGTCTAATTCTCCCATGTGCATGAAAATGCAGTCATCTGGCAAGTGCAGAATGTAACTCACTGAATGTCCTGTACTTTTAATCCTTGCTTGTCTTTCGATATTCAAGGTCAGAGATACTGTAATCCTGAATTAGTCTCGTATATGTGTATACTGTGGGGCTGATAAAGCCTTGGCGTGTGTGTAGTATATGATGCTGTTTTTAAGAACCACAGTGATAAATTAAAAACTTTTGAGTTATTAACATCCAGCAAAGCACAAAAAATGTTTTGTAGTGAAACCCCTCCTTTCCTTGACCTAGGCCTGTCTGCCCGGCATGCCAAGCTGCTCTGAGTTTACAGCCCCCAGTGTCTACCACCCATCAGAGTTCAAAGATTGGAGACGCATCACTTTGTCGCTGCCTCAAAAGACATGGTAAGTAATGCACATCTGTAGAATAGACACAATGTGTTCTCTGATCTTAGTTTTGTGCTGTTGTTAGTTGAAAAGTACAATGGATGGAAGAAACAGCCAAATGTATAACATAAATCTGATGTTAAAGATGATACTACAAAGTATCCACACATTACTGT
Organism: Lates calcarifer; assembly: GCF_001640805.2. Classification (NCBI taxonomy): domain Eukaryota; kingdom Metazoa; phylum Chordata; class Actinopteri; family Centropomidae; genus Lates; species Lates calcarifer. The sequence continues at coordinate 9,584,239 of NC_066842.1, read as the reverse complement.
TAATGGCTACTTGTCCACACAGAGACGCACATTATACACATCTATACACAGCTATGAACACATGCATAGGCTGTTTCACATCAAAGTTGTCTTGAAAAATCTGAAAAAGAAAGAAAGCAGCAGATGACAGCAGACTTTATCCAAAAGCATTTCACAATGATTAACATTGCACAACATTTTTTTGGCTACACATCACACCAGGGTTTTGATGCACGCTAAACAGGAAATTCCTTCTTGCATTCCTATGATGCAAAATGATTAAATGAGCTCACCCTTTCATGCACACACACACACTGATAATCACTAAAAAACACAAGAAAGTAGCTCATGGGACATTTACATCTGGTGTGAAGGAATAACACAGTGGTGATCAAGCATTTTGTGTCTATACCATTGGGTATGGTGATGTAGCCATAGTCATAAACATTTATGTTGTGGAGAGAAGGGTTTGAGCCCCGGTGTGTTTTAACCAGACCCACCTGGGTGTTGCAATCACGGTTGTGTTTTAATATAACCATTTCCTGAGACATAATGTTGTCTGACTTGGGTTGACAATGTTGCCGTACATTTTCTGTTCGGTTCACTGCTTATCTAGTGCTAAGCATTGCTATAATTTACTGGAAAATACAGTGGTTCTAAACAGGGGATCTAAATGATATGGGATGTTCCTCCAGCTCTGCATTTGCCATACCAGTGATACCAGCTGTATGAGCTGGTCTAATCTGACCAGAATGGTTTATCTCACAGTTATTGATACACTACTTGCACCGTTAAATTTGTGCTCTGCCCGTGCAATACAATACTGTAATTACTTTGTATTAGGTTAACAAGACTGCAGTTTAAAGGGTAAGCAGAACTATGTGTACTAATACAGTGTCACTTTGTATCAGACACTGTGAGGAATATGTGTACTGTTATGGCTCTAGCTCACACATAATCACATAAACCTTCCACTCTGAGCACTGTGACCTCCACCTCCATTTCATTCCCAGCTCCTAAATAAAGGTGGTCTAATCTCCTGCAGTGTGTGATGAGAGGTCATAGGGTCATGGCAGTAAATGATAATAAAACAGTCGTGGCTAGCAGCAGACCACAAAACCTCCCTGCTATATAACCCCCAATATACCTGACTATCTATACTTCTACTGCCATTTGTCATTTCTGTACATGCAGCAAACCGCAAGCACTGAAAGGCGCTCACATGTACAAACATGTACCCATGCTGCACACATACTCACATCCACTGCCCTACCTTTAGCAGAGATCATGTGACGATGATATTGCCCTCTCTCTGACATTTAATTCAGACAACTGCAGATCCCAACCACACTCACACATACACACACATGCACACACATAGCAAAGCAGACATACACACATGTGATAAGGTTAATCTTAGGTTACCTGCTGGAACATTAAATCCACACATCTCTATCCCCAGTAGAGAAGTAGATTAGTGAATATAACATGATGACACAGTCGATGTTCTAGCAATCACTGTCAGTCATTTGATTTCTGAGATCACATAATGCATTTTTAACATCATATTACTTTTTTATCAGTTGTAATTGAGCAGTCACAGTAGCAGTTTTTCATCCGTCTACTACATGACATTATGTTCAGCTTAGATTGTGTGAATCTAGTTTAACAATGTGTGTGTGTGTCCCATCTATGTTCAGGTCCAGTGCCACACGGTTCCGTTGGATCCAGAACTACTATGGCGAGCAGGATGAGTGGGCCCTGGATGACATCTACATTGGCCAACAGTGTCCCAACATGTGCCACGGACATGGCTGGTGTGACCATGGACACTGCAGGTCAGCCTTCACACACAGGCACACGAACATTAAACTATCTGAGGTTGCTCTTTATTACTTTTTCAATATCACTCAACATGGAGGCCCATCAATATCTTTTGATGGATGTCTGTGGGATCCATATGAAATCGTAGATGTACCCAGAGCAAAACTAAGAAGTTCACATGCTGTCTTCTCTTGTAGGTGTGATGATGGTTTCTCAGGAACAGACTGCCAGCCCTCCTCCCCCCTGTCCTCCAGTGTACTCTCTGACTTTGAGTCCCAGGACGCATTGCTGGCCACATGGCAAGAGGTGATTGGCGGAGAGGTGGTCACCCCCGACATGGGTTGTGGAGTGGTCTCATCTGGATCGTCCCTGTACTTCAGCAAGGTAAACAACTAGAAAATTGCCTTCTTTAAGCATTTTTGGTTTTGGTCCTTTTTAGTTATCAGGGTTGTTTTTGGTGTAAATCCAGATTTCCAGATGCAGATGTGGATCTAGGAACAGTTTCTTAAAATTGCAAGATTGCAGCATTTTTCAACTTTTTCATTTTTTGTCATAAACTTCTAACTTTAGAAAGAAATTAGGCACATGTATGCTATAATTGTCTCTGTATGTTTTGGTGGAAATCCAGATCCAGATGTTAGAATATTTTGGGTTATTAAAATAACCAATTTAGAAGATTCTGCAAACTTGGCGTGTGTAAGCATTCTCTGATTACTTCCTAGATTTCACTGCCAAAAAGTTTTGACCTCTGGATTGCATCTATCCTGAAAACACCATAGTTCTATGGAATACTTGATTGGATGGAAGATGTACGCAGTGTTCAGACAGCTGCACATCTCTGATATATTGTAGCAGCCTCAAATTAATATGCATAGCTGGGATGTTACTTGTTGCAGCTGTTACCAGAAAACAGCATCTTTGACTTGTGGCAGGAACTTTTATTTGCACACAAAGGCAGTAATGATTATCTGATAATGTATGTTTTGCCTTAAAATACCACCAAATGATACTTACAGTTTAATTGTTGTAAAGTCTTCTCCAACCCATGGTTATGAAAAATAACATACTTTATGGTAAATCCTCCAGGTTCTAGTATATTTATCATTTACTCAATCTGTATGAATGTGCGTGTGTTTCATTGTCAGGCTGGGCTGAGGCAGCTGGTGAGCTGGGACCTGGACACTGAATGGGCAGAGTTTGTGCAGTTCTACCTGCGGGTGGGTGGGGACTGGGCAGAGTGTAACCAGGCAGACAGCAGGGAGGAAGGAGTGCTGCTGCAGTACAGCAACGACGGAGGAATCAGCTGGGGTCTCATTGCTGAGATGTACTTCACTGACTTCACAAAACCTCGGTGAGAAACCTGGGGATGAAGAGAGGGAGGGAAACTGAATCTTCACATAGTATTAGATGATTTTGTGATTACTGTATATTTTGAAAGAGAACTGTCACTAACCTATCTCTTCGTCCATTCCCAGCTTTGTCCACTATGAGCTTCCCTTAGCCTCTAAGACACCCTCTACAAGGTTTCGTTGGTGGCAGCCTCTTCACTCTGGGGAGGGCTATGACCAGTGGGCAATTGATGATGTCATAATTTTGTCAGAGAGGGAGAAACACATCATCCCAATGGCCAATCCTACTCTACCACAGGTCAGGATTCAGCTTAAGGAGTTTTTCTGGTAACTTGCAATTTGTGGTCTGACCTTGTGAAGCAGCTTCGGCTTCATCTTGAGATATTACTGCTTTTGTTGTAATGGGAGGTGTCATACCCCTGAGATAGAACAGCTATAAAATCTTGAATCTTTGCAGAGGTGTATCCATTTATCTTAGCAGAAATATGTTCTGCTGCAGACACTTCACTGAACTCGCCTGGCCTCTGTCTCCACAGAACTTTTATGAGAAACCAGCGTTCGACTACCCCCTGAATCAGATGAGTGTGTGGCTGATGCTAGGTAATGAAGGCATGGAGAGGGAAAGCAACAACAGCTTCTGTGCCCCAACACCCTCTGCCATGGTGTTTGGGCGCTCTGATGGGGATAGGGTGGCTGTCACCAGGGACCTGGCCCTGCGTCCTGGCTACACCCTTCAGTTCAAGGTACCTACATGGAAAGTGTAAAAACTAGAAAGCAGTGCCATTTTTGAGAAATAGAAATACAGTTCTATTTAATCAGAATTAGATTGTTCTTTAATTTTCTGTCTACTGTTTCCCCTACCAGTTGAACATAGGCTGTGAGTCAGAGTTCAGTGCATCTGCCCCAGTCTTGCTGCAGTACTCCCATGATGCTGGTCGTACCTGGGCCCTGGTGAGAGAGGGCTGTTACCCAGGAACCCCAGGAGTAGGGGTCTGTGAGGGCAGCGGCCGTGAACTTAGAGAGCCCACTGTTTACAACACTGGAGACTATGAACAATGGACCAGGGTCACTGTGGTCATACCACGCAATGTTGCAGCCAGGTAGTTTTGGTAACAAGCATGCAATTAGGTCTGCTAAACTGAATAAGTGTGTTTGGAAAATTTAAATCAAGATTTAAAATATTTTAGTAGCTGAATAACACAGTTTGAATGCCTATTGTATCTCTATCATTCCTTAATCCTCTTCCTTTCATTTGCACAGTAAAACCAGGTTCCGTTGGTTCCAGGAGAGCAGTGTGTACAGAGATGCTCCACCTTTTGCCTTGGATGGGGTCTACATCTCTGAGCCCTGTCCAAACCACTGTGGGGGGCATGGAGATTGCATCTCTGGTGTCTGTTTCTGTGATATGGGATACACAGGTAAGCACCTATAGATAAGAAAGCAATGATGAAGAAAGCAGTGATAACTTTTGGCTATATTTTTCATGTGTCTTTATGTTTTACCTTATGATTCTCTATTTTTTCCATAGTGGAGCAGGATAGTTGCGTACCATCTGTAGCCAGTCCCACAGAGCTGACTGAGGGCTTTGAGGGGAAGCTGAGCCCACTTTGGCAGAGCCTGAGTGGAGGACAAATTGGAGGTGGTTGTGGTATCATTGGTGAGGGCAAGGCCCTTTACTTCAGTAGCCCTGGGAGGAGAGAAGCACGCACAGTGCCTCTAGACACGACCAACACACGGTGAGTAGAATTCACAACTATAATAATCAAAGCACTGGACAACAATTAAATTGCTGCACGTCTACATAATGTTTAAATAGAAATTTAGTCATTGCTATTTATGTGCAGGTTGGTCCAGTTCTACATTCGGATTGGCAGCAAGAGTTTGGGGCCCACCTGCACAAGACCTCGCTCCCGCAATGAAGGTAATTATCACATACCATACTGAGGCCCTCTGCTGCATTCATGTGGCTGTTCCTTAACAGTGCAGTCTGTGAAGAGCAGCTCCACATCTGATCTGGCTTGTTTCCATCTGTTTCCTCTCACTTGAAGTCTTTGATCAACCTTGTGATCCAGCCAAGACTGTGTAGCTACAGATCTTATCCTCATTGTAGATGTTTTTTCTAATGAAGAATCAAAGCCTAGTGTTGTCTGTTCTGTTCTGTTCATCAGTCAGCAGATTGTGGATCTCTAGCCTGCAGCAGTGCTGAAGGCTCAGTCTGAGTCCGTTTCTGCAGTGTCAGATAAAAACCCTGCCAGCCTCTGAAACAGCTTGTCTGTAATAATCAGGGTTTCTGGACTGTTATTTCATTCTATTGCCTTTGATTCTGTTATTTACTTTTACTTCCAGGTAAATCTACTCTGTTCTGTATCTATGAACCATTCATTCCCAACTAAAAGTGCTACCGATTCTGCTCTTCTTTCTGTAATTTTAGGAGTCATTGTCCAGTTTTCTACCAACAATGGTGTCCAGTGGCAGTTCCTGAGGGAGCTGGACTTTAGTTCCTTCCTGGAGCCCCAAGTGGTGACCATTGAACTACCACCTGCAGCCAAAACCCCTTACACAGTATTTCGCTGGTGGCAGCCACAGCAAGGTAAGTACATAGCTAGTATATACAATTCTAAATAATTTAAAAAATGTTGTATTACAATATATTTTTGATATCACAGCTTTAATTTTATTTTTCATTTTTACCTCTTTCTCTCCATCCCTATAGGGAAACACTCTGCCCAGTGGGCTCTGGATGATGTCTTGATTGGTATGAATGACAGCTCCAGAACAGGTTTTCATGACAAGTTTGATGGCACAACCCCTCTGAGGCACAACTGGTATCGCATTCAGGGTGGAGAGGTGACTGTGGACTGTTTGTCACTGGACACAGCACTTACCTTCAACTCTGAGGCCATTGATAGTGAGTAACACAAACACATCACTGTTCATAAGCACATACACACATACACTTGGAGACGAGGGCTTAAAGCTGCAGGATGGTCAGTTGTAACCCCTAGGAAATTGTTTGGACGGAAAGTAAAGGAGTAACTCGACACTCCCTTAACAATCACTGTCAAAGTGGCCCCTTCGTAAGACACTTAACACCCAAGTGCTCCAGTGATACTGCTGCATTTGTAGTGAGCAGTGAATGAATGCAAAGCAAGATGTTGCCTCAAATCAGCTGGACAGCTCAGCTTACTTTGGAGGATGGAAAAAAAGTGTAAAATATATGTAATATTAACACATACATGCTTTGACGCATCTAATATACCACAGACACTTACTCAAACAAACCACATAAGTGGCTGTATGGGAACATCACAGTATTACACACACAATAGGCTGAAATTCAATCACCCATTTACTGTGGCGCCGTGGGTCCTGCATTATTAATGAGAGCAAACCTGATTGAACATCCTGTCTGTTATTTATGCCTGCATCAAGCTGTGAGCGGATTTACTTTGCACAAATATTACATTACAACTGGGCCCATTCATTAAGCGTGCAAAGCAAGAGCAATTTGGCAACACATCTATAAACATGGAGCTCTGGCGTGCCTCTGTGAACACATAAAGCACTGATTGTCAGACTCGATGGCTGTTCTCATACACGCTGAAACATGCACACACTTCACACATAACTCAGCAATGTCTATTACATTTAAGGCTATATTTGCACTTGGACATCTATTGACTTTGTGTTTTTGGTGTACACTTTTCATTTCATGGCATTCACATGGAAATTAAGTCATGAAATATAGAGAATGACATTGGTTATAATATAATAATGAGGTTATAGTAAATGCCTACAATATCAATGTTGCCTTCATACTGTGTCTGCAGAGAAGCCAAGGTATGCAGAGAGCTGGGACTTTGAGGTGTCAGGCTCATCATTCTTGCAGTTTGAGCTGAGTATGGGATGTAGTAAGTCCACTTCCTTTTCCCACGGCGTACGGCTGGAGTACTCCACAGACTGTGGCCGTCACTGGTCTCTCATCACTCCAGAATGTGTGCCCCCAGCTATTGGCTGTGCTGGTTATACTCAGAGCTCCATCTATACCTCAACCCAGTACAAACACTGGAGGAGGATCACCGTCTACCTGCCCAGTGCTGCTAAGTATGTGTTTTTGAACTTTTACACCAAAAATTAGTGGACAGAATTTGCTCAAAGTGCATAAACTCCTGAGTCTATGTGTCTTTGTAACTTGCTGTTGAATCCCTCAGTTCCCCCAGAACTCGGTTCCGTTGGATCCAGACCCACTTCACCCCAGGGGCAGAGGGATGGGCTCTAGATAACGTGTTGCTTGCCCCTGGCTGCCCCTGGATGTGCTCTGGACATGGTCTCTGTGACAACGGACGTTGTGTGTAAGTAAAACTGGCTTTTCTGCAAAGCTGATCAATTTCAATCTTTGGTCATTTTTACATTTATTTTCTGTCTACATGTAAATGTTACTTACCTTTACTTTATCTCCCCTTCTCACACAGGTGTGACAAGGGTTATGGAGGGGCACACTGTGTACCTTTGGCACCCTTGCCATCTGTACTGAGAGAGGACTTCAATGAAAACCTGCAGCAGGAAACCTGGCCTGAGGTGTATGGAGCTGAGAGGGGAACTCTGAGTGGAGAGCCTCTTAAATCTGGCACTGCCCTTATCTTCAAAGGGGTAGGGGTCGTACACACCATGCAGAGAACATCAAGACCATTAATAATACTGTTAAATCACATAGACACTGCTTGAAATTTTTAGACCACTGACCAAGAATATAATCCTTGTCTGTTTGCAGGATGGTCTGCGAATGATAGTGTCACGGGATCTGGACTGCACAAACACTCTGTATATCCAATTCTCCTTCAAATTCATCACTAAAGGTACAACATAACTCAACTTTTTAAATTTTATCTTCTTTTAACAGTTGTATTTTAATGTAACATTCATTAAAATTGTGTTGGACTAGTAGTTCTTCTTGTGGGTTTTCTAGGTGTCCCAGAGCGCTCCCACTCAGTGTTGCTGCAGTACTCAGTGAACGGAGGGATCAGCTGGCTGCTGTTGGATGAGTTCTACTTTCCAGCTTCCACTGACACTCTGTTCCTCCACCTGCCACTGCCAGCCAGTGCTCAGACAAATGCCACCCGTTTCAGACTCTGGCAACCTTACAACGGTGGTGAGTGGACACACTGTGTGAGAGGACAGTAAAACTATTTATATCTCTTGACTATTTTTTCTCCATGTTTACTTTTCTTTCATCCAATTTTTACTGAACTGTCTCCCTCTTTATTTATCTCTCCTTTTCTCTTTCCATCTCTTTTCATTTTTCCAAACACTAACATGGCCACATTTGCATTTTCCCACATACACAGCCATCTTTAGGCCACATTTATACAGTCAGTTTGTAATAATCTCCACAATATTATTCTCTTCAGGCAAGAAGGAGGAGGTGTGGGTGATAGATGATCTCATCATTGATGGCAGTTCCTTACACAACCCACCAGTGGTGATAGACAGCTTTGAGGAAGGTCCAAATGAGTCCAACTGGCTTTTCTTCCCGGGTGGAAACACTGGTCTCTACTGCCCCTACCAGAAGACTGGCCTGTAAGAAAAACAAGCACTTGACTTTAAATGTTGTTGTTTTGCCTATTTTGCTTTCACATCATCTGAGAGCTCAACAATGATAAACCTTGTGAAACCATGTTTTTATCCTTGACTAACCTTTGTATTTGTGTTTGCGTGTGACTGGTGCAGGGAGGAGGATGAGTCAGCCATGGTGTTTGTCTCCAGCGAGCTTGGAGAGCACTCTATCACCACCAGGGACATTGACGTAAATGAGAACACTATCATCCAGTTTGAGGTACACAAACACAGCCTTGATGACTTATTTTCCAAAGTAACAATCAAAATACTTACTCATTCAAGACATAAATTATGGTTCATCATCTTTGCTGATGTCGTGTGTATTTATCTCTCTCCAGATTAACGTGGGCTGCACAGCTGAGAGCTCCTCTGCCCATCCGGTGCGTCTTGAGTTCTCACGGGACTTTGGTGCCACGTGGCACCTTCTGGTACCCCTTTGTGCTGGTGGGCCACAGCCATCCTCACTCTGCTCCACAGAGCTCCACCCTGCAAGCATCTATTTCCCTGGTACAACTCAGGGCTGGAGGAGGGAGGTCATTCACTTCGGCAAACTTCGTCTCTGTGGGTAAGGACTGGATACATGAGCAAAAAAAAACAAGGGGAAAACTTTTAGGGAAACTTCTTTTAATATCCTTACAAGATAGTGTATATTTATGGGTTTTTCTCTCTCTCACATCTTTGCATTTTCCATACAGGTCTGTAAGGTTCCGTTGGTACCAGGGTTTCTTCTCAACTGGTTCTGCTCCTCCAACATGGGCATTAGACAATGTCTACATTGGCCCTCAGTGTCAGGACATGTGTAATGGCCACGGGGCATGTGTCGGTGGCACCCACTGTGAGTGTGACCCTGGCTACTCTGGACCTGACTGTTCTGTGCCTGATACCCCCAACCCTGACTTCCTCAAGGAGGACTTTGAAGGTACACTAAAATGCAGGAAAATAGGCAGTTTATTGAAAATGTATATGTATTAAGGCATTTGTGTAGTTTTTATTGATCAGTCAGTCATCAGAAATTCTATTCTATGGTTATATGGTACTGAGAATGATCATGTGGTCATTGTATGTTTACAAGAGCTTTTGATTATTGTGTAGTAAATAAAGGTCCTTTTATGATTGCAGTTTTCCTGTTTTGTTAATACTGTATATGTTGGGTTTATGAATGTGTGTGTTACTGTTTGTTTGTGTTTTTGTATGTACTTGTATCTCAAGGGGGAGCTGTGGATGCTGAGCGTTTCAGACTTCTTAGTGGTGGTAAACCATCCAGGAAGTGTGGCATCATGTCAAGTGGGAACCACCTGTTTTTCAGTGAGGACGGCCTGCGCATGTTGGTTACCAATGACATGGATCTGTCAAATGCTAGGTATAGCTCCTGCCATACCACCAAACATACATACAATAAAATGAATCACCAACTTCACACAAACACACCATCAGAGTTTTTTGTTGTTGAATATATAGTTTTCAGTAGTAATCTCATGTTAATGGCCATACTCTGTAGGTTTGTTCAGTTCTTCCTTCGACTTGGCTGTGGTAAGGCGGCTCCAGACCCTCGCTCCCAGCCTGTTTTGTTGCAGTTCTCTGTGGATGGAGGTCTCACCTGGGGACTCCTCCAGGAATTCCTCTTCAGCAACAGCAGTAATCAGGCTCGCTTGGTGGCACTGGAGATCCCACTGCGTGCCCGCACACCTTCGACTCGCCTCCGCTGGTGGCAGCCCTCTGAGAATGGACACTTTTACAGCCCATGGGTCATTGATCAGGTACAGTAAGTGGGGACCCATTCAACCATCCATCCATCCATAAGGCTTATAAGCATTTTCATCTAAGCATTGAAACATGGTTGTCATCCATGCAAAAGTTTTTTCATTTTTTAATTCCTTTGACAAATCTGTCTGTTTTCTTTGCATTAACTATACAATTTATCTTTTATTCCCTAGGTGGTGGTAGGTGGTAGTGCCAGTGGCTGGGGACCTCTGGAAGATGATTTCTCCTCAATCGATGGTCGCTCGTGGCTCCTTCACCCTGGAGGAACCCGGATGCCTGTTTGTGGCTCTGATGGACCTGCTTTCGCATTCATAGAGAAATCCAACACTCGCTATGCTGTCACCACTGACATCAGTTTGGGTCAAGATGCCTTTATCCAGTTTGAGTTTTCTGCTTCCTGCTCCGTCACCAACTCCTGCTATTGTAAGACAAAAAATCTGAATAAAGCATAATTATTGTCTGCATGAAAAAGTGTTATCTTAAATGGAATAATAATGCTGACATGAAAGACGTCCTCACATTCTACATTTAGGCTTTAGTGTGTCAAATTAATTATGCAAATTGTTAATACTTGTTTCTTTTTTTTCTATACAGCTGTAGAGTTGGAGTATTCTCTGGATCTGGGTCTGACCTGGCAGCCAGTGGTCAGAGACTGTCTGCCTACAAGCCCTGACTGCTCTTCCTACACCCTGCAGAGGCTGCTGGTTTCTGACACATTCAACAAGTGGGGACGTATTACCCTACCTATCCCATCATATGTCAGGTCAGCACTGCCCTGTACTTTACTCAAACACATAGACAAAGTTGTGTAACTTATACAGTGTACTCCAATTTACAAAAGTGGCCGTGTTGTAGGTGCTCCCATGCAAACACAGTTAGGCTGCATTGCAATCTTATGTAAATCAGTAAGCATAATGTCAGAATTTAGAGTCTATGTCCTTGGTTTGTAATTCATTGTAACTCTGTGTCATTTATCTGTGACTTTAATCTATGTCTTCAGGTCTCCAGCTACAAGGTTCCGTTGGTTCCAGCAGGCTCCCTTTGACAAGCAGCAGACCTGGGCTCTGGATAACCTCTACATCGGAGATGGCTGCCCAGATATGTGCTCTGGACACGGCCGCTGCCAACAGAGCTCCTGTGTGTAAGTAATGGCAGCCTCTTGCATGCATATGCCAAAGTTTTTCCTGTAAATGTCGTAAAGTATTAAGTTGAAAGTCAGCTGTCAGTGAGACTGAAAGTTTTATATCAAAATAGCTTTGTATAGTCTTATATGTGAACATGTTTTGGAGTTAGTATTTTTATGTGCTGACTGTCAATAAACCAACTTAATAACTATAACTTGATGGTCAGTTTGTCTCTAAATATTCACACATCCCGTCCTTCCCAGGTGTGACCCAGAGTGGGGTGGAGAGTATTGTGACGAGCCTGTGGTTCCATTGCCTTCTCAACTGAAGGACAGCTTCAGTCGAGCTCCCTCACTCAGCCACTGGCATATACTAACTGGTGGAAAACTGAGCACTGTGTGTGGAGCTGTGGCCTCTGGAGCTGCTCTGCACTTCAGTGGTGTAAGTATACATCTACCTTCGTTGTTTGATTCTTTTTTATTCTTTACCTTGTCCTTTTTTTTTTCTTTTTTTTTTTTTTTTTTTTTTAAATAAAATTCTGTATTATGAAACACTTCACATTCAGGGATTTAGTGGAGCATAAATGGAATAAAATGTCATGTACTAGCTGTCATATTCTGAGTTTACAAACATCCCCAGGGGCATGTGTTACAGTATATACACTGGTTTGTACAGATTAAAATGCTAAATCCAAATATCCCCTTACTCTTTCTCCTTTTATTTAATCCTCTGGTGATTTTGTTCTCCACTGGGTCATGAAATCTTCATGTTAACATGAGCTGTGCATTAACCCACCCTACACCCATGCTAGGTAGGGAGTGAAAAACATACTTCTGCAATAAAGACTGCAAAAGCACTGACCTGTGTTGATATTATGGGGTAAATTGTGATACAGAGACAATTTGACAAGTTAATCTTCTAGACATCTAACAACATCCTTGTTGTTAGATGTCTAACAACATGGATGTTGTACCTATCTGGTTTAAGTTCAAACTTTACCCAGTATATTTATAATTCTGTCAGTTTATTCTGGCTATGTCCTGGTAATGTTCTCTGTAATACAAAGAACATAAATGATTGTGATTGAGTCCCTGATTGACTCAGACTGCATTTCTTTATGTGCCTGTACACAGAGCTGTAGCCGTCAGCTGGTGACGGTGGACCTGAACCTGACCAACGCTGAGTTCATTCAGTTCTACTTTATGTATGGCTGCATGATCCCACCCAGCAACCGCAACCAGGGTGTGCTTCTGGAGTACAGTTTGAATGGAGGAATCAACTGGCACCTACTGACAGAGATCTTCTATGATCTGTATACCAAGCCTGGGTGAGTTTTGTCACCTGCCACACATGGACATAACTTATTGCATGCAACTGAGTGAACAGTGAACCAGAATATCTGTTTCTTTCTTGGCTGTGTTCAGGTTTGTGAATGTACTGCTGCCTCCTGCTGCCCGGCAAGAAGGAGTGCGTGTGCGTTGGTGGCAGCCACAGCATGAGGGAGCAGATCACAGTGATTGGGCTCTGGATAACGTCCTTATCGCAGGCTCAGACCCACGCGCACAGATCTCTGACACATTTGGAGGCGTGGCCCTGCCCAATCATGAGAGAGCTCCTGCTGATGGGACCTCAGGGAGGATAGGTCAACTGAGCGAGCAGGAGGAAACACCCATCGGTATACAAACATTGGACCAGGGGTCTAAATCAATGAGTCAATGAAACAGAACCTCTTTGCTTTCTAAGTTTCTTATAGTTGCTTCACTCTTTCCATGTTTCTCTTCATTCTCAGTGAGCGATCACTGGTTGTTCTCAGAGGACTGCTCAGTGCAGCGTTTCTGCAGCTCTCCTGATGGGGTGATGGTGTGTGGAAATGCTGATGGGAGAGAGGTGTATGCTGTCACACACGATATTATTCCTGACAAAGGCTGGGTCATGCAGTTCAAGGTAACTTATGAGCCAAAAATGACACATAGACAGTATAAACATACATTTGTGTGTGTGATATCCATTTGTGTAGCATGTTTGTTGTTATAAATTATACATATGGTAAAATAACTAAATGTCATCAATATCTGTGTGTTGATTTAGATTGCTGTAGGCTGCAGTATGCCAGAGCGTCATGCAGACCGGCAAGTTCATGTCCAGTATTCAGTTGATTTTGGTGTGACCTGGAAGTACCTAGTGCCCCAGTGCCTGCCCGCTGATCCCCACTGCGGAGGTCAGGTCTCACAGCCATCAGTCTTCTTCCCTGCTGAAGGCTGGAAGAGAGCAGTCTATCCCCTGCCTGACAGCCTTGCTGACACGTGAGTCATGCTTTTGACAAAACACAGAGGCCTGCTTCATATTTAATGGTAACACCGTTGCATGCTTGACCTAAATTATTGATAGATCAAATCATTGCCATCACATAAATTATTAAAACCACTGTCATATAAATCATGAAAATGTTATGCATGTTGTTTGACAAACCTGTCCTGTCTGTTCCTTAGTCCGGTGCGGTTCCGGTTTTACCAGCAGCACTCAGACATTCAGTGGGGTGTGGAGAACTTTTACATCGGGCCAGCATGTGACAGCCACTGTGGGGGACATGGGGACTGCCTGGATCAGCGCTGTCTCTGCGACCCAGGATTCACTGGACCAAACTGCTATGCCAGCACTGCTCTTAAGGTACGTGATTCTGGCTCTTAATCTGTTTTTATATTCTACTGTGAAAAAGAATATGATGATTAGGCTTTATATGTTTGAGATAATCCATGATTCAGATTCTGTCTCCTATCTGTAGGCATCTCTGAAGGAGCGTTTTGACTGGGAGGGGACAGCAGGACCTCAGTGGCAGGTGCTGGAGGGTGGTAGGCCCTGTACAGATTGTGGCGTGTTGGTAGAGGGGACTGCCCTGTACTTTGGAGGGGCCGATGCCAGGCAGGCTGTCACTGCTGATCTGGACCTGCGTGGAGCTAAGTCAGTACTCAACTTTTGTCAGACGTTGTCAAACACTGAGACATTTTGTACCTATCTTTAAATATGGTGCTACTTGAAGTGCATTATAAGCTGCATGTTTTTTGGATAGGTTTGTGGAGTATTGGGCCAGGATTGGAAGTGAAGATAACATGACCATGTGCCATCGTCCAACATGCCGTAAAGAGGGAGTGCTGCTGGATTACTCTACTGATGGAGGTGGGCTGACATCATGCATGCTACACTGCATTTGTATTTTTCCTTTTGCCTTTTTTTCTCTCATTTTCTCATTCTGATGATATTTTTCCCCAGGTGTGTCCTGGACACTGCTGCATGAGATGGACTATCTTAAGTATGTGTCAGTGAGGAGAGACTATATTGTCCTCCCAGAGGGAGCTCTGACCAATGCTACTCGCCTGCGTTGGTGGCAGCCGTTTACCATTTCATCTGGCCTAGCCACCCCCAGCCTAGAAAGAGCTCAATGGGCTATAGATAACATCTTGGTCGGGGGGTCAGACATCAACCCATCCACCTTGCTTGACACCTTTGATGATGGTGAGTTTGTATGTGCTGATGTAATCAGAGCCTGACAACTAAATTACTATTCTAGAAATCACTTAAACTCTTCCTACTCTTCTGCTTTGTTTCTTGGCAGAGGGTGTTTCTCACGAGGAAAGCTGGAGTTTCTACCCTAATGCTGTACGCACCGCTGGCTTCTGTGGAAACCCCTCATTCCACTTGTACTGGCCAAACAAGAATCAAGACAGGACACATAATATCTTGGCCACTCGAGAACTCATAGTGCAGCCTGGCTACATTCTACAATTCAAGGTACAGTACTGCCACATAGCTTAATTATCAGCTGTCATTTATCTTTTGCACCGTAGCCTCTGTTCATAACATCTCTCTCCCTTGTTGCAGATTGTTGTTGGGTGTGAAGCAGACACCTGTGAAGACCATCATTCTGTCCTGCTGCAGTACAGGAAGGATGCAAGGTAAGAACTCATAGTAATAAACCCACAGAGCTTCTATTGGTGGTTTTGGTTCTCTCTCACTGCTGCCCAGAGCTTTGTTTTGGGGTGCAGTTGTTTGAAAACCAAGTTGAAACCCACTGAACACTACTTGTCCAGCACCAAACAACAGCCATGCCATGACCTAAACAATATTGAATATCAGAATCAGTCAACAATAGCATTACCATTTTAGGAATGTAACCTGTTCGAGATGACTTGGTATGTATATTTTGTTCATAGGATGCTTTTATATGGACTGTCTTTCCCATTAGGTCTGACTCATGGCAGCTGGTACAGTCAGAGTGCCTCCCCTCCTCAGTCAACAACGTGGGCTGCTCTCCCTTCCAGTTCCACGAGTCCACAATTTATAGTCCAGTCAACAGCTCATCATGGACTAGGGTCACTGTCCAGCTGCCAGACCACGTCTCCTCAGGGTAGGATCACACACATTTTACTTGGTTAGCAGTGGGACATATCAGCAATATTGTCTTTTGTTTTGTCTCAGTTCACATTATTACACAAATGTGAGGAACAATGGGCAAGCCTTTTATGATTTGTTGCATGTTTCCAGGGCTACCCAGTTCCGCTGGATTCAAAAGGAGGAAACAGGAGAGCGGCAGAGCTGGGGAGTGGACCATGTTTACATTGGAGAGGCCTGTCCGGGGCTCTGCAGCGGCCACGGCTACTGTACAAGTGGAGTGGTCTGCATCTGTGATGAGGGACACCATGGTGGGCCACAAACAGCATATTACATTCAAACTGCTAAATATACACCTCTTCATCTTTCATACTGCTCAGCAAAGATGTATTAGATGGAGGTGTTTTTGTGAAGTAAAATGAACAAAGTGAAAAGTATGTAATGTTGGCAAGAAAACTGAACAAAATGTTTCAGTTTGACTGAAGCAGTAGTATGGAAGAAATTCCTTGAGCACAATTGTCTTGCAGTGTTTGTGCTCTTATTTTACAAAGAGTGCAATCTTGATTCTCCCAGTTTCATCACCTCCCCTCTGCATCCTCTCTCCTGAACAGGTGACGACTGCTCCCTCTCCAGCAGTGACCTGCCCAGCTCCATCAAGGACAACTTTGAGTCTAGCAGTGTGTCTCAGGAGAGCTGGCAGCTGATTCAGGGTGGTGGAGTTAGGCAGCGGCTGTGGGCAGTTGTCACCGCATGCCCACGGAGACTCACTCTACTTCAATGGCTGTAAGATGAGGCAGGCAGTTACTAAACCGCTGGACCTCACTAGAGCCAGGTACAGGTACTACCAAAACATACTGTGCATAAACTTAATTATGTAAACATACACCTACCTACCTCATAGCTACGACAAATTATCTATAGTATTATGAGCCATTAATATTATCTTTCTTTAACCTCTCCTTTTCCTTCCCTCTCTGTCTCCCTGCAGTAAGATCATGTTTGTGCTGCAGATTGGCAGTGTGGCACAGACAGACAGCTGTAACATAGCTCTGGATCAGGCTGACACAGTAGACAGAGCCGTGCTGCTGCAGTACAGCGTCAACAATGGAGTCAGCTGGCATGTAATCGCCCAGCACCAGCCCAAAGACTTCATAAAGGCCCAGCGAGTCTCCTACAACATTCCACTGTGAGTGATGCATGGAGATATCCAGAGACATGCAGATAGACACTCAGTAGACAATCTAAGAATAAGGCACCATTTGTAAAGGTTACATTACAACTTGTACAACTAGTACTGTACTTCATTAGGCTGCCTTGAAGCTGCAACCAGTATAATCATTGTCATATTTATCACATTTGTTGACCAATTTGTTGACAATGTTTCCATGGTCTCTCCAGAGAGGCGAGGGTTAAAGGGGTGATGCTGCGATGGTGGCAGCCACGCCACGACGGTGCAGGACATGACCAGTGGGCGTTGGACCATGTGGAAGTAGTTCTGTGAGTACCCAATTCCCAGCCAGCCCCCGGCCCCCCAGACTGGCCCCCAACAGAGCCCCGATCTGCCCCTGTCTCTACCTCTGCCTCAGCCTCACCCGTAAAATCGACCCCCTCTACTCCACACAAACACAGAGATACAGTATATGCTTAAAATACTGTAAATACATCTACATGTGTGCTGCAGCATTCACTTGTTATAAATGCTCATCATGGCTTCTAATGTCGGATAAGCAGAGTAGAAAAATTACTGCAGTGTGCTTTGCTGTGAAGGGTTCTGTTTGTGGATGGCTGTTCTGTGTATGACAGATCAACTCCTGTTGTCAAATCATCATATTTTCAGTGTCTTGTAGAACCCATGCACCTCCCATAGAAACAATTTGTCAAGAACTGATGAAGAATCAATGTATTTTTCCACTGAAATATCAAAATGTTTTAAAGATTATCATACTAATAACCTTAGAAGATCTTAGTTATAGTTAAATTAAACAACAGGAATCGTGAATTTTCATTTGTTTTTGTACTGAAGCTCTCATTAGATGTGAAGCACTCATTCACATATATATTTTCAGGATTCACCCATTTACAGTTAGCCCATCTGCTAGTGGCATTATAAGGTATGGGAGAGAGCTATGAACCAAGATCACATACAGTAGAGAACACTGAAGGTGGCTTCATATCTCTGACAATGTGTCTTTGTTTTACTGTGAAGTCAGTGTTGTCAGACAAACCCATCACAGTCTTGAATGGTATATTATTGTTTTGTGTTTTTTTCACATCCATTTCATGCAAAAGTTGTCCGACATTTTTTTATACAAGGAATAAAATGTTCTTATAAATACTTAAAATCGATTTAATGGAACTTGCAAACACCCTGCATTGATTGTTTCTCTCTTTTTCTTTTTCCCCTTTTTAACATTTATGTTTTGCATTTTAGTCTGTAACCTGCATCAGTAAACATTTTCTCCAAGAGGAAGTCAGTTCCAGCTTTCAAATAGAGCTTAAAAAAGGCAAAACTGGAGATTCTGCAGGGCACTGAAGATATCATGAAGATGGTCTATACTCAGCTAGCATATTCTTAACATGGCAATATCATCAGGCATTTTGAATGCATTTTCTGCATGTTGCTGTGGGTATCAGAGCAATGCTCCCTCTGATGTGGGTGCTGATTGTTCATTCAGATGTATACCCAATGCATTTCAAATGCTGCATACAGCAGTCATGTAAGGAACTGATATTTCATGTACAGTTGCACACACACACAAACATACTAAAACATACACCTTTGCCTAACCTGAGCTGTCCCTGGTCTACGTGGCCGTGACCTGTCCCACTCCCTCCCTCGCACTTGCACGGTTTTCAACAGTGTCTGCTGAAAAGAGTAACCGTGATCCTCACACTTTGCTCTGTTGTTTATTTCTCTCTGTTCACCACTCCTTCACACATTCCTCCTGTCACTCCTACACCTGCTCAATCTTTTCTTTTGCTCCACACACCTTTCCTCCCTGCTGCTTAATGTCACTGACGTGGCTGATCCTGTGGTCATTGCTCATTCCTCTGCTTGTGCCGGATTGTATCCTACCTTACATCCTTCTCCTCCTCCTTATCCTTAATTCCTTCCTTCTCTCTGTCTCTACTTCCTCAAATCTCTCTCCCTCTTTTTCTGTTCCCATTCTTGCATACAACGGATGGATTACTGCTGTATATCTTGCTCTCTGTCTCTGCCTCTACCTGTGTTTTTTCTCTCCTTTCCTTCATCTGTGTTACTTTTCCTTGTTATCTATCGCCTGATCTCCACCAACTACTCTTCTGCTCCCCATTATTCTTCCATGTTCTCTTTTTTCCTCATTGTCTCTGTCTTCCCACTAACTTTCACTTCTTCTTTGAACCTCTGACTATCTTTCTACATCTCTCCTCTCTCCTCCCTTCTCCCCACTTTGGGCCCCTGCCTCCCCAGGCTGGGGCTCCTACCCCCTCAGACCTTTCTGCGAGACAGCAGTCCCCTCCTCCTGCCTCTCCCCTCTCGCGCTCTAACCTCTGCTCTCTTCTGTATTCTGCTCCCTCTGGCATGGCTGTAGTGTCAGGTAAGTTATCCGCCTCTTCCTGAATGCAGCCCCCTCCCTCACCCTTCCCCACAACCCTTTCTTCTCCCTGTTACACCGTGCATACCCTCCCTCAATTTCACAGACACATCCCTCCTCATTATCACCACAAGTCATCTCCATGCCCCCGCCTTAACTCGAGCACCAGGCAGGTCAACAAGCAGACCAGCTGCTCACAGTGCCCAGGTGGAAGCTCGCTGATAAAATGATCCAACACACAAATCTTAAGAGACAGCTTTCATGACAGAAAGCAAAACAATTCACAATATGAAAGGAGCTGTGAAATCTTGCAGGCAAATTTATCTGTCAATTTTGAAATGATATCACATTCACCAAAACGGTTCAACACAATGTCACCAGATAAGAACAGATTCCTGTTTAATGGGTTTGATTTTGCAGTTTACACAATCCTTGAGGCATTTTTAATGCAGTAATATACATATACAAATGTCAGTGGTACTGTGTTTGTGTGTATATGTGTGATGTAATCCATCACTATACCTGTTCTGTTTGTTTTGTTCTGGCTACTACCTCTGCTACAGACTGTTCCACTGTTTTGGACCTACCAGCAATTTTACAAGACGACACGTACAATTCAGTTATCCTACGTGAAAAAGATTACTGTTGTGGATTTATCTCACTCAAGCCCAAGCACAGAGGGATTTTTTCCCATTCGTACACCAGCGTCAGTTGCAATGCAGGGAATTACACACCATTTATTGCAAATGAAGGCACATTTGGCTGGAGAGTTCATCCAACTAACCTCCTCCATCCAGCTCCTTGCATGGCTTTGTGGACCAACTGCTGCGACAGCTCTCCATCCCTTTTTCACTCATGGCTGTCTGTCTGTCTGAGGACAACAACACATGACTCTGAGCCAGGAGCATTACCCCTCACTGTCCCTCTGATTTCTGACCATAAGTCAGAAACACAAGCGTACACACACACACACACACACACACACACACACCCTCAAACACATGCAGTCTCCCAGCCATTCCTCCCATCCACCTTCACGGTTCCACCTCCACAGCCATCACACATACACACACACCATCCCCTACCCCTACCCCCACGCCTCCTGATTCCCCTGCTTCGCAGAGGCCCCTGCCTGCCCTGGCTGCACTCCTGGCTCACTGGCACCACCCTGCTGGATGGAAGAGGCAATGAACAGGCTAAGCAAGAGCGATCTTCCGCAGCTTTTTTCTGTGTCTCCTAGTTTCAAAACCACCCCTTCTCTGCTCACAACCCTTCACCTTTATGGCATTGGTTTAGTCATTTTCCTTTTCTCCCAGTGATGGCTGTTAACTCTGACCTCAAACACTCAGTGTCAGAGTCCCCCCCCCTCAGTACCTGTGATAGTATGTTTGTAAATTCTGTGTCCCATGTCTTGTTCTGTGACATTTGGTCTACCATTGGTTACATGTAGCTAGTTCTACCACCATGTTCACTGTCTAGCTGCCTCTCATTTGTGCAGAACATAAACAAATCCAGTTGTGTAGAGTAGCACCACCCATTCTCCGAGCCATAAGACCCATACAGGTGTTGAGTGTTTGAGGTTATGGCTGAAACATGATTAAAAATGCCAGCATGAATCTGGATGTAAGAGAGTACGGAAGCTGCATTCGACCATTCGTGTGTTTGCGTGCATGGGTCCGAGTGCGTGCATGGGAATGTGTGGATTTTTAGTGCCCTTTTCTTGGTCACTAATGTTCACACTCCTCCTCTTTCCCTCCCTCTTTCACTGTCTTTGTATCCCTGCAGCACCCGTAAACAAAACTACATGATGAACTTTGCCAGACAGACCGGCGTGCGTCACTACTATAGCCGCAAGAGGCGGGCACTGCGACAGCGTGCCTGAACCCAACCAGAAGGGATTCACCCTCTGACCTGCCAATCACACATCGACCCGCCATGCACATCCTTTTTCTCCTGACGACATATCGCCCTGTTGAGTCCCATCCACCAGTGGATTCCAGTCAGCCTTAGACTTCCCTCACCCATCCCTCCCTACCCTCTGCCAGAAAAACGGGCCATCCAATCAGTTTACGCCAGCCAATCAAGGCCTTCCCAACCACACGGGTCGGCAGGAATGAAACTCAGAAAGAAGGAGTGAAGCGGCCATTTGTTTACTTTTTTCCATGGACGGTCGGGGTTTCTAGTTGTTTTCTAATTGTTGCTGTGGTTCCTCTGATTACTGTCCTCACCTGCGATATCCCTCCCTCTGGCTTATCTCCCCCATCACGCCCCCTCCCTCTCCTCACCCTGCTTTTCCTACCACACTGTGAAATTGAGAGATAATATATCACTGCTGAACTGACCAGCCGATTGGAGAGTTGCCTCCCAGTTCCACTGAGCCGCCACGGGGGAGGGGGCGGGAGGACCACTCCACTGCCGCCAACCAGAACACCAGGAGGAGAAAGACCACAATGATGATACTGACCATTAAGAGGAACTACGGTGTTGAAGAAGAGGAAAAAAAAAAGTACTGTGTTCTTGCTGTTCTGTGTGTCTGTGGGTTCTTTTTGTGATGAGTTGACTGTGGTGTTCTGTTCATTTGTTTGTTCGTTTTCTACTAATTCATATGCTTTTAATGGGGGGAAGGGAGGGGGGTGCTGTGTTCTGTTTCCTTTTCCTCGTTTATCTGGAATGGATGTGGGCTGGGCGGAAAAAGCCCGGCCTCCACGGCAAGAAGGAACGAAAGAATGATTTGCACGAGGAGAAAAGGAGAAAATAAGAAAAAAATTACAGACTGAACAATGATGTTTGTTTTGTTTTGTTTTTTTAATCATTTTTTATATATGTTGGTTCCCGAAAATACAGATATTTATGGTAAATGGTTCTTCACGTAACCTATTTAAGATGCACTGTGCGTGAAATCTGTATGTTATTTTTTAGTGTTAAGTTATTAGGCAGTTGAGTCAGGCTCTCAGACTGCATCATCTCCCCTCTTCCTTCTCTTCCCTCTTCTCTTGTGCTGTTTCCCCTCTTTCCATTCCTCTCTCTCTCTCTCTGCTAATTTCTGATACCTGGAGGTGAGGCTCTATTAGTGTTGTTTTTTGAAGTCTGTGTAATATGGACCCTCTGCCCTCAGTGTAACTCCAGTATAGCAATCTCCTGTATATATATGTATATCCACTATGGGGAGACCCAGCAGCCTTATAAAAGGGAAATAAAGAACTGTCCAAACCTCATACTGTACACACTGCCTCAACTTCTCTCTGTCATTATTAAAAGATAAGCCTGGCATTTGTCTATATTCTTTTCTTATTATCAACAAGCCTCCCAGTACTTTCCAACTTCCCTCGCCTGTGTGTCACAGTCCTCCAAGCCCACTGAGTCCCACCAAATATGGAAATCATCTGTTGGGGAACATTTTCAGCTGCAGATTAATACACATCTGATACACTACTGAGTATTTACAGCACCAGGATGATGAATTTGGGGCTGACTAATTAATTACAGTGCTTTAGTTTACCATGATAAACAAACATGTCAGTGTGGTGCACCAGTGTGTCTTGCTGATGTGTTTTTTTTAGCTTTTGGGCATTAATAGCATGTGTGTTAATGTGTTAACAATAAAAAAAAATACAGAATTGCCAGGCTTGTCTGGTGTGTTGTGTGTGCATGAGAGAGAGAGAGAAGTGCTTGAAAATTCAAAAAAGAGCATAGGTATAAGTATTTATTCACATTCAGACATTATAAAAACAGATATTTGATACTACACGGTTGATTAAAATATTTTTAAAAACCTCTTCCATCACTTTGGTGCACACCTCAGTGTCCTCAGACTGGGTGTTCACCACACACTGCCGCAGGCCTTCATCATTACTCCATGCTGAGGCCTTGGTCTTGACCTATAAACACATTGTCACCTTTGACATAAAATTAAAATGTTCATAACATAGCACATCAGCAGTCTCTGGTCACAAGCTGCCGGCCATCACAGCTACAGTGACAAGTGTTACAGTGATGGAGAGGAGTCTGGCTGTGACGACCGGGCAGGAGTTACAGTAGGGCCTGTCACAGCAGGCATAGCTCATGACGTAAACAGTTCCTTTGATGCGGATGTTGTGTACCTGGCTGCAGTCTTTCTTGGCCATGCAGCCCCTGGCGGACAGGGCACTGTGATTGCCGTAGCGGCCATCTGCCTTAAAGCACAACTCATCGGGTGGGCACTCTGTCACAATAAGCTCGAACTTCTTCTCCCTCTCCAGGATGGGGCTGTAGTAGCAAAGCAGGTTGTCACACAGTAGCGAGGGGATGAGAAGGTAGAACCACAACACGGCAACATGCAGGAGCTGCAACATGTTCAGCCTGTGAGGAGAAGAGAGGCATCTGGTACTTGACTGGCATGACCTGAAATTGTAGCTATGAAAATCACAAAACTTTGTGCATCAACAATTTAGTATTAACTTTCCATAAAGTAAAAATACTTGTGAGAAAGGTTTAAAAACAGTATGGGTCAAGCTGTAAAATCTCTAGTTCCAGCACTTTCTACTATGCAACTTGATGATATTTAAACCTTGTACTTTCAAATTCAACTTCCACAGTTTGTTATGCAGACTTGCTGTATCATTGCTGTAAATATTTGCGATCTACACACTGATATCAACTCACATCACATTATCTCATACTTGATAAATTCACAAAAGACTTAGCACAACCAATTTCAAAGGTTCTGTAGTACTTCCCTGTGACTAATACATTGACATGAGTGAGTCACTTGTCATCCTTCATGATTTTTTCCATTCAAGAATATTAGTGAAAGAGCCAAGGAAATTCAACAAGTTCAGTGATTGACATTTCTAATCGTTGCACAAGTGTTGATAATTGCTACTGATTATCACATTCAAAGTGCTTAACGCTGGAGAGGTAGACAGTGGTGGCAGAAACACAACACACAACAGTGTAAAACTTTGTAAAGTACAAGAGTATTGTGACAACTCACCTGCACATTTTAAAGATTTTAAAGCCAAATCCAAACAGGCAAAACTCTTCTCCAAATGAGCTCTACATTCACCACTGAACTCTAAATCTTCCTGTGCAGGCCACACCTTCCAACACACCTGTTTGTAACATCTACACAGACCAGCTACACCAAATCTCAATCATTTTGCTTTTATTGTGCTGCATTCATCAGTAACCACACAGATAAAGTCAGCATTTATTCTTTGAAATGTCTCAGGAGGATGGCTTACAATCCACCTTTTTCTCTCTAGAGCAAAAATGTATTTAGAAAAATACAAATTATCATATTATAAACATTTGACCAGTTATCTTTTGCATCAGGTAAGTGCCTATGACTAACAGGCCTCTCCCCAGCCTCCTACATGTACTCCTGTTATGAGGTGGCAGGTAAAGTGGTGCTCTTAAACGATGTGTAATTTGCACAAGAATCCCAAAGCTCCTCTCTGAGAACATTAGTGATGTTGGTGTAGTCTGTTCTGTCTGTGATCATCCCCAGTAGCTTCTTTAGACTGATGTCAGACTTTGGTGAGCCGTTACATTTGTCTTTGCAGCAGCAGGTGTGGCTAATGTTGTACTTGACCCCCCTGTAGGAGATGATTTCATGGGAATCGCAGAGCTCACTGTCCAAGCAGCCCTGAGCAGACAGGACGTGGAGGGAGCCAAAGTGACCTCTGGAGCTGGAGCAGCGCTGATCAGGCAGACACTGACTGGTGATGTTGGTGCAGGACTTGCCTTTGTACTGCAGAGGACAGTAATTACACAGCAGGCTGTCCAGAGTTAGAGCTGGGAGGACCACAACTGTAGTCAACAAGATGAAGGTCAGGGGCCAATGTAGTCCCAGCTGATGGATGTCCACTCTAATGTAAAGCCACACACACACACAGAGGCACATGGGAATGAATTGGAAACACGCTTTAATTCATCACAGTCACCACATCGAGGTTTTATGATTTTCAGTTGATTGTGTAAGTGTGTTGTTCACCTGTTCTTTCTCTGTGATTCCATCTTGCTGTATGTAAAAGCTTCCAGAACATCTGAAGCTGTGACAACCTGTGAAACCTCCAAACACCAGCAAAGCTGCTGATTACCAAGAAGAAACAGGTGTGTCTTTGAAGCTATTTGAGCTCACTTCATGAATAATTTTAGAAATAGACACAAACAACAAAAATAGAAATTGGATTTTAGCTTTTAGTTTATTGCCCAAGAATAACATCTTGCCCTATTCTTCAAAAGACTTTATGCCATCTTAAAAAAGCACATTTCTCAAATGAGACAAAAACAGGAACACAGTGCCATCTACTGTCTGGTGTGCTGCAATCATGTGTCATGAGGCAAGAAATAGTAATTTAATAATTAGGTGCTCTGCCAATAACTGTTGAATTTCTTATCAATTTGATGATCTGTATGGTTCCTCTAGTTTCACATTTTTGCTGAAAGATTATCTCCTCAAGACACTCTCAAAATATTTATAAAAATTCTTCTTTCTGTCTTTCTTTTCAGGTTCCATAAGGAGATGAGAAGGTGAGCTTTCCTTCCTTGCACAAGGGTTCCTGTAAAGACAAATAAATTACCACTCATGTATATGATAGAAACTAGAGATTTACTGAATGTCATTTGTAAAGTTTTAGTTTTAGTTTTAGCTTACAGCCAGCTCCTCCTCCTCATCCTTCCTGTCATTGTCTCCCCAGTCTTGTTCCTCTGCAGGGGTCGTAGCTGTACAGAGGGATCAGCCTGTGACGTAGCTCATCTAATCTGAGGCTAAACAATTTCAAGAAACCAAGTTGTGACAGAACATAAAAGATGCCAAACTGATCTGAAAATGCTGCCTAAATCACAGAAGCCATCTCACCTTGATTTCCTCTTAATATACACAACCTACAGAGAAGTAAACAACACTTATTTCCAAGCCTGTGATGCAGTAATGTGAAATGCAGAATGAAACCCAGATAAAACAGAACTGTTCTTACCACTGCCACTATACATCCAATCAGAGTGAGTAGTGCTAAGGAGATGAGGGCATAGTAACCAGGAAATCCAGGTTTGGGACTCAGGGGTGAAATGTGAGGAGTGGTGTGGTTGAAATGCATTTCCCTCTGCTCGATCTCCTCCTCCATACAGCACACTAACCTCTGGTCTGTGCACCTCTGACACCTCTGTGAGACATTCAGTGGATTGCTGTCTCTGTCATTCCCTGTGAAAGGCCATAATGAGCTTTATGAACCCCAGGAAGACAAAGAGTCAAACAAGCACACACTGTTGATTCAGTATCTATGTCATTCTACTGAAAAGGAAGTTGATGAAAGTACAAAGAATGTCTGATTAAACATCCAAAACATTCCTCAACTAAAAAAAAAAGTGATTCATCTTACCTTATGTTTCATATGTGGCGATTAACACACATTTCAGTCTTGCTTCAGTTCGGAGTAAACACACTTACGAGAACACAGAGCTTACATACCTCAACCTGCTGAATGACATTCCTGAGTTGAAGTGGATAGATGTGTTTATAACATACAAAGGAAGTTAACCCATTATGCTTAAGCACACAAGATACTGACATTTTTTCTGTATGACTAATTACTGCACAACATTACAGTATAGTGTGGTAGTGTTTTAGTTTGGTCTCTTTTATGAAGGCCTTAATAAAATAAAAATAAAAACATTTAAAATACATCCAGATTGTTGTAAATGTGATATAGTGTAACCTAATATTCATCTTAAGTGGAACAAGGTTATCTCCTCCACCAGAACATACACACATGTAATATTCTGTTTCCTCCAGCAGAGGGAACATTGTTGTTGGTCTGTAGGAAGGGGAGGAGGAAGGGAGGGATAGTGGGAGGGGTGAGGAAACACAAATGGGAACCTTTCTAAAAAATGTAGTACAGGTCTGACTTGCTGAGCATGGTTCCAGTCAAGCATTCACCTTGTTGACACAGGATGAGAGACACCAGTTAACTGAGCTTTGATGGTAAGTTGCCAACCAGGAGATTCATTCAGTTCTTTGGATCAAATCTTAGAATGTGAACTGTGAATATTCAGCAGTTGTTTTTAGTAAAACGTGAGAGACTTAGTAATCTGCAATGTTTATTCTATTCAGTATCTTACCAGTCTAGATTTTAGTTTTGACTGAACAAACATTTTTTACTTCAGTTATGTTAGGTTAAGCACATGGAAAATGAAAGCTTCAGGGCATAATGATGTGATAATGGTGGTTTTGAAGACGTCTGTTATGTTTCACTTTCACAAAGTATTGTCATAGACTTAGAGGCGTGCTAGATTTCCTGTTAAGATTTGAAAGGTTGTTAATCATTAACATGAACCCTCAGGTTCAGTTAGACTCCACTCATAAAACAGCTCACTTGTCCTGCCTGCAGTAAGTCTCAAACATTAATGTAATTAATTTAGACTTCAAATTTTTCATGATTTCTTTTTTGTCAGAACATCACATAGTTCTTCAGTCTGCCATGCTATGAAGTGAAGACACACTGAGAGTGTGAGACACCACCAACATCCAAGAGGACTTGTATAAGTTTTTCCCTACGATGTGATGGATCCTTCTGAGAGGCAAAATGGAACAATTCAGAGACAAGATGCATTTGTCAGTGACCTCCCCCTGCCTCTGAGAGAGGATCTACAAGGATTATACATTTACGAGCGGCTTGACAATTTACCTGAAAATGATGAAATGCATTTGTATGAGCTCACCTGGTCTGGGTTCTCATCCCCAACTGAACCTCAACCACAGCCCCAGGGCCATCTCTGGGCTCAAGGAGGAGGAGGCAAAGGAGGAAGAGGAGATGGTGCTGGGGATACAGACCGTCACAACACAAACATGCCTGTCCCAGTCCGTGCCCCCCCTCCACCCCCTCCACCCAGACCCAGGCTTCCCAGTGCGGCCCCTCCTGTCCCCCCCAGAACACACGTACCCCTTGACAAAACCAAAAAGCGGTTTTCCTGTGCGCTCCCTGAGCCCACTCACAGACTGAATCGTTCCAGGACAGAAATAGAGAATCATGTGAGTATGTGAGACAAAAAGCTCCTTGACAGCCAAATTAGATGACCCAAATTAAAAGTGGCAAGATCAGAGGAAAAAGTTTGTCTTTTTTTCATTTCAGGATCCTTGGACAATCAAACTAATAGATACTCCACAAGGCAGCACCAAGAGGCTGGCTTCTTTTTGTGACGCAACTTCCAAGTAAGAGAATGATCCCCAAACTTCTTACACATTTAGAGTAGTTTACTTTTCAAGATTACACCATTATCTTTTTGGCATGTAAATTAGATGCATATAAAATACCATATGTACTGAGCAGTTACAGAACTTTAAATGTTGTCTTCTGTATGTCATAGTATTAATTTTGTCATCAGTGTAACTTTCTGTAACTGGATCCTCTGTAGTTTTAGTTGCTTAAAAATAATCTTAACATGATAGTTTGTCTGTATGTGATGAACTCTATGGCAAAGCAATATGCATATTTTGAAAGAATTCTGCTTTTGCCCTTTTTGCTCAACATTGTTTTTGTACCTTGAGTGAGATGAAATGAGTCATGTTGTTCATATGAAGGTAAAGAAAATACTTGTCATGATACTTTCAGTTTAACA
This sequence comes from Lates calcarifer, assembly GCF_001640805.2. Taxonomy (NCBI): domain Eukaryota; kingdom Metazoa; phylum Chordata; class Actinopteri; family Centropomidae; genus Lates; species Lates calcarifer. The sequence continues at coordinate 9,555,028 of NC_066842.1, read as the reverse complement.
TTAGCAACCTGTTTGTCTTTAACATCACTACCAGCAGACTGATGTCACGGTACAAACACACAGACAGTGTTCATAACTCAGGTATGGTATGGAGTCGAGTGTTACACATCCACCCTGCGTTGCTGCAGCAGCTGGAGGTGACTGTCAGTGTGGCCACTGAGTGGGACAATCACCAGCTCCCCTTCCCCACCACCGGTAAGATACTTATTTACTAGCCCCTCACCCTCAGTTATGCAGAGGTACTAAAAATGACTGCAGTCCATCTGTACTGAGACAGAATGAGGACATGAGAATATAGAGCAAAAGCAGTGCTTTAATACATCTGTATTTCTGGTGGTAAAAGGGACAATCTTAATGCAGTGGAAAATACAGAAAGTCGACTGTCACAGTGTGGAGATAAATGTACAACATAATGTTTGTGGTGAAAGTAATTTGTGGGCATAAAGAATACATGATTTGATTCAGGAAGAGCATGTAGACATTATACCCACCCCACCCTAACTCCAAATCCTATTCATCACCTATTATTTGTTAAAAATGTATGTAATATTTACAACAGTGTCTGTTGTCTGTAATACCACACTTTTTGATCCATGGTTGTCATACAGTACACTACAGTATCTTTCCTAAGTCCCTGCAGATGTTGGCAGAAATGTGTGGACTCTGAACTCTTGTCTTTCCTCCAGTGAACAGGACAGTGAAGAGTCTGATTGATGAAATCTTCCAGCTGCTGGACCGCACTCCCAGCACAAGCGAGCATTACGTTCTTAAATTTTGTGACTCTGAGGAGTACCTCCGAAAGTAAGTCACTCATCCAGAAATGAATGTTGAATTATGTTATCTAGTCTACAATGCTCTATTCAATCATGGTGTGTTTTATTTGGTGCACTGTATGTCTTTTCCTATATGTCTCTTTAGTGAAGAACTGCTGGGCATGCATGAGACCATTCAGATCTACTACAAGTATAACCTAGTAGTCCCCCTGCGACTGCTCCACATGAACAGCCTCAAACACCTTTTGGTCAGGGATGTAAGTCAGTTCAACTCCTCTCTGTTCCACTACAATATAGATCATTTACTAAGAAGGGGTGGCCTGTCTTTAGTCTTGAAATGCTGCTCTCACATATACCAGTACAGGGCCCGTGCCCAGCCTCTTATCATCAGGGCTATTGTAGCTGTAAAAACCTCCACCCTGAGTTCTTGACTTTGTTCTGTTTACACATAACGTCATGACTGTTGGCATTAAGCAGCGGTAGTGAAATAGCAGGGTTAACCTGATGTGTGTCTTTGTATTAGTAGTCATGGGCTGAATAAGCTAAAATAAAAATTTTACTGCCATTTAGTGATTCTACATATATATATATATCTCAAAATCACCACATGAAACCTGCCACAATCCTACAAAGCAATCAGTATTTCAACTTCTGTTTCAGGCAGCAGATGACAGGACCCCATGCCAAGTATACCAGTTCATGCGTCCCGCCTGTGTCTTCAACACCTGCAAGTAAGCCAACAAGTAGTCCTGCATCCCACATAAGCTTCATACAAAACTGTGTCAGTAACAACGACAGCTGTTCAGTGGTTCATCCGTCAACTGATGTCTGTTTGTAGAAAACAGTAGGAAAGGTAGATTGAGTTTGTGGCTCCCTACCAGTTTATCATCTGTGTGTGTTTAACCTTCTTCCTCTCTCAGGTTGAGCCTGCAGGATATGGTCAGTAGCTACAACAGAGAGGTGTCGGAGCTAATGAAAAGTAACGTGAGTAAAAATAACCATTTTTTTGTTGTTGTTTATTTCGCTCACTCATGTATCCATCAGTATTTGATTTTTCTTTTCTTGGGTCTGATCTCATCATATGTGTAGTCTGGGATGGACGTTAATGTGCTTGTGGGCCATGTTCGCACCATCAGCAATCTTCTGTGTGGGCTCTCGTGTCCAGAGTTAGAGGATGCCATTGGCTGGCTCAACAGGCTCAATCCCAACCCTTTGGTAGGATATTACATACATTCACTACACTTTACTTTTCACAGAGTGCACAGTAATCCCTATTCCTATTTAGGGTGTGTTCACTTTTGAACTCTGCTTTAAGCCGCTGTTTTCTTTTTGTAGAACACTCTTTCTGCTGTGTTTTCTTACTTTATCATGACTCGGCCAAGGTATTCTGACACCAAAAATGTAGTGTGGAAGAACACGATGACCTCCTCCCTCCACTGATCAACTGATAAGCTGTATTTCCTTATCTTTTTTTTTACAGAGTCTTGATGAGATGTCTGATCGTGAAAGTGGTGAGTAGTGATTGCAGCATTCTTGTGTTTAGAGTTTGTCTGTATGTATTTATAGCTTTGTCACAGTATGCTCACACTAACAATGCAATGCTGTGAACTTTCTATATGCACAAATTACTGCTGTGGTACACTACTCCTGTGTGTACTACTGAGTATCTACCACTGAGTATCTGTTATGTAAGGGTTAGTAAATGAGTGAACAGTGAAAAGTCCTGCTATTTAGCATTTATAAGCAGTATATATTATTTCATGGATAATTTATAACACACTATATTAAGTTGTAAGCAGTTCTCAGTTTTAATGCACCTCTCAACAACTATAACTCCTCCTGTGGACATCCATATGGATGCTGGTCTATGAACAGGTAATGAATGACAATATAGTAAAAAAAACTGTTGTAATAATATACAATATGGCTTCATAGGATGAGTTATAATTAAAACATTGTACAACTGTACTGTACTGTATCAACACTTTAACATGACATCATATAACGTGTGTTATGAACCATGTTATCATCATGTATTAAATATTTGTATACTACTTATAAATGTTCAAAAGGGGACTTAACGTTATCCATTTGGTATATTAACATTTTGATATGATGTTTTCTTTGTACCATGCTCTAGCGATGGTCATGCTCCACAGGGCGCTGCTAAAAGTGCTGCAAATCTTTTTTGACAACTTCCAGTCAGACTTCAGGGGTCAGGAGGTACCCCGCAACCTGCAAACCCATGATGTTGAGGACAACACTGAAATCTGCCAATTCAACATCTCTGCTCTCTACCAACTGGAGCTTATCTGGCTGAACACGTATGTGTGCATTTGTGGTCGCATAAAAACATATGCATTTTTATGTGTGTATGTACAGTCCACACATACAGATATGTGAACACAGACATGAAGGTTAACCACATCCCTGGTATGAGCACCACATCTTTATTGCTCTTTCTTTTTTGTTTTTAGTTATGAGTACTTCTCTGTTTCCTGTGAGTTGACGTACAGAGGGGCGAAGATCTGTGACACCGGCGTTTCTGAAAATATCAGCACGGCCTTGTCGTTGGGAAACAAGATCCAGTGTAACCGCATGTAAGACTAAGATAATGTAGAGTCTTCTGGTTGTAAATGTCATTTTTATCACATTCAACTTCCCCTTTCCTTGTTCACATAAGTATTACATTGTCACTGAAAACAAAAGTGAAGTGGATTCAGCTAAGTGTCAACTTTACTTATTGTCCTTGCTCTTTTAAGTGACCATCTGATTCAGGCTGTTTTTGTACAGGTCTGTTGTGCACATGACAAATAATCTATATCAATTCATTTTGATACAGATTTGTGGGCAATAAAAGAAAATATTTTTTTTAAAGAGAGTTACACAAAAAGAGGAAGGAAGAAGATTTGAGATAATATAAATCAGCAAACAATGCATTTTTATGACTGTATATGTATGTATTTGATTTTAGGATGGTGTTCCCTATTCCAGTAAAAGAGCTGCCATATGAGACCATGTTGACATTTCAGCTCAGAGGTTCAAAAAAAGGAAAGAGCCCAGAGCTTTTAGGCTGGGCTGTATTACCCCTTTACAGCAACAGGTATGTCGCCTACAACAGAGGCTCACATCTCTCATCTCTACCATCTCATTAAGTTTTTGTTTACAGTATTTGGACAGATTTGAAAGGGGTTTGAGGGGAACATAGGAGTTCAAAGATTCCAGATGATCAAAGCAGGACTCAAAAATTTGTAATTCAGTATTGCACTTCTATAAAGTTGGTGGATTGATAACTAATGCATCAAAATTTCAGTCACTTTTATGGTTTACATGTCAGGAATAATGATGATTTTTTTTTTTTTTTGTGGAGCGACTCTCTTTTGTTGCCACAGTCAACAGTCAGGGTGCAGCATGAAGGATTTTAGCTGGTGCCACATGAATAAACCATATTCTAAATTCAACTGTCTCTCTGTTAAAGATGACAATGTGTCACCCTGCTTAAGAACTGCTGAGTCAGTAACAGCTTTCAAATCACTTTTAGTGTGGCTAAAGTTATTTTCTTTATCTTAAATAATGAATGTTGTCTTTTTAAAAGCTGATTTAATTTTGAGTATGAGTCAAACCTACTTCCATTAATCTTCTACCCAATAAACTATGATTCTGCTAATCACTGTAGGTTATTGTTGTTATTAGCTAGAATGTGTTACCTTTCACACTGGGCTTGTACATGAAAGATTTTTGATAATACCTGGTATAAACAGTAATTGGTGACATACTGTGTACTCTGTGTGTCTAGGACTCTGGTATCAGGGACACTTCTGCTCAGTATGTCTGCGATGGCTGCAATGCCTGCTCCTCCCACGCCTGCCCTGTATGACAGCCACACACAAGCCATCGGGGTCATACTGCAGGTGAGTAACATTGAACAACTCTGCCCCCTGTTGACTAAAACACAAATGACAACATTCCACTCATCATTCATCATCCTTTTTTTGCCTCCAGCTGGAGTTTCAAGATCAGTTTAACTGGATGTATCAGAGACCCATTGCTCTCCCTGGTTCAGTCGTGTTCTCTCAGCCTTGTGAGGAATTGCAAAAGAAAATGCTGGATGTCTCTAAGAAGCACTGCCTCTGCTTGTGAGTAGAAGAAAGTAACACACATTATATTATGAACTCTGGTACATGTATACGAACAGCATTCATCTTTTTGGACATACATGATGTTTTCATTTCTAAAAGAAGAATTCAGTTCTCTTATTTATTTGTATCTTTCTGTATAAAATATAACATATATAAACGCAGTTTCTTCTTCTTCTCAGTCTAACAGAAAATGAGAGGATTTTCCTCTGGGAAAAGCGTCACTGTGCTGACAAAGGAAGTACCTTCCTCCACCTTCTGCTGGGTGGAGCCCGCCGGTGGAACCCTGAATACTTGACAGAAATCTATACTATTGTAGACAACTGGCCCATCCATCTCCCTGAGGAGGCTCTCTTCCTGCTCAGTGACAGGCAGGTTACACTGGGTTCACATACAGAAAATGGACATGGGTGTTATGCAAAGCCACAAAGGCTGACAAAAACAGATAACATAGAGTACATGGAAAATGGCCTATTTATTTTATTCTAACTGTTAGTCACAGAGTTGAAAACAATCTGAGGTTATTAGCAACAAGCAAGGCAGTAACCCAAAGTTACATTTATGATGATCACAACTATGAAACAGGTTTCCATCAGACTTGTTTGGTAACTAAATACATCTTTGTCAGTTTTCCTGATCAGACTGTGCGGAGAGCTGCAGTTCAGTACTTTGAACAGATACCAGATGGAGAACTAGAGGTGTTTCTGCCACAGCTGGTCCAGGTAAACAATCCACCACTATTACACACTCTGAGCACATTCTGTCCTTACAGCATCTTTAGCTTTATAAGTTAATATTTCAGCACAGGACTAAACCAGTATTAGCAGTACAGGTGGCACACTTTGTAGATTTCTGAGTAGTTTGATGTTATGTATGACATGTATAATCAGTCATCATGTCCTGCAGGCTCTGAAGAGTGAGTGGGAGTTGGATGGACCACTAGTGATGCTGCTGTTGGAGAGATCAATGAGGAGTATTCGAATCACCCAGCAACTCTACTGGTGAGCAGCGGAGTCAGACATCAAACTGGGGAAGTGTAGATTTGGAACACACTTGTAGTTTCATTCACTTGAAAATGTCAAAACCCCCTTAACATAATGACAGTTTCTTTGCTTTTGTATTATTTTGTATGCTCAGTATTTTTCACTGCAGTATGTACAGCACATTTACTGATGTTCTCTATGCTGGCAGGCTGCTGGAGGATGCCCACAGTGATCCGTACTATAGGAGTTGGTACAGTAAGATTCAGGCTGCCCTGCGGAACTGTTGTGGCCGGACACTGAGGCAGGAGTTGGAGCGTGAAACCCACCTGGTGTCCTTGCTTGTACAGGTTGCTGAAAAGGTTCGCACTGCCGACAAGACTCGACGTAAGGTCTGTAAATGGATCTGACATCCACCCATCCATGTATGCACTCACTCACTGGCTCATTGTTTATGACTGTAAGCTGTGCAACTGTGCATTTTATTTTGTTAGTTTTTTCATTTTATGCATCTTTCTGCAGAGTGTTTTGAGCAAAGAAAAGTGCACAATTGATGACTTCTTCGTAGATGGGATCAGCTGTTGTCTACCACTGAATCCTGCAGCCCGTGTAAAGGGAGTAGAAGTGGATGTAAGAATGTTACACAATACATACAGCTATATATTATCACTCTTATTTAATATACATCCGCCACTGCACCATTTCCAAAGACTGTTTACTCATATTGATTTGTTACTACAGGCCTGTAAGTTCTACAACTCCAATGCTGCTCCTCTGGGGATCCCATTCATCTGTACTGACCCACTGGCCAAGAACATCAGTGTCATCTGCAAGGTTGGTAGTAGCTTGGTACTTTATCGATCCAGGTAGTCTTTCTCCTATTTCCCTTCAAGGGGAAATAAAAAATCACAGTCAGTTACAGAACAGCTTGCACATACTGCCACTTGAGGCACTTATGCTCTCTTGCTGTCATTACTCAGTTAAATGTGTTGTTCAGACAGGAGATAACCTGCGTCAGGACATGCTGATACTTCAGATAGTCCGGGTGATGGACACAGTGTGGCTCCAGGAGGGGCTGGACCTGCGAATGATCACCTACAGGTGTCTTTCTACGGGTAGAGCTCAGGGTCAGTTTGATTTATTTGTTAGATTTTTTGAATGTACATTATTAACTCCCTTTGTTTTGTGTCTCTGTGGCTGTGAAGTTTTTTCACTGCTTAGGCTTATATTGTGTGTGCTCATCAGGTCTGGTGGAAGTGGTTCCAGATGCAGTTACACTGGGGAAGATTCAACAGGAGTGGGGTCTGAGTGGGACCCTTCGCGAGGACACACTGGAGAAATGGTTCCACATGTGGAACAAAACAAAAGAAGACTATGAAAAGGTTGAGACCACTGCGAAACCTATGATATCTTAATACTCTTATTCAGTTTTTTGGTTACATGTTTTTGTTGCATTGTGTAACACTCTCCCACTGTGCATGGGCAGGCTGTGACAACCTTCATCCACTCGTGTGCGGGGTGGTGCGTGGCCACCTTCATCCTGGGGATCTGTGACCGTCACAACGACAACATCATGTTGAAACACAGTGGACACATGTTCCACATTGACTTTGGAAAGATTATGGGCAATGCACAGAAGTTTGGTAGCTTTAAAAGGCAAGTCAATAAAAAGGCAAGCAGCATTTTGAAATCAAAAAGAGTAGTTTGTGTAGCAGAGAGATACAGAAATTAACAAGAGCCTTCCCCCACTGTCGTTTGCAATGTCAGGGACCGGTCACCATTCATCTTTTCATCTGAGATGCAGCACTTCATCACAGGCGGAGGGCAGAAGCCTCAGCGCTTGCATCGCTTTGTGGAGCTCTGCTGTGAAGCTTACAACATAATCAGAAAGCGCTCTGCTCTGATACTCAGCTTGTTGGAGCTGGTAAGACCTTACACTACCACATTACCACAGTAACATCAAACTAAATCTGAAAATGGATAATATTATATAAAACCTTTTGATTCTTGGTGTGATTGTGGTTTCCAGATGCTAAATGCAGGTATGCCAGAACTGAAGGACTCTAATGACTTGCAATATGTCCAGAACAAGCTCAGACCTCATGACACTGACCTGGAGGCCACATCCTTCTTTACAAAGTAATTTAGTGTGCAACATACAAATGTACACAATCTGTCTTTTTAACTAAACAAATTCTTCATAATATCTCCTATCTTATTTCTATAGTTGTATTAATCTGATGCTTGATGCAAGCGTTTATATACTTTCTGATGCAGGAAGATCAAAGAGAGCATGGACTGTGTTGCAGTCAAGTTTAACTTCCTGACACACAACATGGCTCAAGGGAAGAAACAGGAACCGCTAACCAGGGACGGCATCCCCACTCCGAGCTCCAACATTCAAGAAGCTGTCATCCAGGGATACAGCGTCAAGGGAAAGGATGTGGTGAGGCAGCATGTTGCCCTTTGTGCTTTGGTAATTCAGACAGAAAACGCTGGCCTTAGTTTAAATGTCACTGAGAGATTTTGCCTGATGCACCACAGAGGTTTGTGTTAGTTCCTAATGGCCAGTGGAGCTGATGAAACACCTGAAACTGACAGCAAGTTCACACACATTTAGTCAGAGAGGAATAACCTCTGGCAATCAGCTGACTGTATGCGTTTGCTGTCACTTAACACTTCCTAAGCAGTGGTGCTGTGTTTAGAAAGTCTTTCCCCTATTCCCCAGTCGACTGAGGAGTGTTACTGGTGTTTGTTTGCATTTCACTTCCTTTTGATCAGAAGAGGCTTTCTGGTGGCAGAAGCACATAGATTTGCCAATAGATCAAAAGTCAAATATAAGCATGTGGGAACATGTAATTTTCTCTGCTTCTGAGTGCTAATAGTGCTTGTTTTATTTCCACAGTATAAACACAGAAATTCACTTCTTCTGCCTTCTTTCAGGAGATTTTAAGAGTGCAGGTCAGGTACCAAAGAGGACTAAGTTAGCTGGGAAACAGCTATTTAAGAACATGGACAACAATTTTCTGTGTGGGAGCTTCAACAGGGATCCGGGCTTATCAACTGTCTGCCCTCATTTATTCACTCTGCTGCAACCTAGTGAAATAATTTGTTCTGTTTGATTTGCAGCTCTATGACCTGAGAGTAACCATTGATGACGGTTTTCTGAACAGTGAGAAGACATTCGGGCAGTTTGAGCTAATCCATAAGCAGCTGCAGAAGTACTTCATTGAATCCATGCTGCCTCAGTGAGTGAAGTAAAAAAATATATATACACATCCAGGTTCACATACCATGGTTATTTTATTTTGAAGCACTGCTACATTTTTTTTTCACAGTAACAACATAATTTGATACATGTCTTCACTCTATCTCCCTTAAAGGTTTCCTAGCTGGTATAAGATGTCATTCACCCCAGCCAGGAAGATGTCTCTGCTTAATAAATACTTAAAACAGCTTTTTGAGGGACCGTGCAAGGGAGTAAGTTCCTCTTGCCACACTCTGCATCACTGGTTGATTTCGCTCAGTGATCTTTTGTCATACCGGCCTCTAACTTGTTAACGTACTTCACCCTGTCACCTATAGAATGAATTCGTTTGCAGCTTGTTCCTGGATGGCCCCAGCATAGTTCAAGAAAGTGTGTCAAAAGGTATTTTCCCGCTCTTAAATAAAAAGTGGGTGTATAAAAAAGATGATCAAAGATTTATATGAAAAGAAAACTTCATGCTGAAGGCAATACTCTGAATGTCAAGGCTGATTTTGTGTTATGTTATGAAACTCTCATGATAGTTCATATTTTAGACATTCTATGCTATGATTTACTGGCACTGATTCACTGATCTATTGCAGCAGCCCGTCCTCAGATCCAGCTGTACATCTCTTACACTAACTGTAAGCTCTCAGTCTTGGTAAAACACCTGAAGAACGTTGTAAGTTCGCTTCACTCTCATCATTTTGTGTTGTTTGGAGCCTTAAACGAGAGGAAAGCAAACATAGTAAATGTGCTCTTTCTGCAACTTTTCTGTTTTCAACAGAAGCTGGCCAACGGCTCTAACCCTGACGCCTATGTGGTCACATATCTGAGACCAGACCCTCAGCAGCGCTCCAAGAGGAAGACAAAGGTGGTCCGCAATAATGACAACCCGACCTTCAATGAACTGGTACATCACCCTCTCTGCTACCCTCAATATGAACATGTTTTACTCAAGGAAAAACACTTAGTCACTCTGAGAAATAGTGCAAACAAAGTTAGTGACCAGCTGGGGAACACAGTGGAGCATTCTGCAACTAAAGAGGCAAAGATTTCCCTCAGGAGCTGATGGAGATAAACATCAGAACTAAAAGAAAGCAAATATTGGATTTAAATTCATCAGGTGGACAGATACACAACCTCAAATGAATGGCAATGTTGCTCCTGTCTGATGAATTTGTAACTAGGTTGCTGTTTCCTAACAGGTTTTCCACTCATAATTTGTTTCTACAGTTCCCAGGTGGACAAAACAAAAAAATCTTTTAATGCAGGTCCAAGTACATATGTCTTACAGATGGGCTATAATTTTATCAAATAAATTGAAATCTTTACAAATAAACAATGAAACATACCCTGCTGTACAAAATGAGTAAATGAGTATATATATATATATATATATATATATATATATATAATATTAAAACCCATGATTTTTTTGTGCATGTGGAGCCTCTCGAGATGATGTGCTGTCACTCAAAGTTCTACAAAATCATTCTGACTTTGCTTTATGTTAATTTTTAATGTGAGCTCTGCCTGCGGCACTGCTCCCCTCGCTGTGTGAGTCTGATGTGATCTTTGAGTGCTGAACCCAGCAGAGCAGTGACCAGTGGCCCCCCCACATACTTGACAGTGTCTTATTACCCTTTTATGCTGCAAAGTGAAGCCTTAACAGGGTCAAATAAAATATAAAAGAAAATCCTGAAAAAATCCTAAAATTATTTGCTGAATGTTCTGAATGCTGAGCTGTTTGATAACTAAAATATCTGCCTTGTGTTCACAGCTGGAGTACAGTTATGTCCCATTGTTGTATGGGATGGTGCTGGAAGTGACAGTGAAGAGCAAGAAGGCTTTTGTGGCTGCAACAAACATCAAACTGGAAGAGAAGTTGCTTGACCAGGAAAAATGGTTTCCTCTTGGGAACTGTGCAATCTGACCTTAGAGACTACACTATATGCCTGCTGCCAGCAGGGGGTGCAACCACACTGAGGGATTTTTCAGACAGTTTAATGGAGACAGATTCACCTAAGAGGAGGAACGATGCACTGTCATTTTACCTATTTATCAGTTGCAGCTTAACATCACTCAAGAGCAAAATGCACTGGCAATGGATGGGGTGCTTGGATAATGTTACAAAGCTGAGTTAAAAGACTCAGGGAAAGACACTGTTTATTGTGTGAGGCATTATTTACCTTATCCATTTTTGTTTAAATGTTAATCAAATGAAGGTCATTTGCTAAATAAGTTTGATTTTTAGATGTGACCTTGGTCATGGATGAAGGAAAGAAATTACTTTTATTATCATATTGCATTTTCATTTGTACTTTTACTTTGTTTTCTTTGCTGTGAGTCAAAGCAGTCCTTGTAAATGCGTGTGGTCGAGACTGTCAATGTGACAAATTAAGGAGGAGGTGATGCAGCGCTGTTAGGAGCAGCCTCCCTGTTACCTGCCCAGACTGAATGTGTTTGTCCCTTTGGGCTATGTCAACTGTCCTTGACCAGTGGAATTGGAGGCGGGAGGTGGAAGGGTGAGGAAGAGGAAGAGAGGGGTGAGGAGCGTGTGTGTGAGTAGGATGACAACTCTGCTTTCTGGCCTGAGGGGCTGAGTTAACACTCTTCCCCTCTCGCTGTCCTTTGTCTAATCCATCAGTGGCATTCAAACACAGTTATGCACATGCATGCACAAACACGCAAAGGCAGACGCTCACATGCGTACACAAATACCCAGGAAAAAGCTCCTACACACACACAAACATGCTCACTCACTCACTCTTTCAGGTCTTAATGCCATCCTCCTCCTGACAGGCCTGCTGACCCATACTCTCCTCCATCTCATTCATAGGATTTAGTGATGAACAAGGATAGAAATAGACCTCCCTGCACTGGATTTGGTTCAATAATGTATACCTCTGTGAATGCTATTTATATTAGTCCCTGCTGGGTCTCTCACAGGGAGATAGTCTTGGAAGAAAATGTTGGCTGCTAGTCTTTCATAGTAATGTTCATAGAGTATTAATATATCCTGGCATCACTCATCACTTTCTTCCCTATTATAAGAATCACATCTATTGTTTTGGAACAGATAAACAACACTATCTTGTGGCTGGTGAAGATCATCTTATGTGTGATCAACTCTACCACAATAATTGCACTTGCATCAATTATTAATTATGTACTAAGAATCTAATATGTTACTCCAGGGGTTTCTCCATTACTTGAGTGATTCAAACAGAGAGTTATTCTTTGTTAGAGTTTCTCTTCAGCCCTGCTGGAACCTTCTGGTGTTTTCCTCTGCGGCACACAGTACAGGCAGTAGAAAAAGGCACATCTATTTTCTGACAATAAAACTGGTATTTATATCTGAGGAAATGGTGCCTTTGATTTATTTATATATTTTTGTTGTTGTTGTTGTTGTCATTGCTGCATCAGCCACGCTTCTCTATCTGTTGGCGAGGTGTGTTTGCATGTGTGTATGTGTGTGTGAGAGAGTCTGATATGGAGAGCTGTTTTTAGGAATACCAGACAAAGACGAAGAGGGAGGCTGGATCCAGGCTGCATCCATCTCGGGACCGGAGAGGCACCCAGCGGTAGCCTGGAGGTGGAGAAGGAAGGGGGGCGTGAAAAGAAATGTATGTATAGCTGCTAAATTCATGAGCATCATATAGATATACAGGAGCATTTAAAAAAAATGAATCTCAGAGCAGAGACCAACCTTCAGTAATGCTGACGTGGTGAATGAAGGGAAATACAATAATGGTCACACAATGTCACCTGATGTAATATAGCTCTTCATCTGACTCCCAACCCCCACCCTCTGTCACTCTTTGTGCATCTGTGGCTCACCTTTCTTCAGGCTGGTGAAGGGCAGAGTGTATTGGCCCACAAACTCGCTGCTGAGGAGGCTGGTCTGATCTCGAACACAGAAGCGGATGAGGCAGAGCTCGGGGACGCTGATGCTGAAATTCATGTCAGCATCCCAGTAGGGATTCAGAGCTGTCAAGGTAATCAGAAATAATAAATAACCAGAATAACCAAAAATAACCAGTTCATTACAAGCAATAAGCACTGATGGATTTTGTTGATTCTTTTTTCTGTATTAATGGGTCACATGAGTACTTGTATGTGAAAGGGGTCACTTGTAGTGACAAACCCCAACTCTGGAGTTCCCCTCAGCTCTCCATGTGTTTGTTTACAACCCACAACTTTGCTGTTCTGGCTCAGTCTCACCACTCCTCTGTTGGCAGCAGAAGCGGCTTATTTTACTTTTAAAAAGCACTATATGCCCATTGTATGCTAACTACTCAGCACCAAATATTACTATAAGGTCAAAATAAAGTGACAATACTAACATGGCTGATGTAAAGCAGATGTAATGTTTACCATGATCATGGGCATGTTAGCATATGAACATTTCATAGTTAGCACTAAACAAAAAGTACAGCTGAGGTTTTTTAAGTTTTGCAGGGATTGAAATTTAAATGCAGACCTCCTGGTGGCGCTAGAGGAAAAGTCAGGAAATCTCTAAATCTCTAATGAATGTCTTCAGAAAAAATAATGGAATTTCAAAATGTAATAGTTGTGGAGATGTTTCAATCTAGACCAAAGTGGAGCAATGAAACATTGTGATGGACAACAATATCAGCGGGCTCAACATCTTGATGATGGAACCCTAGTGATGGACTGACCAACAGATGGACTTTGCCATCCATAGAAAAATATGTTTCATCAGACCCACAGTAGCATCCCTGTCACAATGGCGATACGTGATAAGTGTTATTTAGGTTCAGTGCAGTGACAAAGGAGAGGACACGTAGATAACTAATGAGTCATCACTGCAGCAATTCACAACACATTTCTGATTCAAAGCAATTTACCCAAGCTACTCTGTTACATCCAAGTTTTCTTATGTGACCTTATCTGTTTCATAGTGTGAAATGATTTTATGATTTATGCCCATGCATAAGTGCTCTGCACCCTCCAGGACTTTTTTACTATCTCCCCCACCCTCTTTCTCTCCTTCTCTCTCTTTGTCTCATCTCAGGAGCAGCAATTACAGCGCTGTTGTAATGTTTTGGTCTTCGATTCATTTTCTCATAGCCATTTTTGAAAATGCAGGTTCCAAATCAAAGGAGACATACTGTGTGTTTAGGACAGAACACCACCTTATATACAAGAAATCTGTCAAAAACTTTGACAGCTGAGGGATTAACTTCCACACTTGAAAGTCTGATGATAGTTACAAGCTATGAATTTAAGACCCAAATGGTCATTTTCAGAGTTATCATTATAACCTAGCCCTAGTCATTATGAATGTTAGTGATATGGTACTGTGATACTTCTGAACATGAAAATCTGTTTATGTATGAGGATCCAACTGATGCTTAAAGTCACTGTAGCCCTTCATCCAGTGTGCCTGTGTGACTATTTGCTCCATGTTTCCAGTCATAGCAATAGTGCATGACAGACTTCTCTTCAAAGGAAATCCACTTCTACATTTTGAAGAAACCCATCAGCACATTTCTCTACAGGAGCCCAACAGCAGCTTACTGAGAGATAGATTTAAAAGGAGGGAAAAGAAAACATAACAGAAACCACAAAATACTGCTGTCATAGAAAACTCCTTAGATTCCAGTTAAGGTGGTTTCCATGTTTTCGCTTGAAGGTTTACATTGTCCAACAGCATGCTCGTACTCTGCATGTTCTCAGATGTCATTTGTATTTATATCTGCATTTCTTAGTATAAAACCAGAGGTGGGCAAGCTCTTGGTCGTGCTTGCAGAATGGCTCTATGGATGGCAATGTCAGTCCACCACTTTGGTGCTGGATAGATGGACTGTGATTAAGTTTTGTACAGATGACTTTTCCTCTAGTGCCAATATGAGGTTGACATTTTTGGTTTTGAATGAAATGGCTCAACACCCTTTGAATGGATTATCGTGAAATTTTGTACAGACATTTAAAGTATGTTCCCCTCAGGAGGAACTGTGACAACTTTTCATCTACCACCATCATGAGGTCAAAATTTAAATTTGTACAATTCTTTGGTTTATGGCCACTTTGTCATAGCACCACTGTGTCTAAATACAGCCTCACAGAGCAGCTAACATGGCTGTAGGCTCTAAGCCTGCTAAGTGTTTTACAACATCTGGCTATTGCCATAACAACGCCATCTTTAATGTGAGGAACTGTCAAAGTAACAATGTCTAAACTCAGAAAGAACAAATACAGCCCATAAGACTGTATTGACTATTTTCAGCTGAATCTCACTGATATTAAAGTTTTAGATTGATGAAAGTAGGAAAGTAGAGCTGAGCCAGTCAAGCTGTGTCTTAAGATGTCCTAACAGGATCAATGTACAGTTTTCATTTCAGTACTCACAATTGTTTTTGATGGTATGTGTGCTTTTTCTGCGGGAGTCAGATGCAATCCCATAAATCTCCAGTCTGACAAAGGGGTCCAGAGCTTTGCCACTCCTCGGGACAGGTAGGTTTGACCCACTGATCACCTGTATGTAATCACACACAGATGCAGACGTAGTATGGAGAGTCACACATGGGGAGTATAGGACTGTGATTTAAACCAGGGATAACCAGTAAATGTAGAAGTAGAGGGGGAAACATGAGAGCCAGTAAAGAGTGGAGAAAGGAAGAGGAGAGGAGAAGACTGTAATTACACTTGTCTGGAGAGAGACAGGCTTATCTGCAGTCCTCTCACACTGAGCCTCGCCTTCCCCAGCCCTGATCAAAGACAAACCTGCTTGTACTTATCACGACATGCCCCGCTTGGCACTGATGGAGCTTTACAGTGTCCGGCCCAAAATTACAGTCCCTTTCCTCTCCTAAAGTCATGCTACAAAACACTATGCATAATGCTCCTTCATAACAACAATGGTCCATACTGCTGAGTGCATAGATAGCTGTTTGGAGTTCACTGCTTATAGTTGACATATTTATGCTAAATAGACTCATGAAAGCTCAAAGGGAAATACTGTTTTCCTGAGTAGATGAATAATTTAATCTTTAAAAATTGAAAACCCGACCCTACCTAAGTTACAACACTCAATGCTACTCATGACTCTGATTCCCACTGAGTTGAGAGCCAAGGCAAGATTGCAGGATTTTCCCTGAAGTGATCAAATAATACAGAGTGATGATGTGAATAAATAAAGGTAGGGGTTTTTTCCCAGGGCATCCAAAAACAGAGCACACCACATTTATATTTCATGCAGTGTGCTGGGAAGATGTACACTGTGTGTATATATCAGAAGACAATGTCTGATGTGCTTTTGTTAAACTTGTGAGGGTCTATACAACCTCATGAAGTGACTGATCAAGAATGATTTTCTTTGTCAGAGGCACAGCAGAGTAGAGGCACTTTAAAACTAGTTGCATTTAGTACAGTTACTACAGTGCCAACTGAGGAAATATCCAAGATCCATGACTGAATCCAGATGAAACATACACTATGAACCCACACAAACTGACTGTTTAAAGGTCAGCTCACCAAAATGACAAAAAGCAAATTTTCTCCTTATCTGTGATGGCATCGAGCCATGCAAATAGTGGGGCTTTTATTTGTTCAGATTTTCTGATCTGCATCAGTGAGTTTTCTGACACCAGCCCAGTACAATGGAGATAAATGGAATTGCATTTGTGATGATCACACTGAGAAATGACATTTTAAAAATTTAACAGCAACATTTTTTCCTATAAAAGTCCCTGTTACTGTGGATACTCACTCCACTCTAATCTTGCCAAAAAACAATATAAAGCACTTGTGCTGTAGCACTCAGAGCATGCTTTTAGTTGTATATGAGGGATGTGCTTCCATCTTTGATGGCATGTAGCTCTTGTACCTGTCAAGTTTGAATAAGTCACTTTGAACAAAAGCATCTGCCAAATTAACATTATGTAGCGTAATGTTCAGACTTTGCTGTCAAAAGTTTTTATGAGAACTGTTTCCTCAGTGGAAAATAGTTTTACTGGAAACGTTGAGAACATATTTTGTGGACTTCCAGCATAAGAGAGACAGTATTTCTACAAAGAGATCTTGCTATTCAAATTTGTAATTGTAATGTAAATGTAAAAGTCCCATTCACCTCTTTTGTATTTTAGTGGAGAAAGAAATGTTAGAGACAGATATCTCAAGACAATAACACATAAAACCAAAACAACCTGCATGGCCACACATCACTAGAGGTGGGTCACAAAAATTTTTGCAATTTGAGCAAATCAACCATTTACAAAGTATTTTCACCATGATTCATGGCTGTTCATGAGACTGATTCCCACAGAGTAACTATGATGTTCGTTTGTCTCCCTCTAATGCAGTAAGTCTCTTTGCGTTCCATGTGATCCCAGGCAATTCCATATATTGTCTTTGCTGTGTAAAGCCCCAGATATTACTGAATCTCACCATTATGTTCTGAACATAAGAGCAAATTGTTGTAGCTCTGTAATTGGACTTATCATGTGTATGACTAGAGTCCTTATGGACACACTATAAAGATGTAACTTGATATAACTTGTAACTGTGTTCTCCACAGTTTCATTCACCCTTTGTCATGTGGCTTAGATACTGTTCATTACAAGCACCGCTATTACTGTCCCCCAAGATGCTTAAAATAATGGAAGTGGGATGATTTATTAATTGGACACTGGGTCTAATTGCATTAGATCACCCCTCTCTCTCCTCTCCCTTTACTTTCTGAAAGAGATAATCTAATTAAACGCAGACACTCTGAGGGAGTTTTACATCATTGTTGGTTCACAGCATCCGGCAGGAAAGTATTTATCTGGAGGCAAAGAGTAAGATGAGCTTCACTACACATTGCCCTAGATTGTGCAGCACAGACACATGCATACATGCACGTAAAGAACATACGCACATAGAGTCCTCTAACATTACACCTTAATCCATAAATCCAGCCGAGTGGATTATTCAGTGTACAGTGCTCCGTAGCTGTACCTTGAGCAGCAGGTGTGTGGGTTTGAGCCTGTGCTGGCTACAGCTGGGATCAAAGCTCTTCTGACTGGACATGAGCACGGCCGGCTTCAGGATGTATCCACAGCCCCCGTTGTCCTGGAAACGGCCATCATTAAGGTCCATAGGCAAGCCCAGAGACTGGAAATTGAGAGCCACTGCAAAAGCACCACGGGACAGTGTTAGAACAATGAAAATGAGGAGCCACAGAGGGAAAAAAAAATTATAGGAACAAAATTTAGAATGCCTAAAGCTTGTTAAAATAAAAAGAGCTGCATGAGATGATCTCTCTGCATAGCTTCCATTTTCTAAAGCTGCAGGAGGGAGCTAAATTATACAATGACTTGAAATGTTTCCACAACAATGGCCTATGTTGCATCAGGGAGGCATTCAAAATCACCAACTGTGCAATCAATGCATGTGTAGTGGGATTTTCTACAGTGCAAAGCTCACTGTGTTGGCATGTGTGCTGCATTCATAGATTTGAATTATGGTCAGTCAATGCAAAAAAAAAAAAAAAAAAAAAAGATTTAATTTTGTCCTAACCAACACCGTGCAATGCATCTTTTCCTATATTTTTCATGTTTCACAGGGGACCAGTGAATGTTCTGCTCATCTAACTGTAATTGATCCATCCAGGCTGTTGCTTTGTACCACAGTCTCCTGCAACTGTGAAAAGTGCCCATCACCATCTGCACAGCTGCCACTACAGCACGTAGACAGTCTGCTCAGCAATCAGCAGGGCTCCATGTCAGAGTCAGTGGTTGGCTGACTGAGCAATGGTGACGGATGAGGTGGATGTGTAAAGACAGGCAGAGTGACAAGAACGCTGGCCAAGACAGCGCCAGACAGATCAGAGCAGTGACTTTAAGTTCATGGGTGAATCATGCATTTCCACAGAGTCTGAGGGCGTGTTTATGTATGATTTTCTTCAAGCATAGCTGAGATTTCTCTCAGTCATTGCTACTGCAGTGCACAGGTATATGATATGGAGTTAAACCCAGTGCCCACGCTAAAGAAATGACAACTCCACGAAAAAACTAAGCTGTGACCCAGATAAGGATGTAGTTTAAAGAAAAGAAGGGTGCAAATCGATTTAGAAAAGGTGTGATAAGGGCCAGGAGAGGACTTGCTCCAGGGAAAAAACAGATGAGGTGGTCAGGCTGTGGACTGGAATGAAATGTTCTTTTCACTGCTAATCGACAGGACTCTTGGATCAGGTTGTTCCCTTTGAAGTTTGACAATATAAGTTTCCTGACTGCATTTTACTCCATTTCAAAAGCTTGTAATGGATTGCAGTGGTTGTTCTGTGTGTGCTGGGAACTTTGTGATTCCTGTTGAAACTAATGACACAAACAAATTTTAAAAATCCTTTTTCATGTCCTTTTTTGAATTGATGTTTTCAGGGTTTAATTTCGACCAAAACAGAAACATACTGTAGTTGGCAAGAAAGTACTAATAACATCAGGAAAATTTCAGTTGCCAATTATAAGTTATTATATTTTGTAACTATATGTTTAAATTATACTTGTTTGCATTAATAAGTTTCTATATTTGTACAACAAAGAATGTCAAAGATATAAGATTCATTTTTCATGCTTAAATAAATGTGTATGCATATATAAATGCATATCTTTATGTGTATGAAATTTAACTATATATTTTATTTGTACACAGACTTTGTTATTTGGTCTCTGCCCTAATATGGACAGGCATATACTCGCTCACCGAGCTGCGCGCCGACATTCCAAAACTCCTGAGGGTTGTAGTTGGATGATGACGTCCTCGAGCCTGCAGGGTAAATCCTGCTGAGGAACTTCTGGTTATGACGAACAAAATCTGCACCTGAGAGAGTTGACGTACAATATTCAAAGGTCAGACATGTTCTCTGACACACACTTATTAATGAGGAAGCTCAGTGATTCAAACTTCACAGGTGTCATCCCTATGATTCTGTACATTTTAGTCAAACTCTCTCGCTTGACTATGTGCAATAATGTAATTTTCCAATTTGTCATTGCAGATCCATGTATGGTTATAATTATTGTATTTCTGTTTTCTTAATTTGTTGATGACTTCACATCTGCACAATCATCTTCGTTCTGGATAGACTAAAAAAGCTTACACACAGCTACAGCCTGTATGTGATTGTACAATAACTGTGTCGTTCCCCTGCAGGGCTTAACAATGACAGTAGACTACAAGGTTTTTTACAGCCTCACAGTAGCTGAGACTGTTCATGGTCCTTGCCAACCAAGCCAACCAGCTCATAATGGAGCTGTGTGTCTGGAAAGTGTCATTTCTCCTCAGCAGAAAGAGATTTCATTTCTCGACATGACTCTGTTTCTCCAATATACTGCCGCACAGCAGTGTGATGACAGTTTAACTGATTATCAGTTGATTCGAACCTCTGTAGGCTCTTTCCTTTTCCCCAACAGTGGGAATATAAGGCACATTTCTGGGCTTGTGCTGTTGTTCTTTATTCCCTAAAAACTACTCCCCTAAGTTATGTCATATTGAATATGCTTTCACTGTTATGGAGGTTTATGTCCTTGGATTTAATTGCATTTTTGTCCAAAGAGGACTTCTCCTTTGAGCTCAATGTGATTATAAATCATGTGAATCTGCTGGGCTCATCAGAATGATATTTTGCAATATCTGCAATTAATTATACGCAGTCTTTCAGTCTTTCAAAATCAAGCATCCCTTCCCTTGTGATCTCATAATTTCATATCAATAAATGACATTTTACCTGAGGCTTTGGCTAGCTTGCGCGCTTTCTTCTCTGCCATAGACGTGTTCTCATAGTAGTTCTGATTATCCTTAGAGTGACTGAAGCTGATGAACTTGACAGATGTGGTATACACGACCAGGTCAGATAAGGCCTTGGCCACCACCACCTTCTTCTTCTGCTCATTACATTTAGGGTAGAGAGGAAGACAAACATTCACCACATTGCAACAAACAGTGGTGAAATTGTATAAGACTAAATCTTTATCTATTTCTCATTAGAATGTCTATATGTGTCTGTTCTTGCCCTGACTCACTTCCTTCTTTGGCCCTGCCTTTTTGGGAGACCAGAACTTTGCTTTGCTTTGAAGATCCTCATCCTCTTCATCGTCATCATCATCATCCTCACCTTCATCTATACTCTCCTCTGCCTCTGTCCCTGATGCATCCTCTGCCTTTATCTGAGGCTTTAGCTTTTTATTCTTGATGAGGATCTTATATTTCAGGTCCTGGCATTCCAACAAATACACATTTAGCATAAATACACAAGTGTAATAAATGCTAAGTTATACCACTCATGGGCACACACACACATCACATGTAACCATCACATGGATTATATCAGTCACACAAACTCTGATTTGTCCCTGTTCCTGCATCCTCAAGCTTCAATACAGTCATTTTTCACAAAACACCCCCTCTATGGTTTGTCACAAAGAGGAAGAGGATCCTATTTTTCAATAAACACATCCACATCACACAGCCAGGTAACACAGATAAAGACGCAGAAAGCAGCAGGTGTACCAAATCACTGAATCACACATCTGCTGCTACATTTCATTGCCCTGGTCCCAAATCTGTTAATACTCTATATGTCTCTCTATAGATGAGCAGCCATATGGTAAAAGTAAAAACAAACAAACAAAAAAACATTATGGTCTCAAATATAAAGGCAGCTCCCATGGTGAGCCACATGGCAGGAAGTCGCCCTGTCAGTATCACACATACCATATGCACAGGCAAAATATGCAAAATAATTACAGATCTGCCAACATTAACAACCTGTAAGAGTCAATATAGTATGGAAATTATAAGCTTCAGAGCTTCCCTTAGTACTGCACTCTTTCATTTTTCATCACTGTTACACACAATGATACAGTCTGGAGAGCTGGAATAGAGGCTTTGCTTGTGTTGATGTAATTTAGGATACCATATGAGGTTCTTGAAGAGAATTTTGCTTCTTGTTGACAGTAGAAAACATAGTAATAACTTGTTAATGAACTATGGCTTATTCTAGTCCTATAATAACACTGGATAATGGATAAATAGAGACAAGACAGTTGGGTTTTCCAAACTTCCTGTGTGACTTTGAAAAGTTGGTCAACAGATTTAAAACCTCTGCTCTAACTGGTTAGAGTGGAATATAAAGTAATGAAAAATTCCACTTTCATAATTGGATGGTAACTTGGCTGTGAAGCTGCATGAATGTGACACATGAACACTGATTCAGTGTTCAAATTGCTGGGGGGTTAAGAGTGAAGAATAAACCATTAGCGCTGAGGCTCCTATGTGAGTCTTAAAGATAAAAAAGATATGGGAGATATGGGGGGAAAAAATCTTATATGCACACTCAGGATAAAACATAAGCCTTTTGCAGTAAATTCCAAAGCAGCAGAAGTCAGAGGCAGCAAAGAAACTCTACAGAGACAGCACACATTCATCCACACAGAGAGAACACCCCTTCATCCTCCCTGTCTTATTCAATAGACTGGAGTGACTGTGCCTGACTCTTTCAGGCCAGTCACTCAGTCATAGGTTGGGGCAGATGTTTTCAGTGGAGAACCCAAGCAAGGTAATCTAAATGAACAATCAACTCAAATGCCTGAGCATGTTCAAAATGATGGACATTTCTCAAGATCAACCATACCACATTAGATTTAATGAACCTCTGAGAGATTAAAGGGGTTGGCAGATGCAGACGTCCATCTACCCTTATGTCCCAGTAGAGGAGAGAGGCAAAGGAAGCCTCAGAAAGAGACTAATGAGGCCCTCCTTGTTTTGCTGTGCTATGACAGACAACGAGGATTTATACATACAAACACTGTCATCCTTCTGCGTGTACCAGCAGTTCTAACATTAAACACAGATTTTGCCTCTGATTTACCATTCAGATAGCCAAGCTCTCACTTCTTCTGAGACTTACATTTGGGCTTGGGAGGTCTCCAGTGGTTGGATGATCCAAGGGAGTTCTCAGCAGCTTCTCTCCCAGGATGGAGATGAGATACTGGGCCATGACCTCCTGCTGCTCCTGGGAGCAGTGGTTTTCCAGTGACAGGATCACTGGGTAAGCAGACACCTGTTGAGAAATAATCATACCAGAAAAAAAAACATCTTATTTCCAACAATTAGCATCAACCTGGATGTAGTTACTGCTCTCTCTTCAGGGTCTCCACACACACATATCACAGAGCATGGCCTGAACCGCCTGAATCAAAGACAACTTGCAAGCAAAGCATTACTATGAGAGATGCTACCAATTAGAGCAAATGCAGCTCAGCGGGGACTCATGGAGCCCACAGAGGCAGCAGTGAACACTTGGTTTGATGCCTGGGGCACCAAACTCTGGGAAATACATGTCATGTAACACACTATATGCTGTTACCTCAAAAGCATGTTGCTCTACAGTGGTGATGACGTCCTTAAAGAGTATCTTTGTGGTCAGGGTGTAGCCATGGTAGACTACAGGCTCCATATCTGGCCCATCCCAGCAGTCAATCTCCAGACAGCGACAGCCTTTCCTCAGAGCACTGTGCCACACACATGTATACCAACACACAGACACAAACACATGCATACATACAGAGACACGTGCACACATACTTAGCTGTGGCAAGGCTACGATAAGCACTGTGTATGTTGTACTAGATGTACTGTGTGAGAAACAAAAATGTGAAGTCTCAAGATTTCCTTTCCAAGCACATGGTATTTCAAGCTTTCTCACATTTAACCATCACAACAAAATTATTTCAACATGTGAATAATCTAAAGGCTAGATTTTTTTCCAACAGTCTTTCTTAGTAGGTTCACCTTTATCTACATTCATTAAAAAACTTTTTTATTTTTGACTGTTTAGTTTTTTTTTTTACTTATATTTACAAAGAAATTCAATTTTCTCTCATGTATGTACTCAGTATAGAACTACAGCTGGGGAACAACTAGCCTAGCTTAGCCTAGCATATATTATGTAGACAAAGGGAAACAGTTAACTTGGCTCTCTCCATAGTTCAAAAATACGCTTAACTGCACCTCTAAATCTTATTAATTAACACAGCGTATGCTGTTTGTCTAATCCATACACAGACAGAAATGTCAAAATAACAAACCATGGTTTATTTCTTGAGACTTGTGGCATTTAGGCTGCGGGTGTGTTACAATTGTGCCTACACAGACATATTACATTCAGTCTCAGCTAACCTGCACCATAGACAAAGGTGCCACACGAAAGTGGTGGGCAGGTGGATAAACTGTCCTGTGTTCAGTGGTTACAGCACACCCTGCTAAAGCCAAATTGTTGTTTAATACATTACATACACACACGTATGTAAACAAACAAGCCGAAACACGTTTTAGAAGAAGTGTAATTGTACATAAAGTCACTGGAACTTGGCTGGAGAGACATGTTAATGCCATGGGCTGAATCACATGTATGCGCACCAAATTACGGGCACATATTTGGACTCAATTTGCCATCATGGTTTCCTGGGAGCAGGACCTGAGGTCTAAGATTTGAGGATATATAGCCTCCTGGGATTTCCCTCACGCACACAGCTGGTGCTATCCGTAATTAATGCATGGAAAGTTGGTACATTGGTTATTTGGGGCAGTAAAAGCACACTGCACAAATAGCCCTACTGTTACCTTTAAAGGTGCTGGGCTGAGCATTAGTGGAGAGAAATAGGCTAGCTATTTCCCCCCCGCTGCTATTAGTATAGAGGCGGTTTGGTAAGTTTTTTCTGCCGCCGAATGTTGTCTCTTGCCGGGGGTGAGTGACGGTGAGCGCTACTTCCTCAGGAAAACCTTGAAGCTACAGCGAGTCGCTCTTGTAAAGTGACGAGACCGGCAATCTGGGCTAGCAGGTTAGCATACTAACTTCAGTGGAAGAAAATAAGTGATAGAACAAGACGCAAAACTTGGCTGTTGCTTTCTACCGCTGGAGCTAGCTCTCGTCGTGTAAAGGAATTAAGTTTGATGCCCAACTCGCAACATTTCCTCTAATTGGTTAAGTAAACAGTTGTCACTGTTTACGTTAGCTATTTAGCGATAGCTAGCCAAACTCGCAAATTTTGATGCGCAGATATGAGAGCGGTATTAATGGTCTCATCTAATTTTTAAGGAAAAAGTTAATAAGTGTGTTTCCCAAACCAGTAAGCTACCAGGACGTAATTCACGAATGGTGTCACACAGTTTTTTGAGGTGAACAACGTGAATGTGGCATGTTGGTAAGATTCAGTAATTAGTGAACAGTGTCAGTGTACACATTTTAAGCCAAAGCATTTTGATGATGATTCAAGTTCAGTGATTAATCATTTTTAGTCGTTGCAAACTCAGATTTCTCCATGACTTGCCAATCCCATGTTTCGCAACACAGGCTATTGTGAATCATGTTTTTCTTTACCAAACAAATTATATTTGGTTATTAAATTTTCTTCATTCTCCACCTGTGAGCTAGAGGGATTTCTAAAAGCCACCTCCTGCTCCTGCCACTTTGTTGTGCTCTCGAGATGAGCCTTTCATTATCTAAGTAAACCAGAGAGTCCAGGTCAACTGGGTTTGAGCATTTCACTCTACCAGCCAGCACGGGTGCTCAGCACTTTAAAAGAGACCATAAATACAGCACTTCTGCTGCCATCAGCCCCTTTTGTAATCACCTCCATTGTCCCATAAAGGGACCACAGCAATTTCACTGTCTGCCTCAGCACATGAGTGGGTCAGTGAAATGAGAGAAAAAGAGACTATTCAGATAACACACATGTAGGTTTGGAGGAGAGACCTAAAAGAGAGGATAATGGTGTGTTGAGGGGCATTTTAGATCTGTATCAGAGCTAAATCAGTTTTAAATTGGCCTTATCATTTGACTCACATAAAACGCTGATTAATGAAATATCCAGGATTTAGCAGATTAGCCGATGTTGGCTAATTTGCAAATAGACTTTAACCTGTATCTGTGCAGTTTATACATTGCACAGGTTTCAGAGGTAGAAACATATTTTTTGGTGAATCATAAGGGAAATTTGTGCTACATTATGAAGAAGAATAAAAGTACTGTATACTGTACTTTCTTACCAAACATAGGCATCCAGGTGGCTTTTTCCTACTAGCTGATCTCCAGTCAGGTAGGTGTTGTGTGATGAGGAGATGAAGTAGCTGGTGAGAGGCTGATCCATGTCTTGGTACACTGATGCGTGGGCCCGGTCGAACACACAGCAGTCTCTGGACTCCATGTACCTGAGGAATCCCTCAAATGTCATGGACCTGCTTTCTCTGGCTGAAGGAGGAGGATGGAGCAGAGTTAATGCTCTATAAGTGAGCGACCTGACCAACAGAGCAATCTCCAGACCAAATGATAAGCAACATCATTGAAACAAACCAACTTCTTTTATAAAACTGAAAGGCACAAGACTGCAAACAAAATAGAGAAGTGCAGTCACCTGCAACTAAGGACTATTACTGAGCTCAAAATAAACTTTGTTCATAGGTCATAGCATCAGTATCATTGAAATTGATTGC
Organism: Lates calcarifer; assembly: GCF_001640805.2. Lineage (NCBI taxonomy): Eukaryota > Metazoa > Chordata > Actinopteri > Centropomidae > Lates > Lates calcarifer. The sequence continues at coordinate 9,528,393 of NC_066842.1, read as the reverse complement.
ATTCCATTTAGGTGAACTAGTTCCTGGGTCCTGGTATTGTGCATGCTGGCTAATTGTCATGGTTTGATGGACTCAGCCATTATTTAAAAAGTTTGTTTCATCTGTGCTTTTCTTGCTGTGACAAGTAAAATGCCTGTTGTGATAAAGGTCTGTTATGTTGTCTTTGTCATTAATGGTAGACTGAAACTAGAGATTACACCTTGTGGACCTGTTACATTCAGCAGTTTGGGTCAGTTTAATTTGAAATTCAGCAACTGTGCAATATATAATTGCCCTCAGCTTGGCTTGGAGGTCATACCATAAAGTGAAAAAAGTGAGGTCTTTGGTTATGCTGCAGCACAGACTAGTTGTGAGCCTTGTGTTGTTGTTTTCCTTGTTTTGCTGTTTGTGATGGTGTAAATTAGCCCACAGTACACTGGGCCCTAGACAACATCTGGTCTACTAGTCCACTGACATGCCTGATTCTTCCATTTTCCTTTTGTCATTTCAACCACCTGCCTCTGGGCTTTACAGCAAATCACTTTGTCAGCCAGGCACCACTGGAGCTCTGTAACTTCTGTTATAAGTGAATTAGCACGATTATGTGACAAAGCCATAGTCCTTAAAGAATAGAGTAATTTTTTACTCATAGTAATGAGCAGCAAGCAGTCTGACATGGCACACAGTACTGCCTGCACTCACCTGTCTCTTCAATCTCGTATCTGTCAATCAGATTCTCTGCTGTCTCCTCATCTGCTGTGAGCTCCATCTGCTCTTTTTGGAGGAACCTGAGGAGCGCGCAGGCAGGCAAAGTCGTCTGGCCTGAGGCGTAGCATTGATACAGATGCTGGATTTCAGCTCTCCTGGAGGAGGGGGCCTTGTTTTTCTTCATGTTGCCCTGCACACAATTATTATAGCCTCTTAATCCTCTGTCACCGATCCTGAGAAGTTATTCTTTAGTTTCTTTGTGAAGCTTCCAACTGGTATGTAATCAACTTGAAAATAGTTCTAATTACATATATATGAAAGAATGGTCCATTCTGATAGATATTTCCTCCTGTCAGATTGCGCTACTTATAACTACATAGAGAAGTGTAGTCTATTCATTCATTATCTATACCGCTTATCTATTAAGGGTCATGGAGGTGCTGGAGCCTATCCCAGCTGACATTGGACGAGAGGCTGGACCCTACTCAACAACATATATGTAAGTATAGTCCACTCTGATAGATGGTTCCCCACCTGTCAGATTGTGCTACCCTACTTATAGCTACATTTTTAGGAGTAGTAGGGACGTCATCCTCCATCCACACCCCCTCCTGGCTGACTATTTTCTTCACCCAGTTGGACAATGTATGCGTTTGTGAAAAACCGTAATTAAGGCGTGTATTATTCTGCGTGGCTTCACATCTGTCATGGTAGTGTAGAAGGAAGATTGTTGATTTTAGATCCATTTAAAGCACAATGCCTCACACTATTCTTCACATTGTCATCTTGTAGGTATAAGATACAGCACATCTCTGGCTCTCTAAAAATATACAGGAAATACTGAATAGAAATGTCAAACCTGAGATGTATCCCAGCATTTACCTGAGCTCACTGCTAAAATACAACTTTTTTTCAGCTCAGCATGAGAGAGAATAAAAGAGAAAGTCAGGGTGCTCACTCTGCACAAAGTTCTCCCATCCTCTCACCCTCTACTCCTCCCTCCCTCCCCTCTCTGTATCTCTTACTTCCATCAAATACTAAGGCAACGTCTGTGTGACTTTCTCATTTTAGTCCCTCTCTGCTCCTTGTCATTCCTCTCAGTGAGTGAGACAAAAGTGTCTGTGACTTTCTCTGGCTTTGTATGTGTCTCTCTCCCTCCATACCTTTCATCTCTCTGTTCTGCAGCCCTTCACAGTTCAGACATATGCCTACGCTGGTGCTGCAGTGGGCTGGTCTCCTGCTGCATCTGTCGCCTCAGTGTGAGCAACACAAAGCAGGCAGCTCTGCTATGATCTTCATTAACCTTTTATACAGTTGCACTAGCTGTATTTAAACCTAAAGATCTCTGTAAAGTTGTGTGTTGCATGTGAAATAGCTGATAGTTGGCCATTAACTCCAAAAAAGTCATAGATCTTACATAAGATGGGGATAAACGTCTCTCACACTTAGTACACTAATATTTTCCAGCTAGTAAACCACTGAGGAGAGAATTAGCTAGATGCCTCTCCAGTGAATGGGAATGAAATGTTGAGTGTTTCTTGAAAACTCAATAAGGTGTCATATAAACAACAGCCTACCTCAGGTATTAACAGTCCCTGGATTCCAATAGTATGGATATTTAGGAGACAGGAAATCAGCAGATTATAAAAATACTCAAAATAATCAGTCTTTTTCAGCTGGTCTCTGTGGAAGTACACAAAGTTGTTGCCATGGTAACAAAACATTCTGATTCTATGTGCATGTTGTAAAAGGAAAATACTAAATATTGTAACGGCATTGCATATGGCTTTATGTGAAGTACGGTAGAGGATGATTAAAACTCACCCTGTGTCTGTCTCCTCTCATTTTTTCAGACATGAGCAATGGACTCAGTGGTAAAAGACAGACGGAATAAAATATGTGAAGACATAACTTTTGCCCTCATGTTTCTGTATGGTGAGCACTGTCTGAGGTGAGTAAAGAGTCTTTCTCTTTCATACGTGGTGTAAACCTACAGTAGATCACACAGCAATCAAATTAACTCTGGTTTAGACCAAGCAAAGTCAAGATACACTAGTTATTTACACCATTTATAAAGCTCTACATTTGTAAACTCTGCATTTTAGCACAAGGAGCAGAAGCAGCAATTCTGCCACTTTGAACATTTTGCAAAACTTAAATGCACTGTGTAATTGCCACCAACTATAGATGAGGTGATAAGTATTATCCTAAAACAATTTTAAAAAATCATAATAATAATAAAAAAAGACCTTTATGTGCAAATTTTCTAAACATTTATTTATTAGATTATTCAAACAACCAATTGTGTGGCCTTAGGAAATGTATGAGCTCTTTGAATGCACCATACTTTACCAGCCAAAATGACTTGCCTACAATTTCCTACAACATCATGGTAAATTGAAGTGCTACAGGGTGCACTGAGTTGCTGTCTGAAGACATCGTGCAAATAAATGCACATAGTCTATGGAGCACCAGAGACTGATTTCACTGGTATTAATTTAATGGAATTGAGTCCACATTCTCCAAAATGTCAACGCCATATTAGATGAAAGTGTGAATACAAGAAAACCCATCTGGACTATGCAAAAGTCAGTGGAGCTTAAAGAACGTATCCACTGCTGCTGTGATGGTTGTTTTAGCAAGTTTGACAAGAACTTCCTCTCTGGTTGTCTGTGTAAATCTGACTGTTATTGGTGTGGTGTGAATCACTGGTGCACAACAATAGTCATTGCCTAGTCATAGTCCAGCACAGTCATTCCTGTCTACACCAAGCTGTAATGGTTTGGCCTTGGGTCTGTCAGAGCCATTGGGCACACAAGTTTGATGTGATAATTCCCAGGCAATGAACATGAAGCCCTGTATATGGCCCCTGTCTCTGCATCACTGCACCTCCCTCTCCACGGTCGGTTAGTTGGACTCATTTGGGAGCAGAGTGTGCTTTTGTATGTAGCTGTCAGTTTTTGCTTCTGTGCTCATGTGCATCTGTGCCTATTGGAGTGTCAATGGTGAATAAAAGTCTGTATGTGCATTTATGTTTAGGAATTCAACATTACACATGTTGAACTCAGATGGACCAGCACATTGCTGTACCATCCGTGCTGCTCATTGTGGGAAAATCAGATAACTTTGCTTTGTATGGCAGTGTGACGTGCAGAGATCATGGTCTTATCTTAACCCAGGGCTCAAGTTTAATACTGTGGTAAGGCAAATTCAAAACGGCACCTGTTCAGATGCTTAAGATGAAAACGGCTGAGACTTGTGCACTTTTTTTGAAATATGAGTCGAACTGCAATTTGAATAGGTGGGTGGGGGGCAGACCATGTTTCCCTTTGACAACGTATTCCCAGCTGGATTTCCACCGGCTCATTTGGTATTCATTGGCCCGTTGGATTTTTGAGTCAGGCAGCAGAATGCAAGTGGTAATGCCTGATGTCAGGAGATAACTAGAGAGCTGAGAAGCAGTGAAACAACCAATACCATAGACAAATATACTCATTTACTAGTAACTGCCTTTGCCAAATATGTTTCGGAGGAAAGATAATTGCAAGTTTCTCCCAAATTTGTACCACAGAGAAGTCAGAAGGAGGAGATCAGGGTGGGTGGTTAGGCACATAAAGCAAAGGACTTTTAAACTGAGGCACAAGACAGCCTGTATCCAGTTTGTTACCAGTTTTGGTAAAATATTGATGAGCCAGTGCATGAAATCTTGCAGTGTTGAGTATCTTAATATTTAACCAAAACTATGGTCTTTCCCTAAACTTAACCAAGTGTGTTGAGTTGTCCAAAGTTTTGTCTCTCACTTGTAAGTCTGTCAAATTAGTAACTGTAAATGTAAATCCTAAAAATCTTAACCATTTATGTATTTTATGTGTTGATAATGAACAGTGCACATTTTACAGATGCGATACTTAAATAATAAACTTCGAAAAAAATCGATTCAACACTATCTTTCCTACCAAATGTGTTTTGTACTGAAAATTAGTTGACGTCAGAAGACAGTTGCAAACTGGCTGGCTGTTTATCACCTGTAGCATGATCAAGTTTAAAATAGAGTAGCAGCTGTGAAGTTGAATGGATATAACCCACACAAATACGCTCATACACAATCTTTATCTCCACCACAGATACACACACACACACACACACACACACACGCACACGCTGCATGCTGGCAGAGTTTATTGCCAGCTGGGTGAGGAAGATAATAATGATAGGCTCATTATTATGAACAATTGCCTTATTTGCTGGATCTCTCCACTTCACTCTTCCTTAAGGTTCTAGCAGAACTTTGTCATCAGAAATCTCAGACATACTTCAGTTTTGGGGAAACTGCTGAAAGCACAGCAGTTTCTAAAAATTTATTTCTAACTGTTAAACAAAGGAGTTTATCTAAAAAAAATTAAATCTGGGGAAAGAATTAGAAGGCTATGGAATCTGCTGTTTATAGAAAAGGAATCAAAATTCATAGCTGCTTAGTATTCTTGATATTTCGTTCTAGAGATATTGCTATAGCCGTGACCAAATGGCCATCTGTTAGAGAAAATCACCATCCAACAGCATGCATGTTGTTGAGGCTTCAGAGTCATCATTCTCTGACAGTGCTAGTGTGCTGAGAGAGGCAGGCAGTTGGTTATTGGGAGAGATCCCTGCCCAGGGAAATCAGTGAGTCAAAGCAGCAGGCAGAGAGGTTCATTTGTTATTCAGCTCAGGATGGAGACAATGATACAGATCTAGATCCATCCTAAGGAATGGGTGACACTGATGCCACATGCAAACAGTATGCAAGAGACTACATATTGTGACAAGTCCTCCCTATCCAGCTAATGCCACCAAAGACAAATATTCCAGTTACATAAAATCAATTTGACATAAGAGACAGAAATCCTAAGTTCTGTGGATACAATGGAGACAGGTTGCAGGGTATTGTTACTGCAGATCTCAAATAGTGCTGCCTCTCTTTCTGCCTGTTCTTATCACTTTTCTTTTCTTTTGGCAGGAGACATGGAGGAATGTTTAAAAGCTGACATAGCTAACATTCTGATGAGTTGTCATGCTTTTTTTCTCATTATGTTACTTTGCAATTTGTCAAAAGACTTTTAAGCCATTTAAAATGAGCTAAACATAATAAATTGGCCAATGCTGTGTATGGCTTATGCAGAAGAGTATAGCTATAATTAGAAAGCACTACTATGAAGAGTGCTAATTTAATTATTGCTGTTACAAATTATAGCATGATTGTCAAACTTTTGCTGACTGCTGTTTTAATTATAGCTGGTTCCAGCCAATATGTTGTGATCCCCAGCAAATTACATATCCTCTTTCAGTCTCTGTGTGCTTTGCCCATCCATTTTCTGTGCCATCCTGCCCCATAATAACTATGGAAGATTAATTGGTGTCTTTTAGCCTCACTGACTGCCGAGAGTGATGTGAACGAAGTACGTCCACCTGACAGGGAAAAGTAGACCATTTAGCTTTCTTCAAGGTTCACATAGCTTCTCCATCCTCCCAACTAATTCATGCACCCATATTAACCTAAATAGAGTTAGGCAACACAATGTGACTTCCACCCTCTATTAGACAGCATGTTCTCTCCAGCATGGAAGAACAGATAGTGTTTGGGGTAAGCCAATTAAGCATCTGTCTACATGTGTTTGTGTGTGTGTGGTCCACTGCTCTGTGGACACAGGTCATTTCTGGCAAAGAAGGAAACAGACTATGCACTGTTCATCAGGGAAGGATGGCTCAGCCAACCATCATCATAATATAAAAAGATGGAGAGCTTTCTTTACCACTCACAGTAGCAACAAACTGCCAAAGCTTACATATGTGTCAAATCCTACTGCTATGAAAAAGGAAGCCTGATTCAGCTTATGAGCCCCATTAGTGAGAGTTAGAGGCTCGAAAGATGTGGCTTTGACAGGGATAAATATAAAGTTCTGCAAAACCTCTAGGGGCAGTTAATGGGGGTTTTAGGGTCATTGTGAAAGGCAGGGATTAATGAATTGATGGTCTCTTGAAGTGCAGTGTCAGTCATTCACAATGCAGTTTGGTGAATCCCTAATCTCCAAAATGAGAGAGGCACAGTGGGGGCTGCATCTGGCAGTCCAGTGGCACACTGTAATTTTGGTTTGGTTGTAATTTTCCATTATCACAGTTTGTGCCATCCCCAACCCACCTGTTTCTACCAAGTCAACACAGGGTAGTGCAAAGTTTGCTTTTGTTTTTGCTTTATTTGGCAGGGGTTAACATAAATAGTACATGTACAATTTAATGTGAAAAGGTTGCTTAGCTAGTACTACTAATCCAACAGAGTATCATAACCCCAGCCTGAAGCTCTGCGCTCTGCTAGAAAGTCCTTTGACAGGAGCTCACTTTAGGGCCCAGAAAAAGCTGATATTTGTAGCATATTTAAGGTCCTATATCAAGTCCTGGCCCCGTAAATCACTAAGGGTAATATATCAAAGGTGCACGCTACAGATTTCATATTGTGAATTTACAAAAATGATCTCAGTTTTATTACCTAAATCATTATTGAATCAAATTGTATGAACTTGTATTTTTAGACGGGCTACTACAGCCATTTGAATTATTTACCATGATGATTTGGTTATAATTTAATCTCTGTGCCTTCCTTCTTGTTAAACTTGGCTTGCCATCCTTGGAGCTCTCAGAATATAATGTGTTGACACCTGAGTGAAAAGGTGTCAAGACACAGACACTTTGCATTTATGCTTTCTGACAGCCTGTCAGGAAGTCCACGACAGGAGAAATCGGAATCAGAAAACAAGACTAGCCTCCTCTGGAAGTGAAGTGTTAGATATGAGTCAGGCAAAATTCACACTGATATAGGAAGTATTCATATTTGACTACAGTGCTGGAGTGGGAGAGGGCAAGACAGCAGCAGTGCAAAAGTAAGATCATCCATATGTATTATGCAGCACAAGCCGGTGACAGGAAACTCAAGGTAACGGTGACTTTGTGTATCAATATGTCCTGTGTTAGGTGTGCATCTGCTTCAAATCTGAAATATAGCTACAGTGACAACAACTAGTGTCAAGAGGCTAATTAGAGGACATCACCTGTGTGTCTGCAACCCTGTTAAATATACTATTGTTTGGGTTAATTCTAATAATAAATCCAGTTAATGCTACTTTTAGATCCAATATAATGTTTTGCATGGATTTCATCTTTCAAGTTACTTTCCATCTCACACTGAATTTGATTGCTTGAAACCATACTGCACTCCCCAGTAAGGTTTCAGTGTATTTACATGATCCTTAAAATCCCCATGTCTGTGTGCTATCAATCAACCAGTAAACAGAATATTCCTGACCATCTGTGCTGTCCCACCCACGGACTGAGTAACTGATCACTGAGAAATGTAATTTCTAATTCAATCCAATTTAAAATTTGGGCGTCTCCTGTCTCTTGGCATAATTATGAAGCAATCTGGACATTATAACTAGATTTCATGTTTTTGAGGTATCAACTCAAACTATTCGTAACCATTGCTCCCTAACGTGGTAAGTTGAAACATTGCCACTGTTTCCTATCACTTTAAGGTGGTGGTGTCTTAGCGTTCCCCACTGATATGCAATCGATTATTCTGGGTCTGTTTGAGTCAAGTGTGAGAGCTGGTGGGCTCCTCAGACCACTGGGACTGAAATGAGCTCTCCCGTCCTGGCGCCACTGTTGTGCACTCATGAGACTCTGCTAATTAATCAGTTGCTTGGCAACATCTGGCAGGGACATGATTTATGGCAAACAGTCTAAACACCTGTTATGCTGAGGCAGAAATGGGTGCAAGTTGAGTCATTGTACAGCACATCAGGCCCTCTCACACTGTGTAAATGTCTGGCAGCAAAATAGAGTTTGACTGGGACATTTACATATTTAGGCCTCCCTTGCTCCGGATTTGAGCAGATGATTGGGTTTCTATTGTAAAATGAACACAATAGCCTCGAGAATGTTTCAACTCAAGTCCTATTTGCATTTTTTCACCAGCATCACTTCATCAGATGCATGGCCATTGTGATTAAATTAAATGCATGCAAAATATTTATGCTAGTACAGCTAAGACAAATAGAGGCTTTGTGGCTTTCTAAATGTTTCCTTCACATCCTCATTAATCCCTCACATCATATTCAAACAACTACAAAGCAGAGATTTCCAGAGGGTACCTCCAATTATTACCAAGCGGTGTCCTGCCCCCCCCCCCCCCCCCAAATCCTCAAGTAGCATGCTCGTGCCTGCAGGGACATGGCAGTCATCCAGGGAATCTTGTTGTCTCACGTTTTTCAGACTCTTACCTTGGCATCTGACTTTCTGTGAAAAATAAACATAGTTTGTGTCCTCCACCTGACTCTTTCCAAACAATGGGCTTTTCACCTGCTATTTTGACATCTGTGTCATCTCAGAGTGATGCAGTGCTGAACCTGTCAGGTGATCCCTCACTTTACTTCTTGTTTCTATATTAAACTTGGTGAGTGTTCACAGTGAATTTAGGGCATTTTATTCTTTTATTTATGTCTAAATTTACATTTCTTTGAATGTGCTTCTCCTTTTCTGTCTCCTTTTACATCTTCGCAGACAGAATAACTTCACTTTGTGAGAGAGGACCTTATGCTTAGAGTGTTGTATGCTGCAGTCTGTCTCAGTGAGCTCAGAGGAACTCATTCATCACAGCTCACTAAATAAATCAGGAATCCATTAATTGCATTTCACAGCAGTCATGATCTGCAAATTAGGAATCAAGGAGCTCATTTTGTGTACACTACTGTAATTGCATGGTAGTCACAAATGCAATTATTCCAATTTTCCTCTGATTCTCTGCCAAGTTTTACTCTTTCTGTCACTTACCCTAACACTCTATCATGTGGGAAGGTGACTTTTAAAAAAAATCTTGACACTGTACAAATAAGAACAGAAACCTGCAGTGAATCAGTTTTAAATGAGTCAGGCCAGTTTTGATGTTACTTTTAATCTTTTCCTGTAAAAGAAAATACAACAACAACAAACTGCTTGAAGTTCACAAGGCGGATAGAAGTAGTGAAGAATAACTTTTTCATTTTATTGGAGCAGTACTCTTTAACTAGCTACTGAAAACAGTTCATTTTCTGTTTTTTCTAACCTTCAGAGGCAGACTATAGTCGATATTACACCTCATGACTCTAGGAGGGAAACTTTGCAGATATCAAACTTGTCAAGTCAAAGTGTTAAAGTGACGTTATTCTGAATCAGTCAACAACTGGACAGTTGTGTGGACATTTCCCCCACTGTGGGGAAAATTGTTGCTCTGGATCAACAGGATGCTAGAAATCAAGCACAGGAATGAAGATTTGTGGGTGTGAGAGGGTGATGAAATTGGCATGGCATGTACAGAGATGTTGATGTTTTATAAAAGGCTGTCCAACACTTGATAAGCCGAGGTAGTATCATCCTCTGGAAGTCTGCCGCTGTCTAAGCTTTAGAAGTAGTGACAATGGATTTCATTCTTCATGAAGTTGCCTCAGATCTTAGTCGTGATTAAGATTTGTCATCATGAAGAAGCCATTAGCACCTGGTGACAGGATTGTCTATGGAGAAAGTCCTTTATGTGCAATAATTCAAGTCAGACAGTGAATTTTATTTCTTGAGAAGCTCTGGTTCAAAAGCTCTGGTCACTTTCCTTAGCCACATTATTTGATAGCTATTATATGTCTACCTCTGAAACCAATGGTGATGTCTTCATTGTGTCTTTAGTCATTTAAATCATAAAGTGCTGCAGCCTTCCCCTGAACTTCACTGTCTGTGGCATTTGTGTGCAGTTATTAAGGATTAGACAGGGAAATAAAAGGATGGCCTCAGTCTGAGGAATTATGATTTGATGCATATGTAAATGTGAAGTAGGGGAAGGGACAGGTGAAGTATTGGTGAATGTTTAACATTCACAGCTCAAAAGCTCATTCAGAGAGTTTTCTGTGGTACAGTTCTTTCTATGCGTGGTAAAGTGTCCTGTCATCAGTGAGCTCTTTGATCTGTGGCTACAGAGTTCACACATTTGCATGTTTCTGTGTGCACATGCAACTACTGCTGCTTTATAGTCACTTGTAAGTATATTATTCTGCCACCATAACTGTTCCTCTACCTACAGTATCTCAGCCTGTGTGACAGAAACTCCTTATTTCAGCCTATGTGTGATATTCCACAAGGCTTTGAAAAGGATATTGTCACCGTTATCATATAGCAGTCCCCCCACACACCCACCCACCAACCCATCTATCCATCCATCCATGTGATTGTCAGTTTAGAGGGTTTGCTTGTACTTTATTTATTTTACCTTTCTGCTGAGCACAGCAACTGCAGTGAATTTGAGCCATCCAGCCGACAAAGCACTGATTAATTGTCTGCCTGCAACAAGAGAGGAGTGAGAGCAGCAGAGGGAGGAGGTTTAGAGATGGGCGGTAAAGAGGATAGCAAGGGGATAACCGTCCGTGCAAGCTTTGACAAGTCCAGCCTGAAAAAGGAGATAGTCCTCTGGCTCAATCATTGTGTGTTTCCTGCTGTGGATGTATACATTTCTAGTTTGCAAACCCAAATCTGTGCATACCTTTTCTTGGTTGTGTCTGTCTTTTTGTCAGTCACTGTGTGCCTATGACTTTCTCTAAACCACAGGTATGTGAGCTTTTTTTGCTTGTGTACATATAATGCGGTGTCTTTGTTGCACAGCACAGCACTTACTCTGCTGACATCCCTCCCTCGTTCTCCTCTCCCTTCAGGAGGTCAGATGTGTGACATCTCATCAGCCAAGCTGTATTTGAGATAAGTGAGGAATCAATACTTATTGATTAGGGAAGCTGCCACAAGAAACTCTTCCCTTTCCTTGCCTGCTTTGCCTTAGCATCCCTTGTATAGAAAGCAGATGGTCCTGCTTACCCGGTGGTACTCCACACACGGGATGTGTTTAGTGGCCCAGACACAACCTCTCTGCAGGACTCAGCTGTGTCTGACTGCCTCTCCAACGGACTGACAAATTTAGATTCTTATGCAAACACACACATACTGTGGCACACTAGCATGGAAAGAGATGTCAAGGAAATGCAATTTAATCATGAATCAGAATACTTGATAAAAATGCTGTTGTCTACTTTTTCTGTTTTCCCTATATAAAAAAGATTTTTCATTACAGTGAGTGAGTGTAAACCATTCTTTACATTTCTGTGTGCTGTGCAGTAAATGCCTGAGTGTTCTACCTTTATGCTTACTGGACCTCAACAAGGGAGGAAATGAGCGCAGATTTCCCACAACCCATCACTCCCACTCATCGATTCAGAGCCAAATTTACGGCTCCAGCCTTTTACTGTTGCTGACACTGGTCATCTTGCCACATGGCTCAACTATATATATTTATCTTTGTGTGTTTGGTGTTATTTGGAGCTCTATATTTAATACTCCAAAGGACACTGAACTCACTACACCTGAACAGGTGTGGAGTAGGAGGTACAAGCCAAAAGCTATGGCACTGACTCAGCACAACCTGCAATGAGCAATCTGCTACATAAGCGTAATAAAGAAACCAATAGATATCTTGTGCACCAGGAAAAAGAGACACTCACATAAAAAAGTGCAGTCTGACATGAGGCCTAGACAGAAGAAACTGAACTGAACAGGACACATACCAGGAATACTGTGCCATAGGATTTTTTTTCCATTTGAAACAACCCTTGGGCTGTTTGAGTAGAGCTGCGTCCTCCTTGTGGTTCACACATCATACTATTTCAAATTCTTAGATTTGCCATCCAAACCTGTTGTCTGTGTTTATTTTTATATTTCCGTATATTAACACATTGTGTGGGAGTTTCACTAGTGACTTGTGATGCAGAATGACTGAAAGTCCCTGTTTTGCTTGGGTCGTTTTATTAACATGCTGTAAACTGCCAGCCTTATGAGGTCTCTAAGGACAGATCATTTGCGGTATAACATTAAATGCTTGTGCAGCTTGTCAACATAACATGACGGGTTGTATAAAGCTGTGTGGCTTCTAACTGCATACTTCATCAATCACAGCCAGTTCCATCCTTTTAGGAAGTTACAACAGAATGTGGTGTCATTATACTGTATAAACAAATAAATAAGGCAGAGCACCCACTCAGAACTCTCTCTAATTCAGTAGATAGCTCATTTACGCAGCGCCGAAGGATGTGGGTTGGGTTGTTAACACAAAAAATAATAAAAAATAAAAAACAAGAACTTCTGTGACGGATAGGGTCTTCATTAGAAGATGTAACTCACTCATTTTCTTTCTGAATAGACTATGTACACACTCCACTGAAGAGCATGATTAAGCACACAGGCACATTCAGAAAACTCAACACTCAGGAGCTATTTATACAGGCGTACAGAGTGACTTATTTTCTGTGGGAATCTGGGATTTCACAACAACTTCCTGTGTCTGAGTTGTTGGGACTTTCTTTCCCCATTTCCAGTGAAGAAATTCCCCCAAAAGGCAACAGTTCACAACTAAACAACTTTTCATGTAATACAAATAAGGACCTGACTGAAGCAGTAATGTTACTTTGATCATGAAAATGGTTGTGCAGATATTGCAGCTTTTGCGTGACCTTGAATTTTAAAAACTCCAGGCTCAAAATAGCCTCAAGCGGAGCAGATGTTCATACATAAATATGTGTGCTATGATGTCAAAGACTAGGTCATATGTTTCCTTCCTTTTCTGGAATATCTAATTTAGACTTTTTTTTTTTTACATAATTAATTACTTTGGAGGTTACTCCAACTCAGCTGAATAGGGGATATATACTGCATTTTGTTTACATTTTCTTTAAAGGCCACCAGTTGACAGAGGAGTTTGGGTTATGTTAAGCACAAATCGCTTTGTTTTTGCTGATTCAGCATGATAAAAAACCTTTTGTGTACAAGGCATTTGTTCCTTCTTTACTGGGTAAGAAACACATTAAAATTTAATCTATTCCTTTCATTCATTCGGAAATATTAATATACTAGCTCTGTATCAGTTCTCCTTGAGTAAGACAGTAGGTTCTGAACAGAATGGGACTAATAATCAGAGCTGACTTTATTGTCCCAAACTCCAGAATCATTTGGGAATATCAGTGTTTTCCTTGAGGATCAAGGAAGAATAATTCCTGGACTGGAGCCGTTCTCACTGTCGCTCACATGACCCTCAATGCCCTGAGAGGATGCTTATGACCTGTTTGTCACACTGCTCGCCTTTCCCATCAGACACAGGATATGTGTGTCAACTGGTGAGGACTGCATGCTGAGACGTCCTGAATATTGCAAAGCCAAACAGATGTTGTGGTTGCACTGTTATACAGTACATGTCATCAGCCTCTGTGTAAAACAAGATTTAAAAAAGGTTTCTGTTCATATTGAATGTATGTAGTGATGGTTAGTTTCATATCCACATCTTAATTAAGAGTGTACATCACCTTAGACATTTAAGATGTCTACAATTGAATGTGGCCTCATCCATTCCCACAGAGCTAGATAATCGTGCCTTTACATTACATTACACTGTCACTTGGCCTGAAGTAGCTCTCTGAGAACTGATCTATAATCTGCTACTTAGGCATAAATATACTGCAGGGTGAAGGCACAGGCTTGCACTCATGAAGATGAAACCAGGAGGTACTCTGCGTCAGGATTTGTGATGTCAGCACATGTGACGAGCTTTAATGAGCAGTGTATATTGGGGAATCACACCCATGTCAGGTTATTTATGCATTACACCAAAGTGGAGCTTCAGACCCTGATTAACGTTAAGTAGTCCTTCATCTTAATTAATAATCTACACCATTACTTAAAAACTGCGGCGGGATCTTTTGAGTAATGATGCCAGCTGCAATCAATAGAGAACCCACTCATGTTACATGTAGATGATTTAAAGTCCTGTGCATTTACAGTAGCCATTTGTAGTGCTTATTAAGTACAGATAGGAAATAACAAGGCAGTTTATGATACACAGAGAGCTGGAGGGACTGAGGCATGTTAATTTCATTATGTATACACAAAGGTCCTTGTCTAAACCAATAATGCCTAAAGACAACGTGTATGTAAGATTATGAATATTGCATTAGTTTAGATATTTAACAGTCTCATTAATCTTGAGAGGCCATTTCATGCAGATTCTTCATTCCCGTCTGGTGCTGCTGTTGGTCTTACAGTATGACTGGGACTCCTAACCTCAGCCTGGGGCCCTGTTGAAAGCAGTACACTGAACACGTCCAGATTTGTTTTTACTTCACATTGCAAAATAAAACCCAGTAGGTGTAGGGAAAATATCTTTGCTTGATTTTTTTTTTCTGCCACAGCAGAGATGCAATGCATTTCCTCTCACAGTCACTACAGTTACAACTGAGTTAGGGCCACTTATAGCGCCCTCTAATTACAAAATAGAGAACCCACTCATTCAGTCTTAATGACACATATCACTAGTGGAAATCTCATAAAACTTGGAAAGAAAAACATTTGGACTGCACCCAGAGAGGCTTTGGATCCAGTGAGGTCATCACTGTGGTGAACAGAGAGCCATTTGTGGGTTGGGTTTCTTTCAGGCTGTGACTAACAGTGATTCAGGGGAGCGTGTTTAATGATTCAGAGGTGAGTTGTGAGAACTACAACTCCTTTCTGGGTCTTTTTTCCGCAAACTTTCAAAGCCTAGTGACCCATATTCCTATTATCTGTATTGCTAGTAATGCATACTTCTGCAGCTACAACTGAATGAAGTGCTATACCATTTTTCTAATGTTGCCTGTTACCCTCACTGCTGACTTGACTGGCTGTAATAGCTGTACTGGTTTGTGGGTTGTGCATGCCAGTCAAATGATACTGTGTGTTGAAATCAGAGAGGCACAGATGACATCATATTCACATCATTGAGCAATGTGTGAGGGATGGGATAAACATGCAATTCCATAGGAAGTTATTGTGCCTTGTAAGTAGATTCTGTTGCAGTTACACTGCACTGTACATGTGGACTAAATATTATCCTGCCTGAGGCTATAGCACTGTTATTTTTATTGAATCACACAACAACTAATTTTCCCTCAGTATGTGGCAATATAATAAAATTCCAACATTTACAATCCACTCATTTCAAAGCGCAGGCTGAAAGATGGCTCTATCTGCACGGGCTTTTGATGCCAGCAGATGAGAGATCTGCACAGATGCCGAGTGGCTCCAGTCTAAAGAGGAGAGTTCTCCCTCTTACCTAGCACAGACAGGCACGGGGCTACTGCTGAGCTGGCACCAGAACAAAGCCCTCCAACAGCTGTTTGATAATGTGCAACCATTAATTACATTCTGATGCCTCAAGTCTGGCCTGTGTCACTGAACAGAGAACCCTTGCCTTGCTGAACGTGGAGCAATTATGTAAGAATGCATTGAACAATGTTAACCAGACACAACACTGTGTGTGCTTTGTTATGACTCTCCCTTGAACTTTTACATATTCAGACCCTGGGTCCCCTTTAGGACATGAATTAATATTTTGTGAGCTGAATTGAGTCTTTGAGTAGCTGATTGCATTGTCTTATTCTGCTAATCTTGTTTCTTTTATTTTCAGTGTATAGCAAGGAAGTAGCCCTGTATTCACAAGAAAAAGAGGACATTAAAAGATTTCAGTTTCTTCAAAAGACTCTGCTGAATCAATTTCGTATTTGCATAACATTATGAACATTGCCTCAGTTAAGTGTAGTGTGACATTTTGTGGTTCCCAGAGAAATCAGTTCTTGACAAAATGAATAAACAACTAGAACAAATCTGCAGGGGTCAAGGACTTAATGGCTCCAGATCAGTTTGGCCTCTTCTCCATTTATTTCCATTTTCTATTACTCAACTAGATGCTGTTGAGAAAGCTCTATACACAGCACCCAAAGACAAACATACTTTGTCAGTCTCATTTAGGCTCCCACTTCAACTAAATGATATTAGTTTGCTTGAGTGCTCATGATATGCTATAGTACAGTGAAGCATATATCATTCACCCTGGCGTCTGTGG
This sequence comes from Lates calcarifer, assembly GCF_001640805.2. Classification (NCBI taxonomy): domain Eukaryota; kingdom Metazoa; phylum Chordata; class Actinopteri; family Centropomidae; genus Lates; species Lates calcarifer. The sequence goes on along the minus strand of NC_066842.1, from coordinate 9,511,691 downwards.
GCTGCAGTTGACAAATGTCTGGTCCAGCTAAAAGAAGAATTCCTGTGAACTGACCCACTGTGCTGGACTCTCTGTTATGTCAATACTGTCAGACCTTGGAAATAAAAGTCTATGCAATCTCCATGCATATTGACTAGGGCAGCTGTGAAGTTCTCAATAAATCCTGTAACTCAGGGTCCTGTGAAAATGTCAATTCCAGGGAAACTGGATTCAAATGTGTTTCTCTGCTTTCTCTAGAAAAATGTTTTATAGTAGACTGTGGAATACTTTTGACTAATATGCCTATTAATCCAAGGCTTGTGTGTCAGATATCGGGTTAGCCTATAATTTTAAGAGTCAAAGGGAAATAGTGCTTGTATGTTTCTTTCCCTCTTTCTTTTTTTCTTTTCTGAATGCCTCGAATTGTAAGAAAGAGGCCTGTGTTTTCTGTTAGAAAAATGAGAAGCACAGACCCTAATCGTTCTTTTTCAAGGATATTCTGAAAGGGATTAAGTAGTAATGGATTATTAAAAAACTATCTACAGATTCAATTAGAGGGGTAAGGGGTGGATTGTATTTAGCCCTGCATTATGAAACAGAGCCTCTGTACCCCATCTCAAATCAATATGAGGTCAATCAAAAAAGCACATGAAGCTCAGCATTGCTTAATATTGTTATGTTGTTTCTTGTCACAGACCATTGTCTTAACTACCTGGGGAGAAACAAGCAGCTCTTTTGTACCCACTTTACCAGAAAGTTGTGTTATTCTGTCCCAGGTAAGTAGAATACAAAGGACTCAGTGTTTGACATCTGACCAGGTGAGGCATCACTGCCTGCTTCCCCTTCCTTTAGACTGATTCTCCAAAGTGAATGACCTGGCAGTTGGCAGATACATCCACTTCCCACCACCACCACTGCCCCCCTCAAAAACAGTGGCCTACCATGTGTCCAGGACACAATGCAACACAATGCCAACAAACAGGCCAGGCACAGGGGTGTTGGATGACTAGTCTTTGTATGGTGTGAAAGGCTGATGCTGCAGTCTCGCAGCACAATGACAAAAGGCGGAGACCAAGAAAAGACCTAAAGGTAGAGTTAAAAGCGTGGGTGCGCTAGTACACTGTGTGGTTGTCTGCCTGTATGTGCCTCCATGCAAGGCTGGATTACTAAATCAACAAAGAGCATAACTGGGTCCCAGAGCTCTAGGGGACCACAAAAGCTCCAGGCCTACAGCGTGTCATCTGGTAATTTAATTGATAATTTGTTTTGGGATATGTTTTGCAAAAGCATAACAATATCGGACATGATACAGGCCTACAGGTAGTGGCTGCTGTTACCTAACCAAGAGGCACTGTCTTGAAGAGGGCCCCTGACTCAAAATCTAGTTGACAAAGGAGAAGGGAAATGAGGGGAGAAAGAGGGGAGGGATGTCACGCAACTAGGTTTTGGCCAAACTTGAATTGGGGACATCACTGTTACATGATCATGCCATGGCTGGATTAAGGGATGGGTTGTGCAGGATCAGAACTAGTTCATAAGGCATGTTGCCCGACCACAAAAGTAGGCATTAAGGGTATTTACAATTGTTCTGAATAACCAGGCTGAAAGGCAGGATTTAAAGACAGTTCTAATAGGTGCAGTATCATTTAAAAATGGGGACAAAGGTTGGAGGACTTTTTTAGACAATCTCTCCTACAAGACATGTTGCACTTGGCTGTTCGTATGAAAAGTGACAGAAACAGTTGTGTCAAGAATGACAAAAGAGAGCTAGAGAAAGTAGTTCAAACCCTGACTCATTTGTCTGGAGTGATTAAGGTCAAAATTTGCAGTTAAGGTTGAACATTGCAGGCAAAATTTGACCTCATTTAATGTCAAAATTTGCAATTAATCAAACTACCATAATCAGCTGACATACAGGGAAACCTGGGCTTTTGAGGAGCCTGTGTACTGAGGCTCTAGATCATTTGTCTGCTTTGTCCAGTGGGTAGTCCAGCCTTGCATGCATCATAGACGTTTCATGGAAGCCATTGTTATATATCATAGCAGGAAAAGCACACATCTATAAAATAAAAGTATGGCTGAATTCAATGTAGCTTCTTTGGTTACAGGGTCCTGATGTTGTGCTCACTATCTTGCTCTTACACTGGCTTAAGATGGCTTTATACTCTGCTTGATGTGTATTTAAACAATATCACATCTCCCCTCTCTTTGTTTTCACTCTGCCTTCAAATGTGCCTGCTTGGAGCAACCTACACTTTTGATTTCCAGTGTGGTCTGATAGCACTTTCTGACAGATCATAAATCAAGTTTGGGACACTTGAATAGAAAGGAGCCATTGTTAATTTTTTAAGTAACACCTGTGCTTTTGCTACAATGACAAATCAAAATATCTAAAGAAGAGGGCTTAAAGGGGCCCAGTGGATCAATTTTGCCCCCAGGGCTCCTTGCAGGTTAATCCGGCCCTGCCCCCATGGTTGTACACACTAATGAGAGGTGTCTTTCCTCAGAAGAATAGGCTGTACATCCACAACCATGCTAAAGCAAACAATAGCATAACCAGACTAAAACAACGAGCATCCACAACAGACAACAAAGCCACGCAGCCATCCAAACAAGAAAAACAAGTTAGTTGGATAGTGTTTTACCATTTTTTCTCAAATAAAAATAACAGTTTTGATATGTCTGTACGTCAATCAAATCATCTCCCAGACAAATGAATTGACTGTACCTGCCTAACCCTACCCCCCTGGGCTCCTGCCCTCCTCTCAGTCATCCGCCGTTGCCAAGGTTTCCGTGTACGCGCTGCCTGAGAGAGCGGAGCCGCGCGATTGTCATACAGTACTGCCAGACATGGCGGCGGATCTACAACCCGAGTGGATTTCTTGTCTCCCTTCTTCCTGGAGTTATGGGGTTACTCGGGATGGACGCGTCTTCTTCGTTAAGTAAATATCTCCCTTCGAAGACAACAGCACAAGTCATTTCTGCTCGTTTCTGATTCGAACAAAGTCAGCGTGTAGTAATGAATGCGTTTCCTTCTCTCAACAGCGAAGAAGCCAAGAGTACAACCTGGCTGCATCCAGTAAGTGGCGAGGCGGTAATAACCGGGCACAGAAAAACTCCAGGTAAGGTGTCACTTCACGGCTGTCAAGTTTCTCTGTTGTCTCTAACGTCTCTCGTGTCAGCCGCTATGTGTTGTTGTTGCCCATATGTACCGAAACCGATACTTCCCACACTGTGTGAGCGATAGGCTGTGACATCCATGCTGTGTTTCTCAATGCATGAGTGGGCTTTTGGCGCTCGTGCTGTGAAAAGTGAGCCCTCTCGTGCCCACCTCTGCCCGGCTCGTGAGCCCTCTTCTTTCAGGTTGGTGGGTCAGTGAAGTTGCAGAGTGGCCCCTGGTTGGCGACTTTTGCTGACCACTGACAACTGGCCTGATTTGTGCACTTGATGTTTAGTTAACAGAGCCAGAGCCCGAAAACCGATCCTTAACTCCTCAGGTATAAACAGCAACAGCTGCTGTAGACTGAGGAGCTAGTAAAGGTTAGCTATAAATCTATAGCTTCCTCTAACCCACTACTGCAAAAAAAAGCCCCCAAGCAGTCTTAAACACTATGTGCTACATGGTAAAATTAGCCTCTTTCATTATATTCTGCTTATGATGTTACCACGCGACATACAGTAGCAGGCTCCTCATAACCTTACGTCTCTGCAGAGCATTCCCACGACTGTCATTGAGTAGCCTCTGCATCCCAGCAGGACTGCAGCTATCACAGTTTTCATCATTGATTAATCTGCAGATTATTTTCTCGATTAATCATTTATTTCTAGTCTGCTCTTCTCGATTTCCCAAGCAGTAGCTGACTGACAAGAAATTCATCAGCAACCATTTTGATAATTGTTCCAATAATTCCTCAAGCAAAAATGACAAATATTGCTTAGTTACAGCTTCTCAATTGTAAGTATTTCTTCTTCTTTATTTGTCATTTACATGATAATAAATTGAATAGTTTTGGGTTTTGGATTTTGAAGACCTCACACTGAGCTTTAGAAAAATTGTGATCAGTATCTTGACTATTTTCTGACATTTTATAGATCAAACAATCAACCAGTTGATCAGGAAAATAGCAGACAGATTAATGAATGACTAAGTTAATGGTTAGTTGAATCTACAAGTTGCTTAATGTGTCCAACCAACAGTTAACCCACAGATATTTTTACTACTCTAATACTATTATATCTTATGCTGCTATGTTAAAAAGCAATAAAAACATCTGAGATTGTAAATTGATTTTCAAAATAGCTGCCACTTAATGTTCTTTTGATTAATTAATTGTTTAATTGTCTGATATTTGAAGCTCTGCATCTCAGAGTGTGAATTTAAAACACACTACATCTGTTTGTTCCACCAGTTTGTGTTCACATGTATTTGTCCGCCTCTTGTCCTTTCACAGACCTACCCACTGGTTGGGAAGAAGGATATACTTTTGAGGGAGCACGGTGCTTTATCAAGTGAGTGAAACACCCTCCCTCCACAAGACACACACACCCATCGTAACCTCAGAGCCTGCATACAATGTCTAATTATGCAATATGAATTCAAAGCTTTTTACCTTGCATGTCACCATGATGCCTTAATTACAAGCAGGAATTTCTAACATTTTATTCGCCTCAAATGGATGAAAAGCTCAATCAGATGCCAGCTTCCCCCCAAATACATACTGCGTAGTAGAAGAAAATGTTGCATGGCTGTAAATTTGGAACCTTTACTCCCTATTTCTGTATTGTGGAGGCCTGTTGCAAAAGTTAATGATTACACAGGAACATTGTGCAAGTACTAGACAGACGTGGGCAAAGTGTGGTTGCTGTCTTCTTGTGAGCTGTTTTTATTTATTCAGTCTTACCCCGCTTAAAGCCGAGCCTACTTGGGGAGTTGAGCCAAAGTATATTGTGTTCTCTTTTTCTGACAGTTATCCTCACTGTTTGGCTTTATATGGTCTGCTCACAGTTTAAAATGACACTTGTAATTAAGCAGAGGCTGGAATCTATTTCTGAGGTACATGCCAACGTACGATATTACAGGAATTTGAAAACACTTCTTATTTAAAGTCTCCTTCCATTGATTTTGTTTGAACATCATATCCCCAGTATGCTCATTTGTTGCGGCTGTGTGGGCAGGGGAAAATGTGATCCTCCATGTCCACTAAAAGACTTTGGTTTGTTCAGTTTGTGCCCCTCTGTGTTTGAAGACAGGATCTACATGAATTACATTAGTAGTTGGCTATGTTACATAGTCTTTGAACTGCAGTATATTTCACATTTTCCTCTCTCTCCTCCTTGGCAGCCTGATGCATGCGACTAATCAAAAGAGATCACAAGCGCTGTCATTCACTCAGCACTGATTCATCATCTGTCCTCAGAATATTTTAAATCCAAGGATATGAGTTGAAATATTTTGTTATGTTGCATGTATTAATGAAATACTCCCCTCACATGGCAAGTATAGATATTTTACAGATGAATTTCTCAAGAATGACTCTGTACAATTTAAGTCATTGCAGTACACAGGCTACGAATTTAGGATATTATGTCTTATTATACTCACTGAATTCCCTCTCCTTTTTTGACTTCCTCATGAATTTGAGGAGCTTCGTGTGGCAGGTTGCCAGACAGTCCAACTGAAAGGCAGTAATTTTATATTCCGGTATTTTATCACAACCTCTCGGTGCAAGACAGACTTGCGGATGACAGTCATTAGTTGATCTCTGTGATTCTGGCACAGTCCAATGACATGGCGATGCTCTGTGTAAAACAAGTTAGAAACTAATCATGTTGTCTCCTACAAAGAGAGGAGACTGCAGTGAAAAGTGTATGTGAAAAACCATTAGTTTGGTAAAGTTTAAGACAAGTTTAAAACAGTATTGAAGAAGTCATGTAAATTCAGCTGTGTCCTTAGAAGCTGTGGCTTAATTAATGACTTTGTTTTAGTGTAAACCTGGTTGCTCTGTCTGCTACAGATTCAAGATCACTGTGCTATATGTAAGATACAAGATAAACCTGAAGATTTAAGTTTAACTGAAGACTGAGAGTGTACACTGTACAGCACTAAGGAGACATACATGTCTATACAGTTGACATCATTTTTTTTTTCCCCAAACATTACCCTTTACCATTAATTATTAGTATACTATCTAATATAATCTATTTATTATTTACTAACTCAGCTGACACTTACACTTGAACCTATAATATAATATTGTGTAAATAATATTGTGTGATATTTACATTTAAAATCTGCCTCAGTCATCTTCATAGTAATGGAGAAGCTCATTGATTATCTAACAAATGGAACGGGACAAAATCACATCACATCACTGCTCAGCAAAGACGACCTGTGGTTTTACTTGTTTGTCTGCTAAGAGGCTGGTGAGCAGCATGCAAATCTTTTAGTCACCTGTAATTACAATTAACAGTCACAATAAACAAAACAGTACCCAAAAGCACATGTTCAACCTGTTTAACTGAGCCTGTTCTAAGCTGCAACTAAGCAAGTTAGAAAAACAGAACCATCATATCTTCTTGTTTGGACCTGTAATAGCAGTTTATGCAGTACAAGATTACCTCCCCCTCTCCCCCATTATGTTGTCTCTCAGTCCTCCCTCACCTGTCTTTTCCTCTCTTTTTTCATCTCTCTTCCTTAGTGGAACATGCCACTTACCCATAATATCTGTTGTATATTCTTGAATACTGCATAAAAAGAACCAACTTTGAGCTAAACTGTGAGCTCCAAATCTTAAATATAAATTAATTAATTTTTTTTACATGTAGTTTCTTTCGTGTGCCTACAGAAAATACTACTATGGCATAGTGCTGATTACGTAGACAACACAGGTTTAATTTCAATGAAAGTTGATACAGAATTTGTGGATGACACATAGATAATAAGCCTAAATATGACCAACGCTGCCAAAGGCAGCCTTCTGTGGACTGTTTTAGTAAGACACATTTTCCCAGCCTGTTTACTGCGACTGGTCCAGGAGGTTTCACTTTGTTGTTTTACTTAGCAGGAGCATTTAGAATTCTACTTATGTGGTCTCACAACTGTGGGTGTCATAAAGCTGGCTGTATCCGCTGATAAACAAGTAGGGTCAATCCAAGGCACAAGATCAATTTGTCAGTCTGTAGTGATATCTCTTAGACATACTTAAGCTTTGAGTAATTGGGCTTTGTAAAACCATGTGTGCTAATTTTGGTGTGACTCATTGTGTTGACATAGAGATTTGTTGACAGGTTTATGTGAAAACTGTCTTGGACAGTGCTTGGAATATTTTGAGGCTTTATGTGAGGCTGCCAATAAATGCCACTGAAAACTGTCCAAAACCATTAGGCTGATGACAGCTGGATAAGTCTTTGTCTTATGCTTTACAGTAGGTTATCATTACTTTATCATCAGTTCGGTATTGTTAAGTATTGCAAGTTTAGGGTTACATTTCTATATTTCTAATGTTCACAAACAAACCTAACTAAAAACACCCTTCGCCTGTTTTGAGACTTATGAAATAGTCACTGGATCATTGATTCATTTCTGTGACTCAAGTCTTTTTTGAGCCTGTGAAAGGATCTGGCCCGTTCACATGCTGGCTGTGTGGCATTGCTGTTACCATCGGGTTACACAGTGTGAGCATCAGTGAGCAGATTGTGCTGACGTAGACTGTCCTCTGATGGTATGTGTTGGAGAGAATGGAGTGCAGGTTGTTGGTGTCATACTGTGGACAAGAGGCATGGGCCGTCACATGATTTGATTATTTTATGGTAGTGTGAGTTTTGAATGAGTGATGGTCAGCACAGATGCTAATTGAATCAGTCATGGTTTACTGCTCTCCTCTGACTGAGCAGTCTCTTCTGAGTTTCTGGCTTGTTTGCAGGTGGCTCAATGCCAATGCAGCTTTTTATTTTGTGGAACTACTGTATGTGTCAACCGGCCAGTACTTGCTTCCCCACTTAAAAAGAGTGAGATCACGAGGAGGTGTAAATCTGCAAATTTTTATCTTGTTAATTTAATCCACAGGCAGACATGTATAACTAAAGTTGTGACTGTTTGTTTCCAAGTTAAACAGAACTGCAAGCAGTAAAAAAATCTGTCCACATTTTGTTAAGATGCCATAGTTAAAAACTTAAGTTTCAATGCTGCCTCTGTTCAATTTTACCCTTATTTCTATTTTCAAATGTGCTTTTTTGCTTTTTACACATCACATACACACACATGCTCTGCATTTTGTCTTTCCATTTGCTGATTGACAAGTGAGGAGCAGGTCAATAGAGCCTACCCATTAGGCCTAATACATTAAACTTTTTATGCCAGCGGTTTCCTGCCCTGGTCTCAACTGCTGAACTAGGCGAAAAATCAGAGAACGCTGAGCAGCATCCAGCTATTTTGCTGCTTTGGTTCTCCAAAAGCTCAAACAATAATCCACACATCAGAATAACAGAACACTTTTGACCTTAGATTAACCAGTTTGTTGATCTGTACCCTGGATTGAGAGCCAGGAGCTGGTGGATTTATCTCTTATTGAACTGCACATCTGTAAAAGGATCCAGTGTAAGATTATCTGATGCTGATGATAGTATGCAGTTTTTTAAGAGCACATGTAAAATACTGCTGCTAAAATGCTGCATAGGCTCTGTGCAGCCTTCTGTGTGGAGAGTCAAGCCACTGGATGTTTTATTTCCATAACACTTTCCCTAGTAAATTCTACAGCCACCCAGAGTACATGGCTGTTCAGGGTTTTTCATTGTGTGACATAAACAGTGTTTTGATGAGACTTTGCCATCTGGCAGATTTGTGTTTTCCATTTTATCTCTGTAGCACATAATCCTACTTTTTAACTTAAGCCTCATTCTGAACAAGATGGGGGGGACATGATTTGGGCAATTTAACCAGCGGTTTGTCAACGTGTTTGTCTGTCACCGTCTGTTAATGAGGATTTTTGTGAAGTCCTGTCAGAAGTCTGTATTAGGATAAACTGTGTGAAGTTAGTTTAACTAGTGCAAAAAGCTTAACATTATAGTCAGAGAGTGATGACCCTAGTTATGAGTTGGATGCAGGAAGTGTTTCCAGCAATTATGTTTATGAATAGACAGGTGCAGATCTCCTGCCAGTTCCCCCTCTCTTTGTTCTCTATTCTTATCTCATTAATTCTATCTGGGAAAGGAGGGAAAAGCCTAACTGCTGGAATCAGGGCTAATTGCTGTAGGTTACACAATGAGATGGCTGACATCTTGTTTTGAAGGCTAACGAGTGGGTAATAAGTACAATAGGAGACTCAAACAGCTGACCCTCACAGTGCTATAGGACAAAAAGTCTAGCTTGATTGCCATCCAGTTATTAATGTTTCATTTGATAATATTTTGTGAGTGTCCTTTGAGGGTAATTTTCTGCTTCCAAGTGCTCATCAGTATAAAGTGCAACATAAAATATAAATATTGTACTAGTCTGCTCTGCAGCCACTACTTTCATTAGGCGGTTCATTTCTACTGCTGCATAATTCATCACTCAGAACACAGGAAAGCATGTCAACTGAAATTTGGCCAATTATGAAAAAATCTCTCTCGTGGATTTGTGTTTAACTATTGGTTCATTTTCTACTTTAAAGGCAGTCGCAGTGGCTCACTTTATATTTAAAAGCAGGAGTATCGGGTTGCTCTTGTGGATCAATATTCAATTGTCATAATTTTCACTTAAAGCTAAATAATCAAATATACTTTTCTGATGTCTCTGGTGCTTTGTGGTGAAAAATAATAAACTAATACAACAACTAATGTACAGATATGATGACATTTCATGATGATGTTGTTTCCTTTTATTGTTTAACTAGACTATAATGAATACTTGTATTGACTGCCAAAACACCAACTTCTGTGCCACAATGTGTACAGTGTGCACAAAGTGACCTCATAACTTCAGAAATTTACACAAAAACATCTTATGTTTATAACAGCTAAAAGAATATAAAGTCTTCTTTTAAGTCCAATATTAGCTCTGTTTTTTGTCTCATCCAGCTTCTTGAGGGAAATATCTGGCACTTTAGCTGCTATATGCTCCACTATCTTCACCAGCTAACTGTGTCTGTCTGTGGTTTGGTGCTGCGCAGGTAGGGAAGACTTGTTTTAGAGGTTTTTTGTTGAAAATGGCTGTCTGCTTCAGCTAAAATTTAAAGATGCTACAATGCTCCATTGAGGTGATACTTCTCTGTGAGGGTTTGTCACTATAAGCAATGGCTTCCACATTGAATATTGTTATTTTATCCATTGTTGTTATAAAAATATTGATTATAGCTGCTGTAAAGAAACATTTTGTGGGATACACTTGTTAGCCATATCCCCCCGCAGTCAGATTAGAAAATAGTTAAAATCCAAAATTAGAAAAGAAGTGCCAATGCTGGTTTTATCTTTATCTTTACCTGGAAAAAAACCCTGAGAGGTGAGGTCTTAATCTTTCAGGGCAAGAGTGATGTGAGTCCTTGTGTATGCCCCATAAAAGTCAGACAGACAGTTATGGCAGACATTTAAAGGCTCTCCCTTCTCTCCGTGGAATAATCCAAGCTTCTATCTCTGAGCAAAGCCTTATATCAGACCAGATTATATAACCCTGAAAATCCAGTCACAGCAGCAAGAGCGTGCGAGAGGGGACCAAATGTTTGGACTTGAAATTGAATTAAGAAAGAAGATAGGGTTGTGTGTTCAGTAGTTCAATAAGTGATCACAATTTTGGCCTCCACATTCAGGCTAATTAAACTCAATCAGGTAAGAGATTGCCTTTATGGTAAAGTGTCTGCTCTGGTGCATCAAATTAAGAGCTCCCTAGTCAAAAGAAGGCTGTCACCAATCACAACTGTGTGTTTCAGTCACACTGTGATTAACTGCTCTCGGCTTCCAAGACATGATTGCAGCTGCAGGCAAGAGCATTGTCACTACACCGTTAACCTTCAGTGTAATCCTCCATTACAACTCCATTTTCTTTAGTTTTTATTATTCAATTTATTTATTTGTTCAATTTTGTTTATGCCTGGGACATAGAAAATACTTGTTTCTGAGTAGTGGTAAGTGTAAAATTGTACATTTAGACCCCTTAGGGATACTTCCAGTCAACAGTTAAATGTTAAACCACCATACTAAATTATTCTGCATGTTATGTTAAACTCTGCCTGGTCCACCAGTGGCTCCATCGACACAGTGTGTTGTGCATGTGATGTTTCATGTGCAGCCAAACACATGTAAATAACAAAAGTATTTACAATTCTTTGCAAGATACTTAAAAATGTGTCAAACATGAAATCCTAATATTTCAACCAGCATAAACATCACATGCTTCAGAAATTGGGGACAAGTAGATACTGACTATACTGCATATTTGTTCTTATCTTATAAAGCAAAAAAAAGTTTTTAAATTAAACTTCCATTCCATGAAACCTGTTAACTCTCATTACTGAAACTAACCTTATCAAACCTAATTAACCTTTTCCTATGCAGGGTAGCTGGGGCCATGCTCACAGTTTTTCTTCCTCTTGCATTTTCTTTTATTAAATCAACTGAAACAGTCCGCTTTCACACATAAGTGTCTCAGACTCTGTTATCCACAGTGTGTGTGTGTCCTGGCTGGTAGCAACTTGAAGTACTTGAAGAGATTTATTATTAAGGCAACAAGCAGAGCCAGTTTCTTTCATTTGTTTTGCTGGAGCCACAGTATATTCCAGCACACATTGGCTGACACACCGGACCAGGTTCACACCTATGAGTTTTCAGTTCGCCTAACCAGTGTGTCCTGCATGTTGGAGAAAACTTGAGCACCCATAGATAATCCACATTTACACAAAAACAACATGCAGACTTCTAGACTATCTATAAACACACTTTAAAAGATGAATAAATTATAAACATTATGTTGATCCTCACCTCTACCTCATCCATTATTACACACTGATTTCAAGTAAAAAAAGTGATCAGGTAAAATGTCTCCAGTATTGAACCATAATCATAAAGCCCATGTGCAGTGTCTAGCAGTATGTCTATAAAGAAGTAAGACATTCCCATACACATGGCTAACATTAACAAATGGCACACCGGGGACAATGCCTTATTCAAACTGCAAATCTCTGAGTGAGTGTTTACTCACCCCCTTGGCAGGGGGAGGCTCTGATGGCTGTGGCTGCTGACTCACTAACTCTGTCAATGCTTGCTACTCATGCAGTTCACTTGTGTGTGCAGTGTGATTTAAGTGGGAAACCAGCAGATCTGGATCTGCTGTACATCATCCTTGTCTCTGGCCCCATAACTCTCTGTTGTGAGGCTGGGTGCTGACTGGGAGACAGGCACACAGTCAACTAGGCAGGCTTTGAGCTGCTCTCATGCGTTTCAGTCCCTGTGGGGTCCCTGCCATCTGGCTAGCACTGGAGGAAAAGTGCGTGGATGTGTTTTGGTGTTTGGGTACTCTGTGTGTGAACATATGTGTAAAAAGATCTTCTGATGTTGGTGACTGCCCCAGGTGCTGATTAAGACAGTTTCTCAGTGAAAATCCACATCAGACTGAATTAGCTTCTGCTTTTGTTCATCCTATTCTTGGCTGCTCATCTCAGACTTTTGCAATGCATTTGCTGTTTACAAATTGTTCTCTCCAATAGTTTATTGTTTCCCTTTTTATCTTATGGGAAGGATTCTTTTCCCAGGACTGGAAATTGAAGGCATGGCTGCTTTCAACAGGATCAAGAGACACTGTGTCTGCAGTGGTCCCAATTACCATGACTAAGAAGGTGTAATCTGACAGACTTTTTTTGTCATTTTTAGCAAACTCTGTCATTGTTTTACATCTTGCTTAGCTGTACGTCCTGTAAGTCCTGGTGCCAAATGGCCAAATGTTCTTTGTCTTTAATCAAAACTCAATGCAGTGATTAATGTCCAGTATTAAAGAATATGTATGGAATCCCTGTTGGTACTGAGTATGTTGATTGAATGTAAGGCTACCTCTTGGGTCTAGTTAGGGAATGTGCAGTCTACAGTAAGTCTTTGGTCCTAAAGCCTCTTAGTTGTGTGGTGTCTTGATTTAATGCTGAGAGAGCTGTTGAATTTGAGTAATCCTTGCAGTAATCTGCAATGAGCTGCCCTTTGCTGATGCTGTGCCAAGTTGAATCTTAGGGCAGCTGCCTTCATGGGGGTCATGCTGTTGGTCTAACTATTATTCCACATATTATATGGGTCAGTTTTTAGAGAGACCAGAGAGATTTTTAGAGAGACTTCTCACAATTAATACTTTCCAGGGAACTGCTTAAGTCTCCCTCTGCATTCTCCTCTATGCAGTCCACTTACCTTTATTTTTTCATCCATATAGTTGGAAAGCAGCGAGGGATATAAAGTTAGAGAGGCCCGAGTGAGAACGATTTTGCAGCATTTCATCTCAAGCCATGTGTGCAACTTCAGTATCCTGGCAGTTCTCTGCTCTCTTCTGATGTCAAATACCCATCCAGCCTGACTAACTGCTTCTGAGGGGCCTGTTTAGTTGAAGAACTTAATATTGCTTGAAGTTTAAATTCCCATTGCAACCATTACAGAGAGTGTGACCTGTGATAGAGAAACCCAGTCAGTGTGATTGAAATGCTTGTGGTGAGATGCCGTAGAAACAAAACAACAGCTGATCAGTGCATTTGCAGGTTGAAAGCAACTTTTATTTTGCTGAAATCCCCTTAGTTTGGTTCCATGATATCTGTTTGTGATCTTGGTGATGATTATCTTTTAAGCTCTTGATATGGTACAGCTGCCATATCATGCTCTGACAAAGCATGTACCTTGCTCCCTATCTTTGTCTTCCTCGCTCTGTTTTTCTTGTCTGTCTACCTCAGTCCAGTCGACAGTGCACGGCCCAGTTGTTTTCCAGATGGTCTGTGATGATTAGGGAGCTTTTGGAAGCCGTCACTCTGCTCAAATGCTCTACAGCTGTGAGCTCTTGGAGCACCATGTTAAAATGTCCACAGAGGGCTTTGGAACAGCATACTGTTTCCTGAAACAAATTGTTACAAATTTGGCCTCTGAATTTGTCTTTATCCACATCCAAATAGGCAGTCAGTACTCTCCTTTTTTTTTTTTTTTTACTTAACTGCTGAAGAGAGAGAAACCAAACCTCTGTTTTCACAGTGATCACACCTTCATGAAAAGGTTCCACTAAAATATTGCAGCATTTCTTCTTTTCACACTCTTTCAGAGGATTGAATAAAGGGAGTAGCGCTATACTGATATACTGGTTGCTGCCAAGTTTTCAATTTAGCAGCAGCAGTGGAGGGATTAATATCATACCCTCCTGGTCCTGTGTCTTTGGCTTATTCCCTCCCTTCTCTCTCCTGGCAACAGTGTCAGCTGCACTGATCCCCCTGCAGACCTCTCATGTCTTTCATACATGTCCCATGAGATCGGCAGATAAATATTGTTCAGGCTACTCATATCTTATGCTATCAGCAGGATACTGTTTCTTTTTATGAAGTTTTTAAGCCTCTCACTACTCTTGTCTGTATATCTCTTGATCTCAGTGACAGCACAAATGCTTTTGGCTCATCAGGTGAGTGTTTGATGTTTTCTTGTTCACTAGAGCCACACAGTGAGTGTTTTTTAATATTAGAATAAAGTGGCTGGCAGCCCAGTATGTAGATATGATAACCTGTACCTTATCTCTAATGGTTTAATCACTTAAGGGAGGCATTCGATGCACTGATGGGCACATTTCCTCTTCAGTCCTTCTCCAGTGCTGGCACTTCTAGAGGCCATTCATCTAAAAAGTCCTTATGCAATATCATAACTGTATGAAGCACTTCCATATTTATTCCCAACAAACATCAACCCAAAGTGAAACTGCTTTTTACAACCACTTATCAGGCCTCTTCTGTGTCTGTGTACATTCATTTTAGTGCAAGGCCCATCATGCCTTGAGTGCACTGTAAATTCTGCTGCTAGATGGGGCACTTGACAGATATAAATAGTACCCAGGTCATCATGACTGCTTCAAATAGTACCAAGTACTCTGAGGTATATTAGCACTATTAGGCCCATCAGATTAGACAGGGAAAATGTATTTGAAAATAAAGCTACATCCAGATTTAACTGTATACTATGCATCCAGCTACTTGCTGGGGATTTGGTTCTCTTTCAGTGGACAGGGAGGGATTCATAGACAGTGACAGTGATTGGATAATACACTACATTTATTGCTCAACTGTGGGGTAGTGACTCTTCTGCTGTCAGGGTCCTCTCCCACGCTCTGTCCTCGGATCTATCTGTCCCTGCCTAAACAAATATTTGAACTCCATGCCAAGTCTCTCATTGAATAATGTATACCTGCTGTGATTGATATCGCACATTTGTGTTTCTCACAAGCTTAATGGCATCACTGGAGTTACCAGAAGAGGAATGCGCCGTACTGTGGTTGGAGTCACAGAAAACATACACCAATTGCTGTTCCCTGCTACAAATGAACAGGAGTAGTTTGTCCAGCAAACACAAAACCCTGGAAAAAACAAACAGCTAAATGTGCATCCCTTGATCTAAATTGGTGCCTTGGAGGCACTGCCTGCCTCCTGCTTCCCGGAGTTCTAGCCGTCTGTTTGAGGTCAGGTGATTCACAGATAGCTAAGGAGAATAGCATGGTTGTGTACTGTACATAGCCTCCTGATGTTAATATAAAATGCTAATATAAGGTTATAGAAATTTCTCAACAAAGCATATAGTAGACCTAACAAACATGGTGAATGTTGCATTTCTGGCTTCATAAAACATTTGCGTACCCTTTGTTTTAGGCATTTTAAAACCTGCATCTGCTTGTTGTCTTTCCACTCAAGTGTGCACCACTTTGCCCTGTGCTTGTGCAGGTGCATGTGTGTACTTGTGCACGAGGAGACAGCACTCAAGATACAAACAATGAGAGGAGACCTACTCATCAAAACATCACTTTACTTTGCCAACAGTGGTTAAAAACTCCATAGATTACCTTTAAAGACGACGTGCAGTGAAATCAGTGTGTCCCTCTTTCATGCTGCGTATCAGCTCTGTGCAGCCAGCTTTCAGTTTCAGTTAGAGGGTGCATGAGAGTGTGAGAAATGAAGCCAGAGTGGAGTGAGCTGACAGGGGCTTCATAACTGTAGTAATGGTTGCACCTCATAGTGATCCATCAGTCTAATCAGCTGTCAGGCCTCTGCAGTGTGTTTCTGCAGTAGAGGGGATGAATGTCTCTGGAAGTCAAGAGTCTGGTTTAAATATCAGCACTACTTGCTCAAGGATAAATGCAGCCTTGCCACCTCTGTGCTGCTATTCACAAACTGATGTGTGCAGGCATTCCTCCTCCACGCTGGATGAGGGGAGCCCACTGTTTTTCTCTGTAAGACCTCTGCTGGTGGTTTAGATAAATACACCCTCAACTTTGACTGTGACGTTATGATTGCTATGTTTCTGCCTCTGCGCTTCTTGTGTAAGGTAGTGGGATTTAGCAGAGACCGTTGCAAGATGCCTTCTCTGTGTGACAGCTTTATTACTGCCTGCCACCAGACTGATGATGGTCCCTGTTGAGTATGTGGGTGGGCGGCGTGGTGTGTGTGGGCAGTATAACTGGTATAAATGTCACAGTGGAAGAGAGATGACCCATGATATGAATTTGACAATATTGTTCACATCATGCTGAATGCACTGTGAAGATCAGCAAATCTCATCAATATTAAAAACAAGTGAGCGTACTACATCTAAATAAAATAAAATAGAATGAATTAAATTCTCTTGAAATGTGGCATAAAAAAATTATATGCTGCAATTAGCTGCTATGATTAATAGATTAATCAATTTATTGTTTAAATGTAAGTGAAAAGGCAATTACTTGATAAATTGTCTCTCTCTCTCTCTCTCTCTCTCTCTACATATATATATATATACATATATGTGTATATATATATGTAGAGAGAGAGAGAGAGAGAGAGAGATTTTTTTCCCTCTTGCAAATTACCTAACATCTAATCAGTTTGTGAATGTCAGTGAATGTCTTGAATCCTCAGCTCAACTACTTGGTATAAAACAGAAGACATCATCTTTAATTTCTTTTGGCTCAGTTTTATAACAGTGATGCCACTCACTCTCAAAGGAAAACTTCTGCTCCTTAGTGAAAGTCTAGGAGGCTTCATAAATAACTCTAAAGTCTCTTTGAGTATTTTTAGTCTTGATGTGCATGATTTCAAGGAGTTCTGAAATGCTTGATAAATTCGGGCTCCGGTTTGTGATGCTATAGGCTTGCATCTGTTTGTCTAAGGAATCTAAACCTTTCTCAAATCTATAGGAAGTTTCTGTGTTGTGATTTGGAACAAGCCGTTAGTGGAATGTAAGATCGTCTGAGCTGTTAGATTTGCCTCTCTGCCTATTTGTTTTCATTGTTTATGTATGGAGGAGGGAGGCTCATTAGTCATTCAGTGTGACAGAGTAAATGTGTACACAAGAAGTTTACTCTCTGCCAAGAACTAAAGCACAGTTGAAGCTGGCTCACTGCCAGGCTTAAAATTGGCTTCACTCTACCTACAGTCAAAATGGCAGTTTTCTCAAAACGTTATTATTTTATTTCGAAATCTTGTCAGGACAGTGCCTACCGGAATTGTTGTGATTTTTGGCCGATTGGTCTTTAAGTCCCTAGCAACATCTTTACATTATGCAGAACTCAGATTGATTTTTATTTATTTATTTCTTTACTATTTACTCTGTTGGCAAAAGGCTGCTCCAAGTACAGTAGTAGGTGTGGCTGTTAACTTTGATACTGCCCCACAAAAAAAATAAAAAAGATTGAAAAGGTGAGGATCTCTTAACAGGAAGCTGTAAGGACTTAAATGAATCCCATACTCTAGTAATACAGCTGTGAAGTGGCAAGAGTTATTATATAAGCCTCGTTCACTTTTTTGAATAGTTGCTGGTAAATGACTGGCAGTCAGAGCACTTCTGGGGCTCGACTGGGCAGGAAACTCTCTCAGTTGAATCATCCATACAAAATATGTGCAACTGTATTGGAAAATATCTGGTTCTGTGATTCAAAGTCTGTGTACATAAAAACCCAAGGAAAGAAGTCTACTGAGACACTAAAGCAGCATTTTGATAAAATGCATCAAAGCTGAAATTCTGTTGCTTGTGTCACTTGCAGCCACAAGCTGTTTAAATAATAATCACTTTTGGAATATGGGTCAATTTTGGGTGAATTCAGCAACTACTGATACTGACTCAGCTTGGTAATGTCACCAGTCTAAGCCCTTCCCACAGTGACTCTGATAGGCCCATTTGTTTCTGTCATGGAGCCAGCCATTCATCAGAGTAACACAGGACTTATTTGACATGCTCAACAGAATCGTAATTGTGAGCAAGAGGGTCCATGTCTGGAACCAGACACTAATATCTGTATTCATGTTTCTTGTTGTCCTTATGATGACCGTACACATGAAACCTGTTTGAGTCAAAGCTGGATGGAAGCACTTTGGCGCTGCCCACGCCTTTTCAGATATCAGGTGGAGCACGACTCAAAAGCACCACAATTACAGCACTGTAACTCAACCACTTCCTCTCGAAGCATGAACTGGTCTATAGGTAGAGCCCAGCAGCTATATTGAGCCAGGAGGTTGTTGGTTAGGTTCCAGCACTGTTAACAGAGTCATCCTAGTAATGAGGAACTAATTGACTCATGTTGCGAGCTTTCCTCAGGGAAAGATGAGAGAGGTATGTGTGAATTAGGCCAGCTTTTCACTCCCACATCTCATTGCAACACTTCACACAGTTTTAAAACTGTCAAAATAAACCAGCAGTCAACGCAGTAAGGTTTTGGACATTGGTCTGTGTTGCTAATCCTCAGTTGTCCTTGATACTTGTGCATTAATCATGAACCTTAACCCCAAACATTATGAGTCACAGATTCACATATTCCTTGCCTCCAGATAGACAGAAACAGGAGTCTAAAGGGGGTCTTTTGGTTTAAACAAGAATTAATTA
Organism: Lates calcarifer; assembly: GCF_001640805.2. Lineage (NCBI taxonomy): Eukaryota > Metazoa > Chordata > Actinopteri > Centropomidae > Lates > Lates calcarifer. The sequence continues at coordinate 9,492,683 of NC_066842.1, read as the reverse complement.
AACTTTCTGTGGCTTGCTGTTAATGAACAACACTTTGAGATTAGTGTGTCTATTTAGAAAGAAACAGTGTTTTGTTGACTAATGTGTGGTCACTGCCAGGGAAAAAGCATGTGGAGCAACAGTGGAACAGACATAAGGCATTATAATAAATCAGTAACAGACTTTCTCTCACAAATTGGTCAGTGTTCATGCTGCACAGTTCACAAATATCCATCCTCAGTGATATTAGTTCTCTCCTATCACGAACCTGGGGTGGCCCCGTGGTTTTCATGTAATCTTAAACTGTCACCAACCACATCGAAGGTGCAATATGCACAGAGATATGAAATCTATCAGTGTTGCTCTATATGATTGAATGAATGCAAACATCATTTGAATCCCGCAGCTACTATCACAGTGCTTTGTTGACAGATTGATTGCTCATATTAATGTGGTACACCTTTGTGTTTCTGTTGCTCTTGTGTTCATTTCCTAGTTTGCAGTAAGGATGCAGGTGCAGTGTTGCTTGGCATCAGCGTAGTGAATGTTTCAAAGGAAATTTGCAAGCGTTTGTGTAATGTCACCATTGCAAGCTTCATTTCCACTGCAGATATTTTCTTCTCTTCCTTTTGTTATGTGACCTAACAAGGTATGACATTCCTTTTTACTGTGTCTGAGTTGAAAAAGCTTTTTTAGGAGGCATTCTGTTTTGTTTCATGAAAAACATGGGTGTTTCAAGCTGCCTTGTATTTTAGGTCTGGTACTTGCTTGTAAAATGGTTTTCTTATGTCTTAAGAGCTTCTCTACAAACTGAACTGAATCCCTCTGGTCTTTAAATGGATCTCAGTCACCACCTTGTTTTACAGTGAGGTCCATGCATACAGTAATTCTGGGTCTTTTGGGAACAAGTTCATGTTCTGCAGAATTTGTCCATTTTCTGTCTCACTCTCATTAAGGACAGCCTAATGCTGCCATTAATGGACACTGCTTAGACAAACGTTGTTTTGTCTCTCTATGAGCTACCTTTACTCTATATAAAACAACACTGAAGATGATTATCTGTGAGTCATGGTTGTCTGCTAATCCTGTTTATATGTGTTTTGTATATGGAAAAGGTCTATGTCACCGTTCCCCAAGGCATCTGGTTGGAGGAGCTGTGGGTGTGTTTCCTTGGGTTTACTGCAGCAGTACTCTAATCAACAGTGTTGAAATGAATGGTGGAGGGGACTTAAGTGAGACTTAGGATGGATTTAAATATTGTTTTGATGCATCACTGTTTCTGAAAGTGCAAGCCATGTTTGAGAAGGAGAGAGTCGTTAGCTTGGCTGGTGTCTCCTATCTGAAATATGACCCACCCTTCTCTTACGATACCAGCAGTGGCACTGGAAAAAGCAATACATACATGAAGTTTTATGTTTTCACAAGCTGCAGTATGTGCCAGCTGTTTGCTTGACTATTTTCTTTGTGTAAAATGAAACTATTAACAATGAAGAGATAAAATTCAAGACTGGCTGTGGCTACCTCACAACATCCATACATACTTTTCTTCAGCTGAAAACAAAACAAAACACTTAAGTAGGTAGATTGCCTCAGATTAACCCTGGATGTTCCTAGCCATTTTTTTTCACGCTAGCAACGAGGCAGCATTTCTTCTCTCTGCTTGTGATATTAATGCACAGCGCACCATACAACACATCAAGAGACAGCTGAGGCCTGGAGAGCAATATCAGTGTTTTAGAGTGTCACTGTGTTCCCTCTGTTGTTTACAGATCTCATTCTTTTGGCTTGGTTTGGCTGTTACCTCCCACTGACATAATATTGTTTTCCCGTTGAGTGGGATGCAGTAAGAATGAGATCTAACACCTTTAAATCTAAGACCTTTTTCCTTGCTCTGAAAAAGATTGTATGTCCCATTATTTTGTAAAGCAAGCAGATGTCCCACTTGGTGGTGTCTATGGGGTTTACGTGATAGTAAGCGGGATTGTGACAATAAACTGCAAATTTTGTTCAGTGATGCAATTGTTATTTGTGACTATGGGGTAAAGAAAGAGAGTACAGTGGCAGTTCAGACCCCTTGATTTACCAGTCAGCATTTGCTCTGACCTTCACCTGTCATCAGAAACATAATCGGGTTTGGAAGCTGGCAAAAATAGTAGCTTGCATCACGTTTAATGACCGGGTGAGGAGTTTAGTGACCCTGCTGGACCTTGGAGTTCAGCAGCTGATTTGTTCTGTATTGAGCAATTTGAGGTTACCAGGGAATAAGTGACTGAGAGGAGACCTGGGTGCAGACCTGTGACTCAGTAAAGAGGCCACATGTTAAAATTGGCCTGGAGGCGCCTGAGGGGTTCCCCCAGAAGCAGCTGGAGGATCCTGCTGGTGAAAACAACATGGTGACCTGGAGTGGAGCGTAAATGGAAGAATGAAATGATGTTATCTGGATGTCCTCATGAAAGCAGATTTTCTGACAGTGCTTGTGCTGTGTGTGTATGTGTGTCTGATTGTCTCAGTGACATATACCATTTTCTATTTTCCTCCAGCACAGCCATTAATAGAATGGTTTGCACATCTATGTGTGCAGCAGAGAGATGAAAGGCACTTTGATCTGAATTATTTTGAGGTTTCCTCATTTGATTGAAGTTATTTTCAAAAATTAAATGTGGGCTGTTCTTTGATCAAGGTTTAGTTTCTGTCATTGTCTGATTGAGTTTTAAACATTTGTCTATTCTTTGATCTAAATGGGGGCTCAAAATGCATGAAAGTAAGATTGTATAAAAAAATAGAAATAAGACATCATATTTTTCACAGGTTTGACTCAGACTCCCTGATGGGCTTTGCCTATAGTTTGTGAGTCTGATGCAACAATATTATCCCAAATACCAATATCACATTTGTTGTGTATTTGCATGCATGAATGGTTCTTAGTATCACATTACATAAAGATAACCAATGTCTCTGTATCTTGCATGTCGTACTGTGCTGTAATTATTGATTTTTGCATTTGTCTGGATAAGTGTGGGCACTCTCATGGCTAAAACTGGGGAAAGCTCTGGTATTGGATATTTGCATGAGAGGAAAAAGGTAGCTGACTGAAATAAAGGCCCATTTGTGCTTTGAATTTGTTTCTGTCTATATATAAGGCTCCTCTTCTAAACATAGACTCTTAAGAGTCAAGCAGCTGTGCTCACAAATCTCCTTCTCTGTGATTTCTTTGATGAATGTGCATAAATTTACTGAGATCATCCGGGCGTCCTGTGATGTGGGGTTAATTGTTTATGCCTGCGTGCATTCCCTTGCTCATCTTCAGAAACTGCTTTTCTTTTGCATTCCTTTTCAGCTGTAGGGATAGCTGACTGTGCTGCTGAAAGTGAAAAATAAGTATTGAGATTAACACCAGATGTCAGCCTGCATGCTATTAGTAGTTGTGCTAACCAAGTGTAATTACTCTTTTTACCCAGCAGAGGGCAGTAAAGTAGCATAACATGGTCTGTGGTATAAAGCCAGTTTTAAAAATCCAACATTGCAATTTTAGAGAGAGGTCTGTGTTGTATTTAACATTTCAGATATGATATTTTATGTCACAGATTGTATTAGTACTTTTCATGTCTTAGAAAACACTGATACTGCCAACCAGGAAACAGTTTTCATATCAGTAGAGTTATCACATTTTTCTCAATGCAGTTGCACACCCTTGGTAAATTGAAACCATTTCTCCCAAAGTCATCCTGAAGTAATTTTAGCAGCTCTGTTACTTGTCCTTATTGGATTCTTGTGATTATATTGATATTTTGCACTGTTCTGTAGAAATGAAGTGTCACTAATGATTGTTGCCATTGGAGGGCAGTGTTGGATTTTGGCCATAACATCTAGCATCTCTGCAGACATTATGTCATTGTAGCTGTGATTAGAGTCAACTTTACTCAAATGAAAAACATGCCTCTATCACAGAGTGAGTGCAAATTAATTCACGAGTCTTAGTAACCTGGTAACACCACATTTTCTGTTTTCCTTATTCTCTCCCTCCTTGCTCCCACTTTGTGTGCTTGTTGCATCATTAATCCAGGTAAGTGGCACTAAAGTGCATGTTTCATTTAGAAAATAAAAAGCCTTTGCCAGAAGTAGGAGAATGACTGGTTGTATTTCACCTTTAGGTGTTTACAGTGGAGTGTGTTGTCCACCAGGGAACATTTTTTCCCCACTGTCTGACTGTTCACTGCTTCTCACACAGCTGCTAACTTTATTTTTACGGATATTGCCTCATGTATGTGGTCCATGCTCCTGCCGAAACAGTTGTTGTTGAATCTTTTTTGCAGGTCTGTGTAGTTTGATCTACCTTTAATACAAAAAGTGGGCAGCATTTGTACTTCAATTTTTATATTGTTTATGCAGTTTCAGTCAGCCGCATCAAACCATTCACCCAATTTAGCCTTAGTGTCTTTCTCAAATGTCTTTCTAAGTAATCCTCTCCCCTCTTATAATCTATGTGCTTGTCAGGATGTTGATGTATTACCTTTGTGACCCCCTATTAACTCTACACCTGACACATGCAGCTGTTGGTCAGAGGACTGTGACCAGGAGGGAGCTGCAGCCCACAAAATTTTTAACAGATTTTCATAGAGCTTGTTGATGTGAAACAATGTCAGTTCTCCACAGTTATCATGAATAAGCTGGACTCGACTGCTTGGTTGTAGGCGTGCTGAGCTGTAAGGGAACAGGATTTAACCCCCCCAACAGAAAGTAGCTTGTTATTCTTTTTCTCAGAGGATTTGAGTAATGCAGCTGCACCTACAAAAACAGCAGTGGGTGACCTGAGAGGAGACACTCCCTGTAAAACAGATAAAGACTTGGCTTTTCTCTCTGATGAGTCTGTTTTTGTGGAGTAAGTCAAATTATGGAAATTTTTTTATCCTGTCTCAGAGATGATGTCTTCCAAATTCAAAGACTTGCAAGTATACTTAATGCTATCAAGTCAGAATTCAGCTTTGTTGATCTGAATGAGGAATATGAGGGTAGGTGACAAGAGGAAAGATACATGAACGTGCCAGACTCCCATTGAATTCAGTCACTAACCCAGCTGACTGTCCTGTACTGAAGGCTGTCCTCAATTTGTCAGCTGTGCCTTCCTTTGCACATTCCCACTCGTTTTAGAGTGGCATTGATTGCCCCCATTTCAAATATGGATTAACAGGGTGTTATAATAGAATGTCAAATCAGATTGTGGGAAGGTTCAGTGTGGGGACATTGTTTGGGATGAAGTCAGGCCATATACTTTTTATTTTGTGAGCAATACTCACAAATTTATCTGCACTTTCCCTGTAGGTGGTAGTGGTTATGAGATACGACTACTAAGTTAGTAAATCTCCCTTTGAAATCAGGTACCTGAACATGCTAATACAGCTGTAAGTAACATGTTCAGATTTGTTAACTGAGAAACTAAACACACGTCTTCTTGTGAGTGTGGAGCAATCCTGTCTTGAGTCAGTGTGTGTTTTTTTTTCACTGCTTCTCTGTGTACATCTGTTGACTTGGATTGGTCTTGCTGATGAGACAGCAGTCAGGCTGGGGTTTTGATTTTGTGGCCAATCCATTTCTTCAAGGATTCAGCGTGATGTCAGATTTGTTCGTTGTTGTGTCTGCACAGAAGTTTGTATTTCTACCAGGTTTTGTGTCTGTACAGAACCTCTGTTTTCTGTAAAGTTTTATCAGCTGCTGATCTTATTAAGTGCCATTTTACTTGGGTTGCCTAACACAGATTATACACCTAACTTACAGATTAGATGTACAGCAGAGGTAACAGTTGAATAGATCATCAAAAGTAGGTGACGTTATATGTTGTTTTTTAAGGTGCTCCTGCTTCACATGACTGAAACTGGAGACAAGAACTTGCATATGTGCTCTGTGCAATGTTTGTTTAGTCATGTGCTGTTTGCTTTCCTGCAGCTTGAAGATGTTAATATTTGACAATCCACAGCACATGATGAGTGTTTTTGCGCTTGTTGCCAGAGAGCTCATCTGGCAAAAAATAAAAAATAAAAATAAAACCTGCTAAAGAAAATTATGATTGTAATCAACAAATTTACATGTAATTGAAGGTAACACTCATGTCGCAGTAAGTATTGCCCTGCATGATTACAGACGCTGTGTTTCACGGGTGTAAACAAACAACAGTTACTCCACACATATCCCTACTTCTATTTTCCATTGTGGATAATTTTATGAAGTCATGCACTCACATTTACATGAACTTCCTCTCCCTCTAACTCTTTGTGTGTGTGTGTCTCTTGAAGTTTCTTGGTCTGTCACTCTCATGGCTGACCCACTTCTGTTGGTCATCTTTTCTGTAATGAGTTGGACCAATGTCTGAGTGAGACAGTGCTGCCCCGTCTCTATACTCACGCTAGCTGCTATCTTTGCCTGGGGACTAGAGGAAGTAGAGCTTAACAGATCCTATATTGCATTTTATTACATTGTCAGTTAAAGCCTGCCATTCTCTCAATCTCTCTGTTGATCTGGACTGACAGTCTTTTTCCTTTAACTGCAGTTGTGGTTGTGGCTTTTCCTGCAACTACAGTATGCTCATATCTTTCCCTGTTAAAGTTTGGGATGATAGATGGATCAATAATGCCCATCACCAGGGGTGGTATTATTTGTTTGTGGCTGTGGGTGATGAGATTGGATTTTCTCCTATATTGAGGGCATAGTCCTCTCTGTCACACATTCTCTGTCAGATTGACACACACAGATCACACATACACACGCACTGCAAATAAACTTTCCATGACATTACTGGTTTTATCAGAAGTAGGCCAAAGCAGCAGCCTGGCCCTCTGGCAGGTCTACTGAGCATGCTCAGCACTGCTGAAGGCTAGGTAGTGGATCAAGACCTCCTTCTATAGTACCACCACATTTCTCTCTCTCTCTCTCTCTGTGGATCTGTCAGTCCAGTCTTAATGAGGGAGACCACACAGGATTTAAAGAATGTTAGCCAGTGTTTCATTCTAAGGCTACAACCATGATAGGTTTTACTATTATAGTTGTGTTCATTAATGAATATCTTCTTGTGAAAAGTGTCCATCAGAGGTCCATGGAACCTGAGTTAATACCTTCAAGTTGGTCATTATGTCCTGCCAAAAGTCCAAAACCAAAGTTAATCAGTTTACTATAAAATAATAGGAAGAAATAAAGAAAAACAATAAATCCTCACAACAACAATGTCAAGCTTATTTGCCGGCAATTTTTTAATGGTTTCAGCTCCACTTAACTAAGACAATTAAGTTAATTAAGAAAGCTGTGGTCTTCAAGTCATTCATGTTTGATGTGTTGACTGGTTATGTGGAAAATCACAGGAAATAAAGGAGGCAGCTTTAATACTTTGGCCAATTTAGGGGGATCGGGTCACCCAGGTGACCTCTCCTATCTCAATATGTGGGTAAAAAACACAGGAGGAGCACATCACGGTCTTTGTGCACCAATTCAGTGTGTACTCTACCAATTATTATAGTATACTGCTGTTTGTTTACAAGAAATACTGTTCAGAATGAGTAGGTACCATGGAATTGGGGTATAGTGCTATCTTCCACATTTTTCAATTTTCAGAGCTTCATTTAAATGTAAACACTCTGATTTTGTTCTGGCAGCACACATACACTTGTACTTAAAGGTGGGTGTTAAGAACAAACAGATCCACAATAGCACAGGGAGAAATATAAGATACGTCAATGCCTCTGTTTCTCTCTCGAGAATCTACATTTGCCATTATTGTCCTTACACCAGCTCTGACTCTCTCAACCAATAAATCCCATTCTGTCACTCTCTCTCAGTTATATAGTTGCACCTGTTGAAACAATTCTGTGGCTGTGACCAGCTGATTCAAAAGAAATCCTTTATCACGTCAGTGCTTTGTTCTCATTCACATTCATTTAGACAATTAGCTTGGTCTTAAAATAAGCGAGTGCCATAAAACTTCAGGCCTTTTGTAGTAGAGCATTTTAGATGATGTCGTAGGCCTTGAACAGTTGAGTTGAATAGAGAGTTTTCAACCAGTTCTTTAGCAATGAAGGAAGTAGACGTGAGAGGAAAAGGGGCCTTTGGAGCCAGTAAATTGTTCCCCTGACTGTGATTAGTGGAAATCTGATGTAGATCTGGAGTCATTCACTTAGAAAATAAAGGTATGGTTGTTTGGAAGAGAGATTAGTCTTATTTTTTTAGATGGATACATAACTGATCTTTTATTACATGCAGAGATCCATGTACATTTCCTCAACACTGGTGAAGCAGAGTTGATTACATTTATAGCATAACATTTGTCTCAGATGCTGAACTATATACGGTAGATGTTTGCAAAAATACTTGATACTGCATCTCAAGGCTTCTCCATAATCAATCTGAAACTAAAGGGCAATTTCAGGAGGGAAATGAGCGAATAGAATGAGCTATGATACACACTGTGCTGTGCTTCTCCATTGCTGTTCAATCATCAGTTTTGTACTTGGTTATGGAGGCTCCCCGAGTATGTTGATGGAGCTGTTATTATTGAATCTATCCATGGCCTACATTACCCTCTCCCAGCAGGCTCATTGTGCTGAAAGACAAGTGTTGATACATTCATTAGGCTCACAAAGAACTGTGTGCATCTTTTTATGTGTCCATTGTGGAAAATGAAAGTGAGCTTCACTTACAACAGTTCTCAGCTAATGTTTACCTGGAGGAAGTGTGAATGGACGTGAGAGGTTCTGTGAAGTTAAACTGTTGTTACATGGGTTAGGATGATGCAGCTGACAATAACATGTTATGGTTTGTCATGCACTCAGACTTATTTTAGCATTTGCTTGTGTTGTGTGCATATTGTATATGGTTGTGCCACAGTAATGTCTTCAGTGAAGGTGGTGAATTTTACAGGACTTGAGAATTATGACCAAGTTCTTGCTTTTCTTATTGTGCTCTGTAATTCAATTAATTAGGCACATCCAGCTAAAACTAAAGCTAAACTAATTACCATTAGGTTGGATGAACACTTCTCTTTAACAGTGAAACAGAACAAAAACTGAAATTCTAACCTTCTTAAAGGTATGATTTATTTATGGACAGTTGTATTAGACAGCAGCGTTTTTAGCTAGGTGTGCCTTATAAACTGAGTGTATAGTATCTTCAACCCACATTTGACTGAGTTACAGGAAGCTGCTTTCATAGATTAACCCCTTTCCCTTACTATTTACAGACTGCTCAAAGTCTGCAACTTTAGTTCCCTACACATTACTGTACACCCACAGAATTACACCGAATTATGTAACATACCAAATAAAGTCTCAGTTTCAGTTCTCTCTCCAAATGCTTGTGCTCTTTTGCTCAAGGAGTTAGTTGAATGTTGCTTATATGTAAATAACAAATTCTCATCGTTGACAGAAATGCCTGTCCACCAAAACTGAGTGCATGCAGCTTGCTTTCAGTCTTTTAGTCATCAGGTAGTGCATGTTTTAATTTACATCATAGTGTTTATCTGAAAGTATTACTAAATGGTAACATGCAGGAAGAATGATGAATGACAAATCTGTTGACATGACATTGTGTCTATGTTGCAATTAAGGTGCAGTGGTATGGAGTCAACACCTAAATTCCTGTGTAACTGTGGTGTTAGTGTTGTAATGTACGCACAAGAACATCTTCTCTTGTATTCATATGCAGGGCCAGAAAGAAATATAGAATCATTCTGTGCTAGCCCCAGAGCTTACCATTTATATGACTTGATCAGATTCTAAGAACTTTTTGAGTTTTTCACTGGACAGAGTATAATATACTTGTCTCATTATTCTGCAAAATTGAAGCCCCATGGATTGATGCAGTGCTTACCCAAAGGTTTTACTGTTTACCTTGAACAGTTGAACTATAAATTATTCATAAGCAAATAATTACCTCTGTGTTTGGTTGCTTCAGTGCTGTAAACAGAAAGTTGACAGGCTGATGCTTTCAGTTATGTGATCTGAGATGTAAAGCATCTATAAATATTTTAGAATGACTGGAGTTGGGACCGCCTGTACTCTTTGCTGATATAGTGATTTTACAGGGGTGGGGGTGCGGGGTAGGGTGGGGGTGTCAAACATGGTCAGTAAGTAGTCATGAGCTGTGCTGGAGGGGGCTGGGTTCGGTGAGGGCTCATGCTAGAGCGCATCGCTATTTGTGTTTTGATTTGCAAACTTTGTGAGTGTCAGTGCTGCCAAGGCTCACAAAGCAGCCTGAGCAGTGAAGCGACACTGTCCCACCCCTCTGTTCTCATGCTGACCTTCTGGGATGTCACTCGCTGAAGCCATTGTGCTTGAAAAACGCTCTAGGTTCACTGATCTGCAGGCCTAATTTTCCTCCCACTCTTTTACTTCATCATTGTTGTGACTTGAGCATCTTGGTTTAAATCCCAGGGCTCCCCATTGCCTGCGCCTCCAACTAACTTATCTGCTCTTGTACGAGACAAATCCTAGATACTGTCTATTGATTTTCAGTGTGTCAAATGGCAAAGTGATTTTTTATGGCTAGCATAGTGTAGTGTAATTATGGTCAGTGGGGTCTTGTAATTCATGAGAGGATTTGGTTCTGCTAAACTTCTTGGCAGCCCTGGGGGAGCTTGAGTTTGACTTCCTCATTGACTGGTCCATTTTGTTACCTCTGCAAAATTAGCCACGTTCCCTTTGATCTTTTTCTAATTAGTCTTTTCTTCTGTGTGCAAATGTAAACACACTTTCCTCTCCTTACCTCCTCCCAGAAATTTGATTGGAAAAGAGCATGGAGAAAACTCGTAAGAGCAGTCGCTTATCTGACTCTGGTAGCTTTACAGTCTGTGCACTGTGAAGGATTGTGTTACTTCTAACAGGAACAAATCAACAAAACATGTAAAAAAATAAAGTAAGAGTCATCCAGGCTTACATTCCTATTCAGTACTGCACACTCACAGGCATTTTCGTTGTTATGAGAGAAACACTTTCAGTATCAGATGTAAATGCTTTCATCTCTCTGATCAAGGCAGATGAGAAAACCTGTCTTGTGCTGAGATTTCTCAATTCCCGAACCAACCGTGTCTCCATCGCAGAGTTGAAAACAGCTCAGGAGGTTTCTCTTTCTGTTGCTCTATTCTCTGGAATCATGTTGGATAGCATCAGTCGTGGCTGGTATCTTCCATGGATCATGCCATGCCACGTCATGAATTAACTCAAAGTCCTTTGAACACATTGCAGGTTATCTACTGTGCCATTCCTTGTGTCACTTTAAAAATAAAAATTACTGTATTTGCACTCATGCGATCCCTTGGCTTAATCAGCATAAGTTCATTATTCATGAAAGATGTGACCTCCATGAAGTCCTTGGTTGAAAAGAAAATGTTACTTCCAATTCTCTGGTGTCACTGGAGTGACTAAATCTTGGTCTTGTGTGTCTGGATGTAACGGCTCAGACACTCAGGAGTCTGTTGTTGTTTTTCAGCTCCATTTGACACACACAGCTAATTACTGGAGCAGGAGAACCCCCCCTACCCCATACACTCTCACACTAAGGCACCAATAGGGTGGCCATTTCAGCCCATCTTCTCACTGGCTCCCTGAAGACAAGCTGGTAATGGAACTGTTTATGCATGCAGTATTCTTTGGCTATCACTCAGTTGGAACAGAGGCCCCTGCAGAGCCCTGGCAAACGCTCTGATTCTGGCTGTCTTCCTTGCCATCAACTTCAGGCTACTGTTGCTCGCAGCCAATGTACCTGCAGCTGCTCAGAACACCAGCAGGTAACCTGTGCTTCGGTGACAAAGGAGAGAGCAGCGTGGGAGTGTAGGTGGAAGAGGAAAGAGCCAGAGACGAGAGCGAGTGGGCAGGTAGAAGAGGATCCTCTGAGAGTGGATAAACATGTGAACACTTAGCGATTCCCTCTCCCTTCCCGTCTCTTTGTGACTCTGTGTGGGCAGTTAATGAGTCTGAAAGCTTCTCCTCGGCATCTGTCAGCTGAGAACCGGATGAAGTCTCTAGTGCAAGCTGTAGCAGAAAAGAAACACTCTGTTGCTCATTGATAATTGGTACAATGTATAGGTGGAGGGATTTTTTCTAGGTATTTTCACTTCTCAACTTCATCCATAAACAACCATATGGGTCTAGTTGCCTCAAAATACAATGCAGTACTCTAAAAGTTAGATTTTCTGCCTTTCTATGTACAAGGGGTTGAAAAAATAACAGAAACACAAAACAAACTGTGGCCTGAGGTGACAGAGGTACTATATTGTAGGGACATTCTACGGAATTAAATTGTGTTGCACAGGTGTTGCTATTGTTCATAGCCTCTGTACCTGTCTCCATATACAGTGCATGTTACATTACAAAGGCTTTCAGCTTAGACGGCCAGACAGGAGTAGTGGAGCTAAACCATTCTGCTGTGATAACATCAACAGATCTGAGCTTGCCCACCATGTTATCCTTAGTTGTCATAAAGCGTAATGATGTGAAGCCGTAAAATGGGGAGTAGTTAAGTTTTGGGTTGAGATGAAAGAGAGTAACCAGGTCTCCCACTCCCTCTGAATGTCTGATGAACTGGCGTAAGGACTTCTTTGGGTTTTTAAACCATTATGTCTGAGCTTGGCATTTTTCCTAATTTATAAAAAAGGAAATTACAATAAATAGCCCACAGTTGCAATCAGAACAAATGCTCAGCTACAGGATTGATTTCATTGTCCCCCTCATGACATTTTGGGCCATAAGGCAGCAAAATGTAAAACACCTTGGGCAATTTAAGTTTTACAGCATTTATGATTTTGCAGGCAGTCTGAGGATGTATGTTTGGGGTAATTCAGGGAGGCTTGGTGGCTGTGAAGGTGACATTTACTTTTTAATCATCTAGGAATGCCCCCAAACTTACTTACAATGAGTGAGCAGTTAGGAAAACTGTCTGAGAGAATACTTTGAGAAAACTCAGTTGTTAAACACAACTTGGGTGTTGTAAGGATCAAACGTGTAAACTGATGCCTATAACCACCCTGTCCTGTTTTATTTCTAACAATATGAAGGGCTTGACACTGAACAGAAAGAAAACAGTAGACTGTTGTTTGATTTGGACACTGACAGCAAACATTGATTCAGTTATCCTGGATGAAAAACCATTCTCTCCTGTGGCACAGCCAGAGCACATACACAGATGGCTGAACAGCTTGCTTTGACTTTCCCCTCTGACACCTTTTTTGTGGGCGTTGGAGCACAAGGTCCATATTCGCCACGGATTCATCTTTCACGGATTGGGTCACTAAATATCGTGTCATATGTCCTCCCGATGCTCATTATTCCCTCTACTTTCTCTCAGGGTATGGTGTCCATTCTCTACCCCAGGTGGTGGTTATATCCCTTGGCACCAAGCTCCAGCATGGGAGGCCCTCCCTAGAGAACCAAGGATAGCTGAAGGACTGAATGTTTCAGTGCACCCCCTCCTTTTTATAGGAAAGCACAATGCATTATTTATGTAGTAGGGCTGGTCAAGGTAGTTTCCCTTTCACTGATGGAGTTAACATCTGCAATGCCTCTTTACCCATTTAAAAAAATGCATTTAGTATTTGTGTTTAGTTTTTTTTTTTTTTAAATAAAACTTAATGGCCTTGACAGCTACAGTTCATTCTGTAGAAATGTTGAAGTATCACTGAATGGAGAGAACAGGGAGAGAAAAGCAGCCATTAAGAGTGTATTGACTGTCTCTGGGTGTCTTCCTGCACCATTGACTGCACCCAGCAGGTTGATGAGTGGAGGAGCTGTTTGGCTTCTAGGTTGGAGCTGGGGTCATTGTCCAGTCTACAATAGCTGCAGGCTCCCCTGCTGAACCTACTTGATATTCAGTTCTTTCTCTCACTTCATCCTATTGAAACTAACAAGCCTCAGCTAGATAGCTTACCTCCAGTAACTGTAATGGACAATGATGTAAACTAGTCCTAAAATACAGTATTACTATGGCGTGAACTGTGGCCACAATGTTTTGCAACACATTTACCGTACCTCTATCAGGATGATCCAAAATACTTTCACAGTGAGCCATTTAAAGCCCTGTGCAGCCGTAGTTCATTTTTCAACATGCCCCTTTGTCAGGACTTGCTAAAGAATGAGCAGAGGGCGGTGCAGCTACCCACATTCATATTTAAGACAGTAAATGCCAGAAATAACATGGCTCACTGAGGAAATAAAGCTCAAATTCATTTATGTGCAAATTATTGACTTGCCTGGATACAGTCCCAAAATAAACAATGGGGGAATGGAATATGTTTAAATCTGGAATATGGTGTCATGTCAGTTCCTTGATGTGGTTGTGTTTTATACACTAAATGTCTCCAGTTGTTCTTGCTGTGTCCCATACTTTTCCACACAAATTTACATTTCTTCCATGTGTGGACGAGTTTGGAAATTTGTAAATTGCATGTGACGTGGTATCTGCAGCAGGTCTTGAAAAGTTTTCAAAAGCATTGAATTCAGTTTTCTCAAACAAAGGCCTTAGAAAGTATTACAAAATCATGAATTTCAAATATAATTTTAAATATTTTCTCTTGCCTCCTGTTTTTGACCATTAGGTTACACACCCACACACACTTGAATTTACACTTCTGCTTGAAAAAAGACCAAAACGATTAATCAATTATCAAAATAGTTGCCAGTTTCCTGTTGACCAATTGACTAATAATAAGTAAGAATGAAATAAAAACAATCATTTTCATTGGTTAATCTATCCACTTTCTGCTGCTTATCCAGGTTGCATTAATTTATATCATTGGGGATTATTGTTAAACACAACTGGAAAGCACTGAAATGTGATAGTAGATAATTCAAGGCCATACTGTCCCTGGTTTTTTCCATCATACTCAAGACTGTTCTGTACGGAGATGAAACGAGTAGTAAGTTACATTCTGTGTGGTATTAAACCGGTCTTATAAAGTCCTAAATTTAACCCCTCAGAAACCCGGACGTAAATAATAAATGCGAGAGAGAAAAGGGAAGCAGTCCTTTATCACCAGACTGTATCTGCTCAGTCTTTCCGTCTGTGAGTTTGTGTACATTCCCTGTTTGCTGGGAGGGAATATTAAAAGCGCCACTGGCCACCATGCTTGCTTTACATCCGGACCGTGACATCATCGCCTCTCGGGTTTCACGGTGTCTCTACTACGGGCGCACGCGGCACAGCAGTCAGTCAGTCAGTCAGCCAGCGCGAGTGCCTCTGCCCTGTGAGCACCAGCAGCAGCAGACTGAGAGCGCACTTCACAACAAACGCTTCTCCAAAGTAACAAGAAAACTCTCACGTCGTTACATCTGACGTTCCCATCTGGATAAAACGCCTACGTGTTTTTCCTGCGCGTTTTTCTCGCCCGTTTGACTTCACCGCGACTGTTTTAACTGCTTGGACATTAATGGAAGCTTTTCACCGTAAGTAGAAAACCTGCAGTGCCGTTAATGTGTGCAACACAGTGGACATTGAGCGGGGTTTGCTTTTAACGCGATGGTAATTGTTTTGTTTGAGGTGTCTGATTGTGGTGACGGTGATGGTTGATGCTAGCAGAGGGCTATTTAGATGCAGCCCCTGTGATTGCTTACTAACCAGCTCTTGCCAGGCTCCCATTTAGCGGTTTGATCCTCACATGGCTCTATGTACAAACTGCGTCTTTTACACTGGGCACCAACATATCCTGATCCTGTCGCTCATCGTGCTTTTTAAAGCACCTCTGCGGTGTTAAGTTTGAGGATTCAGTATACTTGGAGTTCACCTAGTATCTTGCTAAATGCTCTTCTCGTGATCTTTTTCAGTGATATTTTCTAAAATAATTGTTCTTTTCCATTCTTGGCTGTTAAAGAGAGTGTGCATGCTTGGTGTGACAAGCACCTCTTTCCTGCTCTACTTTGGACATGCAAAAGGAAACTGCTATTGCTATTCAATACAATTTTTTCGTATTCTGTCAGTTAAGTTTAGCCCCAGAGGTTTCCATTGACTGTACATAACAGTGTGTGCAAACCCCTGGAGGGACAATACTTTGGACTTGGTGTCTCAGTGTCTGTTTTGTTATTCTTGAATTTTACTGTACAATGGTCTGATGTCGATGTAAATGTTTTGTCGTTCAGAAAAGATAAGTTGTCCTGCCAATTTTAATGCACGCAACAATCGAAATAGCATTCCCATTTCCACTTTACTGTAAGAGCCACTGATTCCCCTCATGACTCCATTCCATTGCTCTGCATCCGATGATATTTTCTGTTCCTGCCACTGGTTCTGGATGATCTTTAAACGCTTCTGTCTGTTAATCACAATCTGTTAGGCCATAATTATAGCATTGCCCACTGTCTCTCTTGTAGTCAACCGGACTATGTCCTCTCTTTAATAACCTAGTCAGCCCAGATCACATCCACCAGATCTTCTGAGCAATGTGTACTTTACTGTCTTTGCGTTTTGATCATGGCAGAGTTCCTAGAAACACACAGGGAGCAGCTGAACCTGTCCCTCATGATACTCTAGGATGTTTTTTTAGGCATGATGTTAGCTGTCTTATTATGCTGACCTGTCAAGTATAGCCTTAGACTGTGCACACACATCATGTATAAAGCTAGCCACTGTTTTTGTGTATGCGTGTAAAAAATATGGTAAACGTGAACATCATTTTGATGTTGTATTGTTTTGTGTTTTTGTATTTCTGTTGGGGCTTGATTGATAAACCCCTCATTCAACACCATCCAAATAGTATAGTGTGGTTTAGCTTGTGCATAGTGTTGCTATCACTGTACAGAGATTAGATTGACACTTTTCAAACCTGAAGAGAGAGAAGGACTGATTGTGCTGTATCTAGTTATTGTTCACTTTCTTTATGAGCTCATTCGGTGACCATATTCCTCAGTGTTTTCTACAGACCTGGAAACATTGATGTTTCAGCAATGTTTCCTACTGACAGAATTTATTTGTGGTGCTCAGCCTGGGGGTGGGGTGCTCTGTTATCCAACACTTGAGTCAACTGCAAAACATCATTGCATTCACAAGCTAACATCTCTTTAAGAGGTCATTTTCATCAGTCTCTAAAATGATTTTACATCAAATGATGACACATTGACGCAGACCTTAAGACAGTTGTTTCAGCTGGATAGACTGTGTAAGTGTAAGAAATATTTAACAACAAAATCTTGGGTGGGGCAAATCTGTTTAGACTGACCCTTCAAATAAACTGAATAAATGAGAGACACTGATACCATTAAAGAGCAGGTCAGCAGTAATGGAGATAAACAGATGTTTTGTTATTGACTGCTGGTCTGGTCCCAGCACTCACTGAGCAGACATCAAGGGGAGGGCGGGGCAGCATTTGATTTCAGGCTTGCACTCCTGAGAGATAAACCAGCAAAATGGTTAAAACTGCAGAAGGGTCCTTTACATATTCAACACATTCATGTATTATCATATACAGACCTCCCATTCTTGTCAGATGTTTGTATTTTTTACTGGGCTCTGGAGAAAATCAGTGTAAGAAGTGGACCTCCAAATTGTGCTTTCTGAACTCAATTCAGTGCTAGATGTTTTATTTTGCACACCGTAGGTACATGACACTAATTTGCGTGTGCAGCATTTTGAAATGAAACATTTTCAGTTTTGCATGAATTCAAATGTCTCTCCGTTAATTTGCCTTTGTACTCCTGAAAGTGGTGGAAAGGGGAATGAACACCTAAAAGCAATCATTACCTCCCACTTCTTACTACTGTTTTAGTCTTTAATCCTATGACTACAAGAGAGCTGAAAGTAATGTTTTTCCACACACTAGTGTTTTTGTCTGTTATTTCTTTGGTTGCCTGCACCATCCCTGACACTCATCCATCTTTTTCTTTAACTAGCTGACCTTGATTAGACAAGTCTGACTGCTATTTTGGTTGCTACACACACATAGCTTTACAGTAGGGATGTGATTTTTGCCTCACTTTAAGAAAGTGAAGACACAAATATAAAACAGCACTTACACAGACTGATTTGGGTCTCTCCCACATATTACCCTGAAAGCCATATTGAATGCCTGTGTGCTGATGTCTTTAATGAAGCCTGAAATTGAACAGTGAATGGTTAACAAGGGGAGTTTTACAGACACTGAAAGTGATGATAGAAACTTAAGATGTGTAGCTGCTGCAATGTTGGAAAGATTTTTTTCATGAAAAGACATTCAAGTCAATCCTTTTTTCTGATGAGGAACACTTGAAACATGTCGAACTTTGGTCCACAATAAAATTTGGTTTGTATGACTGCAATGCACTGCAGTTTTCTCCAAGCTGCTTCCTGAGTTTTCTCCACAAACATGAAATTTCTCCTCTTTCAATCAGTGTTTTACTTTTTCTTGAGAAGGTAGCTTGTTTCCATGGCTCTGAAATCTTCTTGAATAGCCTGTTCAGCTGTGTCACCTTGACACACTTTGCACACAGTCACAGCTGTTTGGAGGGAGCTGCTAATTGAATTGTTTGAGGAAAAAATCAGATTTGTTGCCCGATTGAGCAGCTGTTTTCTGTGGTTGAGTAAAAAAGGTCTAAGGTGAAAGTCAAAGCTTAACAGGCATGCAGCTGAAACTATCGGCTTTGCTCTCTGCAATGATGTGCTGTGAAGCAGGTTTTCAACATTTCCTTAAAGATATGTACCCCAATTAATCAAGGAGGTTGCAGTAGTCCAGGTACTGCCTTTTTTAGTGACAGCACATTGCTTCATGCTGCTGCACTGCATTTCATGCAGTCTCTCTGTGACCGCAAAGCCCCTGGTTTTGTATTTTTTGTCTTTTCTCCTGCTGCCCCCCACATGCCCTCTCACAAACTGCCTATTCTGCTTATTCAGCTCAGCTTTTGTGAGGAGGGCTATTCATACCTCCAGTCAATGTCTGTGTGGTATTGAGGAGTTCCACTGCAGTCCAACTCTTTTCTACACTGGTTAACAGAACTTACCTGATAACATGAAAGCGTTAATCAGTACTTGCCGGCCTTGTCTAACGTTGGATCCAAGTTCTTTCCTGTGTAATAGGATTAGATTCATGAGCATTATCAAGAGAATTAATTATCACTGAAAGGCTCAGTTTAGTGATTTGCAGTTAGATTTGTTTAAGGGACCAAGAAGTTTTCCTGCTGGACTTAGCCTGTAGGTTCTCTCATGATGTGCTGCTGGCTTTTAGAAATCATCTAAAAATGTGTATATTCTTGAACTGTGGTAATTAGGCTGAATTTCTACAATTGAATAAAATGGTTGAATGTCACCAAAATAGTCACATGTGTGGGTGCAGAATTATATGTGACTTGTTCAGATATGTAACATAGATATGGGCTAAGACAGCTTGAGCTGAAATGTGTGCCATGGAGTCTGGTTTTAAATAGGATGGTATGATTTCATTAGCACAGCACTGCCAGTGTAAGGGTGTGATCCTACTGAGCAATGCATGCTAAAAATGTACTCAATTATGCTACTCTGAGAAGCTGTGAATAAAGCATCTACCGTGTGCAGTAAGTGTCATAAGATCATGTCCTCTGGAAGGGAGGCTGGATTGCTTGATTATTCACTTGTAGACGATAAGATGTACAGCCAGTAGAGGCATTGAAACAGCTTAAACGATGTTCAGTTAAAAATAATTAGAATGCTTTTGGTTTGGTAAGATTATATGTATTCATAGAAAGGACAGTGAGGACAGGAAGGTTTGGCTTTCTTTGCTTGAGGTTTCCTTAAGTTCAAAGCAATAGTAAAAAGCACAGAGCTTGAATTTTGTAGCAGCATAGTAGACACACTGCATTTTAATAAGCATTGTTTCTTCTAATACAGCAGCAACAAATGAAGTGTTAGCGTAAACCTTCAATGTCATAAACTATAGGTGTTATTGGATGTGATTTAGTGGCTCAAAGTGCCAAACATCCATCAAAACCTTCTCATTTCCCATTCTCATTTCACATTCAACACAGAGTAGGTAATTGTTCTCTTCCATTTGCCTGTTTAGTATCAGTGTCAGAGTCACAGAATTGGTTTCAAAAGCTTTTTTTCATAAATTTCCCCACATCCAAATTAACTACAGCAGTTCAAACACTTCATGATGAGTTACAGAGAAATATGTTTCAATTTTTCAGCACAGCACCAAATGTGGAAATTCCCCTTACCTTTTACAGTTACTCCACACTGAAAGATTTGACAAAACATTAGGCCACAGATAGTGTTTTTAGTTTTATTCCATCTGCCATTTGGTCTGTAGTAAGCAAAGATGTAATGATGTTAGTTACCCCCATAATGACTCTTGCTTGACAAACAACATACTGTATCACTATTTTGCATGATTTTTCCTCATCTATTTTTCGTCCTCTGTACTTTCCAATGAATAGAAGGAGAGTTGTTTTTTCAGTTCATATTTTTATGACAATGATGTAGGACCTCAACAGTCTAACAACTTTGTTTTTGTTTTTAATGAACTTCAGACTTGAATAAATATCAAATATAAGTTCTCTGGGAAAATTACCCAAAATTAAATGGCTGTTTTTGGCACAGAATAATATGAGTGAGGTGGAATGCTAAACCAAATGTTTGCCCCCACCTCACCTCTTAAAAATGTATCAAACAAAGATCTGGATTCCAGCTTTTGTTTGATTTTCAAGTGAAATAAATGCACAAAGGAGCCTCCACCAGGGTGCCCAAACTTTGGTGTTAAAATACCATAATATGTCAAAACTCATGAAGACCTTTTCCCCCTCTCTCTAATGTAAAGATCGTTTTTGGACCGTCTCAGTTGTTTGTGGTTAAACCATAGTAGAAGGTTAGCAAAGGATCAAAGACCCACCCAGAACAATAAAAGCTAAGCCTGTGGAGCGTTGACCCCCAGACCTTAAGCTCTTCATTACTGCAGCTCACGGCTAATTATTGTGGACAGGATAGTCCCAGAAAACTGCCCTGTTCTCCTTGCTGCAGAGTGGTCAGCTCTTATTGCCACTCCTAGTTCCCCATTTTCATGCATTAGAGGTCAAGAAGCGAGGAACCTCCTGGTGCCTTTCATCCATACCCACCCTATAACCTAACATCTTCCACTGGAAAACAAGAGGTGACCCTGAGCCTAAATGAAGAGCATGCAATGTTTTTGCCCTCTATTCAAACAAAAATGATACCATATGCTCCCCTTACTTTACGGCCCCATGATTTTATGCTAACTTGATCTTGACTGTAGTGACCACAGACCACATCCCTCACAACATGTGTGACCATTTTAAATGGTGTTGTAAGCTAAAATTAGTTGGCAGAGGTAGTTCGAAAACATATTTACTCAAAGGGAGATTTGATTTTGAGCTGGTAGTCGTGCAGAATCAAGTGATTTTGATGCAGTAATGGCTGATGTCATCAACTTTGATTGCATTGTTATCTAGTGATGTTTTCAGAGGGCCCTTATGTTGTATAAGACAAGGCAATCAACTCACAGATTTTGTCAATAATTGTTTCGCAATATGATCCTGTCATGTTTGCAATCAGCTCCCCATGCCATGTGGAGGCATTAAAAGTGATTCTGAATAATATCCATATTTGCAATGTGGGATGCCTTCATTCTTTTTCTCAGTGTTGTCAAGCCTGCCACATTGCTATGCTGAATGTCACTCCTGTATTGTTTGAATAGGAACACAAAATAGCTCTAATAGTAGTTAAAAAAGCCAACCACTTATTGTTGTGGGCTACTTTTGTAGGTTGTCCAGGGGGAGAATTTTCTACTAAACAGGAAAATGTGTGTTGCTGTTACCCATCCTGCCTATTCTGGCCTACACATGACCGCAGCCATCATGTTACTTCATTGCCCCCATGTTTTCCACTTAGGTTCAAGAACTCACTGTCCAACTCCTGCCCATATCATATGGACCATGTTTGGAATGTTTAGGACCCTCTCAAATAGCTTCCGTCCATATAGGTATGGGGACTCTTTGATGTCACGCAACTCCCTTGTAAAAACACCGACCTTGGACACGTGTCAGTCAGCACATGTGCAAAAACTTTCTAAACGTCAGGAGGGCCTTATAATTTTAAAGATGTGACCATAGGAGGTTTGCTGTGCCTCATTTTAAAGGTGATATTTCAACTAATAGCTTTATGTCCTTTTTAAATTCAGGTTCATCAACAACTTCAGGTCTTCTTGTAGCTTGCTAACATATAAAACAGCATATGTGTTTCATTTGATTACTTGATTGAACTGACTAAAATCTAAAATCAGACATTAGCCATGTGCTCCTGAAAGTACATTTAAGAAGTTTGTGTGACCACAAAAGAAATAGGGTGCATCATCTTTGATTTAGTGTCCATTCAGAACGTCTTGATGAACAGGTGTTGCTAATGGGGTTTGTTGTGGGGTCATGACTCTGGTTTCAGTATCAAGTTCCTTTGGCTAATATTTTAGCAGACACCTGTCCAACATTACTTACATCAACAGAAACAGAACAACATGGAGATCATATTGAAGCCTTATTTTAGTGTAGTCTGAGTAGAGGCCATCGGTCTTTTGAGAACAGATCCACTGTTCAGTCGCCTTGTAGCCTTGGTTTTTGGTTTGCCTAATTCCGAGAAAAATGTCTCATTCTCCTTTGGCTAGCTGCAGTAAATATTTAACTTGTTTACTTTGGCTGCTTTTACTTCGCCATGTTTCATTGGGCAAAAAGTGTACAGTTGGTTTTGTGTGAGCTTGTGTGCTGAGACATATTTACTGTACCATCATTTAGAGGCATTGGGACTTCACCACATGGACTGCCAAACCAAAACAATGAGCTGAAGGCAGCTGAAAACTGTGTAAGAGCTGCAGACTGGTAAAACTAACCACTCTTAACACATTTATTTTAGCAGCATTAAAAGTATGCAAAATGGTATGTACAGATACCCTGTTGCATTGTTAACAGGTTGCATGCCATTCGCACATGGCACATGGTAATACATCACTTCATCACTCTAATATATATTGCAGTACACACAGCATAAGCATATAGAGTCATGGCAGTCAGTGCTTTATGAAGTCATTTGGTGGGAGATAATATACCTACCTGGGTGGATACACAGGAAAGATTTTCTTAAGTTAAATTGTTACTTTGGAAATATCCTAGATGTTATCAAACACTGTAATGAAATTGCTTGCACTGCCAATTAATAGGTGGGCAACATGGACCCATATTTTACAACCTCTTTTCCTTTTAGCCATGGCTAAAGTGCCACATGAAAGCAAACTTTTGGTTCATGTAATGAGTCACTATTTGACAGTGAATCTAAGAGTATCCAAGCTAAAAGACTGTCAAAACTGGGGTTGTTTGGAACTTTATTAGTACTGATTATAAATTCCAATCAGCATAACATCATCCTGTCATCCCAGTACGGTGTACATAAATGCCTATCCAGACATCCTCTCTTCTCTTAAATCTGTAGCTGACTTATGTGCAGAGCAGTATAGGCATGCGTGATGGGATACCAAAGAAAAATGGTGCCGTTGGTCTGCCCCAAGACCGCACAGAGTGCTCTGCTGCCAACAGTGCCTCCAGTAATTATAGACCAGAGCTGTGGAGACAGTTGCTCTCCAGGCTAAACTGAAACTAAACCCCCTATTTCATACTTGGTATTTGCTCTTTTCAGTACATGAGTACCCCATGTTTAAAACTGTTATTTTTGGGCCATAGCTGGACTCTCTTCTGTTTATAGTGCAGCCTGACTGAGCTGAAATATAGACTGTCCTGCACATAAAGGCGGTCGTAGTTTTGTTCACACTGCAGCTCTTTCCTTTACTCATATTCTCTAATGTCTTGTTTAATCTCTGCAGCTGTCAGCGTACTTGATTAATAGATCGACATTAACATATTCTTTACAGCTACTGAACTTCCCATCGCTGTAACTCACTTACAGTATAATAAAATAACCATTGATTTTCCATCTCTAAATCATAGGTTTTAAGATGAGGAAGTTGATGACCCGGATCTTCATCTTGAATTAATTAATCCATCCAGTCACAATTTTAATGACACTGTTAAAACAAAAACGTATTTTTGAATTTACTGGTAACAGTGAAGAACAGTGAGGCTTGTAATTCTTACTGGAAAGTTTACCGAGCCCTCCGCCTCCAGGCCATTCACATCACACACAACGTTGACCAGGCTCTGCTTTACTGGAAAGCTGCTGTTGTTGTAAAGGCTCCAGTCTTTGGGTTCCTGCTCTCCAAAGGCTGTATGGTCTGACCTTCTAATCATGTTGGGGTGGAAGTGACCATGGTCCACTGTAATTGGACAATAGGATGGGCGGGTGACATCCTCTCTCCCTCTGTCATTAGTTGTTGAGTGTAGGATGGCACGGCAACCTTGTGGAGCCTGTAGATTCTGGTCATGATTTGTTAAAGATGAATTTTGGCACATATTGATCTAGGTCTAAATGGCTCTTTTCTCCTCTTGTATATTAATTTAAGTAATTGTAAAAGTAAGATTTTGCTGTGGACCATTTGCTATACCAGAATAGCATCTTCCTGATTTTCTTTGTGGTCCTTGATGAAATACTTTGTCTTTTCAATATGTAGTTAAACTCTTGTTTTTTTCCATAAGCTCCCGCTGTTTGTTTTGGCTAGGATTTTGGTTTGCCTTGAATGCTTGTTGTGGTGTCACGCTGAACCAATGAATGTGTAGTTGGACCACTTTTCACAGTTGTACAGTTTGGACCATTTTTTGATTAATGAACTCCTCCTTTTACACAGCTTGCTAATACCATTTCCATACTGTATATCTGATCTGTCTCCTTCGAGCATTCCCATTGCTCCCCAGCTGATACAAACTCAACCTCAGCTGCTCTCATGTTTTGCAAATGAAGAGTTCTCTCAAACTTTTACAGCTAGATTTCTTTGAAAATATTTTTAAGGGCAATATTCAGCATTTCTATCATCAAGTATTACCAGTGGGCTCATTTTTTCATGTGTGTGTGCAGTGTGTATTAACACAATTTTTTCTTTACCCCCCCAGTCACAATGAGCGGAAGGTGACCTGCAAGCATCCTGTCTCAGGCTTACCCTCACAAGACAACTGCATCTTTGTCGTCAACGAACAGTAAGTCTCTTGTTTTTTGCTTTCAGAATGCCACTGGGGAACATTTTTGAACACTACAGTATGCCGCTGAAACTCTTGATGTGTAGGCAACATTGCACAAGTCTTTGCCTTGCCACCCTCTATTTGTAGCTCTGCCCCTAAGTTCAAAGACTCCACTATTCAGAGCTTCCACAGTTATCTATCTTTGTAAAAATATTCCTTAAAAATAATAACTAAGTTACTGAATGGAAATCCCATTTTGCTGATGCTTCTTGTATATTCATATTATTCAGAAGGTTGTATTTATTGCATAACTGATCTGCTGTTTCTACAAGTGCTGAGGCAGAGTCAAGGCTGACAATAAAAAGCCTTTGTATCATGTATACATCAGCTAGTGGGAATGCCATGATTCACAGTTCCCTCATTCTGACCTGGGTAAGAGTTCACGGCCTTTTCATTTGTCATAAGTATAAGGATATGTCCAATGATGTTACATCCATGTGATTATCTACACTGCTTTCAGCAGTCATCACGTGTCTGCTCACATGACAGGACTGTAGCCCAGTCATCATGAAGTTTCACTTCAAGGAGAACAACTCTACAAATCTGTCAGACTAAACTTTTGTCAGTATCACCTCCAGAATTACCAGTATTCCCATTTTCAGATTTAGCCACCTGTAACTTTTAACCCCTGATGATTGGCAGCTCACAGCGAGGTGTGTGGGGCAGGTATGATGTCAAACATAACAAGAAAAAGAAGGTAGATACTGCTTTGTAACTTTGGCCTCCTTCACAGATTCCCACTCAAACTGACTTCTCTGTTCCTGTGTGTTTGTAAGCGTACTAAATAAAGATGTACGTGACTGTTTGTGTCATAGCTCACATGGTGACACCAGCCTCAACTTTCATCTTCCACCCTAGTCGTCGTAGCCCAATGTTGTGCAACATGTATCGCTCCACGCAGTTTCTCCTTTTCCTCAGAAACCACTGTCATAACAGAATTCTCATAATGCTATATCGTTGCACTGAAGTCATGTCATCACAACTGGTGTCAATTATTTTATTGAGCAATGAATGCTAATTGAAATATGTTCTGCTTCGAGACATGAAATTTCACTCCCATGTGGGAAATTGTGGCTAAAGTCCAATAACTAATGGAGGATGAATTCCCTGATGGCACATCATGGGCTCTAGCTTCAGCTTATTTCAGTATTTGGCTTAGAAATTAAAATCCTGGTTTAACTAAAATATGATATAGTGAGCTTTTTTGCAACACCAAAGTCTTATGAGCTCTGTTTTGTTCAGCAGAGATGGAATAATTGAAGAATGGTTGTGAAGAAGCTTGTTGTGCCAGAACTGTCACGCTGCACTCTCTTGACACATTCCTCCCCTCACTGTGTTACTCTCACATCTCTGCAGTTTTTTGCTCTGAGAAGAACAACATGCCACTGCAAGATGATATCTAATTTGGCAATTGCTGTTTTATTTTTTATAAGATAATCTGCAAAATGAATCTATTTCAGATGTACCGCAGGTCAACTTCATGAAGGCTGTAGCAAAGTGATAAACCTATAACTTGACTCATTGTTATTTTTACGTTTATTACAGTACATTTCATCCAACAGTTGGCTGTGTTTTAGCAAAAGTAATAAGCAGGAAAATCTTTACACTGGATGAGTAATAAAAGGCAAAGACGGATTTAAGCTGCCACAGGGATAAAGAGGCCAGACTAAAAGTCACTGCTTAATCTGCTCTGCACTTTAAGTAAATCCAAAACACAAAACTTTGCTTCAATTCGGCATTAGAACTCTTAATACCTGGTATATAGTCTAGTATAACATATGACGAACATAATCTCAACCCACCTCAAGACATATAAAGTTTAAAATTAAGGAAACCAGGATTTTTTGACAGCAAATAGTCATTACTACTAAGAGACTGCATTTGTATCCCAGTCTAGGAAAAAAAACAGTCTGCCATGATGTGTGAAACTTACTTACATATCCATGATGAATTATGTAATCGTGAGAGGGTGAGGCAGCCTCCCCTGAAGAGACACATAACAGCCTAAAAGGAAGGCAGATACTGTGGCTATACCACACAGAGTCAGAGATAATTGGCACTGATCAATACAGACACTCACTATTCTGGTTAACAGGAAGACTCTTATCACATGCTTCACAAAGTTTTAATGCAGGTAAAGCAAAACTCCTTTAACCTTGAACACAATTAGAACAGGCCAGTCAGTGATGCCTGGGTCTTGTTGCCCTTATCACAGTTATTGAAGCCTCCACTTCAAAGTTCAGTGTGTCAGGTTAGTTTTGTGGAGGTTGTACATAACCCACAGTTGGATCAATATTTGGCAGGAACACACTGAGCAAACTCCACTGTGCTGTTTTTGATGGACCTGTTTAAGCTATTACATGTACATTAGCCTCTCCTAATCTGTTTTAACCTTGCTTATAGGGTATAAAAGGGCTATATTACATAGACATCTGTCACTCATACTTACACTCTCAGCTATGCTGCGATGTGCATGTTACCGCTCAAGTTATGGCTCAGTCCTGTCTTTAACACGTGACTTCACCCACCTCAGTGAATGTCAGGCTCAGCATTCTACTGTCATTACTGTACATGTCTGAGCCTATTTTTAGTGGTCCACATGATCGTATGTAGGCTGACGGGAATATTTGCAGAACTCACATGTAAACAAATTTACCAAAACATGATCTGACCTGTCTTACATTTTTGCATTAGTGTTCAGTGTAGCTCAGACCATAGTAGCTATTCTTTTAATATCTCTGGGGATATTAGACCATTATGAGCAAATTTGAAAGTAAGTGAGCAGTACTACACTATGGCAGTGATGGATTCTTTGCATTATTGTGACAAAATATGTTCACATATATGGTTTTCAATTTAATTTTCATAAACACCTTCTTAGTTAATATTCCAGAAGTTTTACCATTATCAGTGAATCAGTGCTGGCCACTATAAGCATAATTCACATTTCAAACACAAAGTAGTAAAGTTATATAGTTATAACTTTAAAGTTATATAAAGTTATAAACTGTTTTACCGATTAACTTGTGATTGGTCATTTAGGCTGTCTCTCTGAATTCCTTATAGTTGTTTTTCTCATTCATTTTGAATTTTATCATTCAAATTTTTATCATTCAAAATGAATTCAGCTACAGTGCATTAGTGAAGTCAAGTGAAAACAGTCAGCATGCCACTCCACACCATCATACCAAATTAGTAATGAGGCAGGCAAATGCATAAAATTGAAACATTAAAACGTTACTCTTCAAGAAATACATCATTACAATTGGGATATTAATGTGCGTGTAACTGATGGAACCTTTTCCAGACTGTCTTGGATATGGTCAAAACAACACAAAATATAGTTTATGATATATGCTTACTCTCAGCTCCTCTTCAAAACCCCTCATTTGTCAAAAGATTTGAACCTTTATTCTCAACAAATTTGTCTTTCCTCTGTTTTGTAGTGTGAATTGTGGAAAATTGTGTCACCCAGCGTTTAGCAGGTAATACACTATGAAGTGCAAATGGATAACTGTGTGTTCTCCACATTTGTTTTTATTTATTTCAAACACGTGAACATGTTTGTCTGTTAACAATCTTTGTTGTTGCACACTAACAACAGACTGTGGGTGGTTTGAATGGTGTTTTGCCTGATGACATGTTATGCATTTGCATTCCAAAGTCTGGTAAGGTGCACTTTACTGTCTGAACCATTTGTTGTGTTCATCTAAGCCCTTATGAAGAACTAACCGCAGGGAGATCATTACTCACTTTTCCTGAGCTGAAGGTCAAGCTGCACATCCTTGATGAAAGCTGAGCTGTTGGACAAATCTTTTATATCACCACCATTCAGTTCACTTTGTTAGCAGTTTACTGATTTCCCAGGAGGCTTAAAATGTGCTTTCCTGTTTGGTTGCTGGGTCCTAACAAAAGGTTTCTTTATGATAGGCCAGAAAGCATTAAAAAAAATATGCACTATTAAGCACTTTGTGAAAAGCACTTTGTGATACACAGCTCAGTTAAGTCTACATTTTGTCTTGACAACTTGTCAAAAACCTTGACTTTGTGAACACCCCCTCATGCTTTGACACTTACAAATGTACAGGCTACATATTCACAGGTAAGAGCTCTGACAATGTTCCTTTGCTGTGCTAGAGCTGGGTGATATAACCAGGTATCATGATCATTTTACATATTGACATAAATATAGATAGACAGTAGGTGTAACAGTTCAAGAATCCTGTTCAATATGCAAAAGTATTAAAGCTTTCATATTTGTTCACTATATTGCATGTTGCCTGATTTTGAATGATGATTTAGAGCCAAAATGAGAACTGCACAGAGCAAAGCAACATGAATACATTTAGGTCTGTAGACTACACCAAATATCAGTATCTATACATTTTTGATTTATTGCCCAGCTCTAAACTTATGTGAACTTGTGATAGGGTTTGATGTATACACAACACTGATACTGTGATCTGTGTCTGCTTGCCTTTTCTATCAGTCTTTTGTTTGTTAGAGAGATAACGGTCAGGTTCACCACCGAACAAAAGTGTTTTAAAGCACTCTTATTTCTTTAGAAATGCTGTGTGGTCATTTTAAAATGCACCCTCAGCCACTCAGTTCAGCGTTTCCCCCTGTGTTTGCTTAGAAAGCTAACACACAGACCTATACACAGAGGCACACAAAATCCATGCAGGATCAGGCAGTGATGTGACTCTTAAATACTTGGGTTAGTCTTCATATGTGGAATTGATAAAAGGGCTTTGTCTTGTGGTATAACCGGCATACAAAATGACAGCAACACAGGTTGTTTATCTTAACATCTCAATCAGACTTTTTTATTTATGTGTATATGTTTTGTTTATTTATGTAACGCATAATATATCAATCATATGACAAAACTGTCATATTCTAATATACTATTTAACACTTACAAGAACATGGTAGGAATGTACCCCTTGGTGCACCAGTTTCAAATGCACGCATGTATGAATCAACTAAACACACTAAATTAAACTTTTTTTTCCCGGCTAGTAACATTTCTTTGGGAGATAGGACATCTTGTGACCCTTTCAGGCTCTCATTTGAGATTTTTTTTTATTTCACTATTGACATGGAGCAGTGGTAAATACAAAGATGGATGTTGCTTAGCTCCGGTATTTTGATACTCATAACTTTGATAATCATAACTGCTGTGGGCAACTGCTGTCGGGAGACAAGCACAAACCTAAACAAGAAAATAGTAATTTAAAGCAGTCAGACACTCAGAACAGCATGTTGTGGATATGAGCAGTGACATAATCCATGTGGCGTGTCATAGTAACATTTCAGCCAGTTGGGGAAAAGTTTCATGTCAAAATATAGATGGGAAGCAGTTGGTGGTCTCCATTGCGTGTATGCATTGTTTTTACTGTAAGTGGTTGAGAAATAAATAGTGGAGAGGCCCAGATGGGGAAATACTTGGGAACTGAAAGTTGGCCTCTGAATTCTCATCATCACAATATTACTTATTATATGCAGTTACTGTGTATTAGCAGATGATTTAATTTTTCAACAAAATTTGCAGTTGAATTCTTGTGCGTTTAGCCGTCATGTGGCAAGCTCCACACTTACAGTAGTGGGCTGAAATGTTCATAAACATCTCATTGGGATGCTTGTGCATTTTTTCATCTTCTGCTCTCCTAACATGTCTTCCTCACTTGTTTCATGGCAAGAAATACCACAACAATCACTCGTCAAGTTTGTCCTTAACATTCAATCTGTTTTTAATAATGATCAAAAACACAATTTTATTTATATTATATGTTACTGTTGCAACTTTATTTTATTGTTAATACCATATCTACTGCAAAAATTAACATCATTGCTCCCGTTGCTCTCTCTCTGCCTGTTGTCAAAGGCCAACCTGCTAAGGCTGCTAATTTGAGACACTCACTATTCTTCGATTTCACCGCAGATTGATTATCAGGTCCAAACTAATTATCAGCAAAGCCCCAACACACACACACACACACACAAACACACTGGAACTCAGAGCCCAGAAATGGTCTCTTGGCTAAATAGAACATCAAATAGAGCAATATCTCTGTAACAACTGTCACTCCATTTTCTCCGCCCCCTCCCAAACCTTTGTTTTGATGGCAAGTCGACACACCATTGATTATGCTTCACTGAGGATTTGGCCTGTCACTGGAAGTGCTGAAAATCTTGGGAGCTGATTTTCCGGAGCGAGCTCATTAGATGGAGAAGAAGGCAAATCTCAGTGGCTCTGCAATCAGCTATTTTAGTTTAGTAGTGAGTTGAAAATTTCATGCACTTCAACTCAAGAGAGCATTAGTCACCCACTTGTCCACCCTTTGACTTCCCAGATGGTGTCCCCAGGAATGTGTCACCTCCACACAGAGCCCCCTTATATATTCAGTCATTTAAGACAATAAGATAAAAAAAAAAAACCCTTTCTAATATTTCTAATATTAGTCATTAAGTTCAGATACATATGAATTAGATGTTGCTGCTTATTGGGCCCTAACTTGTAACAAACTATATGACTTTGCTTCTAAATATGGGTAAGACAGAGGCAGACTGAAACTGTCATTGTTTTGTCTCGTCACTTTTCAGAAGAGTCTGCAGGTAGTATCAGACATGTCACTGTGCTGCACGGGAATGAACATCCTGTGTGTGTTGCCTGCTGTTGTGAGCTGAGCTGATGTTATCCCTCGTGATCCCTTTTTGTGTTTGTGCACCCTGAGTGTAACAGCATGGAGTCTGAATTGTTAAACCGTTTTTAAATTGAGTTTCTTTTTTGTTTTCGTTTCTTGTTTGTTGAGTGTTAATAGTCTTGTCTTGTGTCTAACAGATAGATTGACAAGCTGAACTAGGTGATGTAGATAGATGACGGCTAAATGGTTGTTTGATTATTCTGATTATTCATATTAAATGAGTGCCTCATATATACAGAATGGAGCCATACAATCTGAAGTCTATGACTGTTGGAATATTGATCCAATGAGCAGGGTAGATGGGAGAGCTTGCAGTGCAGCGTTGGCAGTTTCTGTCCTTATTCAGTGACCTGAAACCAGTATATCTGAGGGATTACACTTTTTTTCACTGCTGCAGTATTTCTGCTCCACTCTGGTTTTCCTGTCTTGTTCCCTCTAGACCACAATGTTGCTCTTTTCCTAAAGAATGTAGGACATCTCCATGGGCCAAAGACAGCTTATTTTACAAGGTGTTCTGTCCTATGGCAAATGTATTGAACTTGGTGCGCTTTCAACATATGCTTTACAAAAAAAAACTGCTACAACTGCTGCATTCCAATATGTGAGACAGACTTTGCAGTCCATTTAAAGCTGTTAGAGAACTGGAAATGTATCTACAGTGACATGGTGGGAGTAATTGGCTTGATTCATAGGCCCATGTTGAGATCTCATTATAACAGAGTTTGAACTTCAGAGGAATGATGGGGGAACGGACGATAAAGGCTGCTTCCTCCTATTTTTCTTTTTTTATCAAGGTCATTGAACATAAATCGGCATTCTGTATTTGTGACTGATGACTTGCCTATGTGCTTTTGGCATGCTTTGTTCTTTTCTCTCTCTCTTTTTTTTTTTTTAGATCTGCCTCCAAAGCACCAGCGAATGAGAAGAAGGAACGAGCACTAAACACCATGAGTGAGGCCTCCAACTACACAGGCGGCTCGGACTACGCTGCAAACCCCAGCAGCCCAGCAGGAAGAGTGAGTGACACACATGATAATCGTGGGATTATAATGCATGTCTGTGAAGTAATGGAAACCCAAGTGGATTATATTTTTTAAATACCTTTAAAATTTTGAGAAAAGTATACACATTTTTTGTGTGGCTTGAGCTCACTTTGCTGTTTACTCATTCATGCTGTATTTTCAGCCTTCAAGACCTTCCAAAAAAGTTCATAATTTTGGGAAGAGATCCAACTCTATCAGGAGGAATCCCAGTGCCCCAGTAATCAAGAGAAACTGGCTTTATAAACAGGTGAGCAAGAGTGTGTGACTTCAACTAAAACTTGACACATTTAGTCCTATAAATCATATAATGAGGTGAGAAGCAGAGGAGGTAACTTGATTTTAAGCCATACTAGTGTTGTGACTCTGCTACAGACTTTCATTTCCATCTAAGAATGAAGTCTAATACCTCTGGAGATCCCCTTACTATATTGTGTGTGCACTGTTAATTAGCACATTAGCATGCCAAAACACAAAGATGGCAAACATTATACCTGCTAAATACTGTATCAGCATATTAGCACTTTCTGTTAGTATGCTGACGTTAGCATTTAGCTCTACATGCTAATGTGTCTTAGTACACTCTCACAAAGCACTCGCTTGTGTTTTTAACATTAGCTTAAAAAGAAAATAACAAAATAGAAACCTAAAATAAAGTAACAGTAATACAGCAACCTTTTTGCATGTTTGCTTGTATTTGTTTGGTTGATTTATAGGTAGAAACAAGGATATTTGGGAAGTGTCTGAATTTAGCTTATTTTAGTGAACAGGGGATCATCTTGTGAATGCAGCCTTTATTTTTTCAGGGTTTATGGTCTCTCTCTAGCTGTAACATTTGCAGCAACAGTCTTAAGATGAGCACAAAGGAAGCTTTTTGATGTCTTACAGGATCTGAGCATTTCTTTGTCCAGTGTTTCTGCTCAGCCAGTCAACCAGCACGGGTAGTGTTTAAATACCAATCCCTCATCACAGCTCCCTGGCTACTTACAGCAGGGTGAAAAGGGGGTGCTTGAGGCAGCTCTTGGCCAGACAGGACTCTCTCATGCTTCCTAAGTGGGAGACTCATTTAGTTTTGATTGCAGCCTCCCGGCGCAGTTTTGTGAACACATGATGGCCTCCTTTGGTACAGCTGCCAGCTGCTGTTTCTTTGGGGACCTCAATCAGGGTGACGTAGATCAAGCTAAAGGCTCACAAATCTCCTACCCTGAATAAAAGCTGGATTTGCACTTTTATTTTCCTGCCTCATTGAAACCTGGAAGCTATTGAAGTCCTTGGCTGAGGAAAAGCTGAAGCCCTTCAGTTGATCCATTGGGAGAACAAATGCCACAGTGATTGATGTGATTGGTGAATGACTCATTTCTCTCTTCCCGCCTAGAAGAAGATCTGACAGAACTTTTGATAAAGTTTATTCATGAACATGTTGTAAAATGAGTGGTTAAGACCTTGATTGTACAGAGGGAAGGTAATAAACTAATTGAGGCAAGAAATGTAAATCTTTATATTTCAGATCTGCCTCCATTATGAATATACTGCACAGCATCTGGTATTGTGAATTTTTTTTATAGTAATGTGTTAAACATGCTGGTTCACGGAACTGAATTTCCATTTCAAGAAAACTGTGGCCTACATGCCATCTGACCATAATGACAGAGTTGTTGAGGTCCCTCCCCCTATTTTTGTCTCCGGTTGGAATCCATGAGTAAGGACTCTGCTCAAGTTTTCCAATAAAGCAAACGGGGGAGTTAATACCCTTTTCCTCACCCTTCATCCTTTTAAGCAGCAGCCTGAAACCTTCTTTGATCATGGCATTGCGATACTGAAGAACAACTTAAGCACAGGGGGTTTATTTTTGCTGGCCACTCAACAACATGCTTTCGTTTATAAGTGAAAGCTGGTTATTGGGTTGAAAATACAGCAGAGCACTCTTATTATTTTGTTTATTTCATACCAGAAATCAAATGTATCCCCTGAGCCACATAAATTACCCTTATTTCATCCCAAGCATATGTAAAATTTGAATAGTAAAAGGTAGATGAGTTTCACATCGTCTCCATTGAAGTAATTTTATTTACTTACTGCAAATCACACAAGTCACACAAATTCCAAGGAGGCATTTTCTTGTACAATGTGCAGAAATGCACACACATAAATTAAACACATGAAAAACAAAGGGGTACCTGGTGTGTAGTTGACATGTCAATCATTTGGAAGCATAGCATAGGAATGCCATTTAAAGGCATCAACCCAATCTATTAAGTTATACATATATATATATATATATATATATATATATATATATATCACAAAGAGTTAATCACATGGAAGGAATTCAATCAGAAAAAGTGAGGGGACCATAGCATTTCACAGTGTAACCATCCCCACTACTTTGTGAAGTAACCGTGTCCTGTTCCCCTGGTGTCTTTGTAGGACAGTACAGGGATGAAACTGTGGAAAAAGAGGTGGTTTGTGCTGTCTGACCTGTGCCTCTTCTACTACAGAGGTGAGTCCTTTCCTCTCAGCTAACGACATGTTTCATTAGTGTGCCACTGCTTACAACAATAGTAGCTTTCAATTAGAAGCTTGGTGTGCTGTTGTGACCTTCAGAGCCCCATGCTCCCCCAGCTCTTGGCGATTATTAATGTATCTGGATCCAAGTCCCCGTGGTAAGCAGCCTGTCAGGACCAACTGAAGAGACATATTAATTGAAATGGCTCTCCTGTCGTCTGATTTGCTATTTTAGAGATCGTTTTTCCCCAAGCAAAGCCAGGGCTTTAAACAAGGCTTAGATGTAGCCATAATTTTGCAAGAGAAAGCATAGCAGGAAATTGGATTTCGCACTAATGTTAAGTCATGAAACAAGTTTCCAGAGATGATGCTTTTTTGTACTGTGGTTGCATGCTTATGTAGTTCTTGGATTCAGATACATTAAACAGAATTTATCTTGCTGATATTTGCAGATCCTCCTCTAATTCCATATTATAGGGACCACCATCATATTATTAGAATAGTCACTCTTTTTGAATATTTGTGGTATGTATTTTAGTAAAGACAACCCATATTTTCCTGACTAAGTTATTGAATGTTCTACTTTGATTGAAGTGGAAACTTAATATGTTATTTAGATGGCCACTACCACTGTCGCCATGTTTTTTCATGATGGGCTTATTGTGGGAGTTCCAGTCCAGTTTAAAGGGGTTTCCATTCAATTATTAAAATCTCTTTGCTACTATTGCACAGTAGGAATACATTTGCAAGTGTTAGATGTGATCTTTTCTATAAGCTGCTATTGACTGAGCTGTTATTGACTGAGTATTTCAGCCTCTCTCATGCAGTACTAATGTTCATATCAAATATTGACACAGCTGTGTCCAGAGAATGTTTGAGAGCTTTCCTATTGAAAAAGTGGAATGAATACTGTGACTCAGTGAGGCCGTGTGGTAACTGTAGGCTAGGTGTACTGCAGAGAAAATCTAAGTCTTGTGTGGCACAAGTCCACATATCACAGTGCCCTCTGCTCACTTGATGCGGATACAGGCATCATTTCTGCTGATCAGGATGACATCTAGTCTGTGTTATTTCTGGTGTCTGCCAGTCCTGTCGCCTTCTTTCCACCCACTGACTGACAAAAGCCACAGACAGTAGCAGACCCATAGGCTTTATCCAGACAGACATGTTGAGAAATTGTATTCATCAGCAGGGCGTGGGCAGAGAGGTCATGAACTGCACTACCCCTCAACTAAATGCAATGGCTATCTGTCATAGTTATCAGACTATTGTGGCGTGCTTAGGATCTCCCACAAGGTTAGCTTATGTTCAGAGACTGTTCTGCAGAAACTGCTGTGTGTGTGTTTGTGTGCGTTTTAGAGACACAGAGCCTTGATGAAAAAATAAATGTGAGACTAGTGGGCTCAGGTATAGCTGATGCTGGTGAATAGATCAATCTGTCAGTCCTTCAAACTTCAGTAAACTAAACTAAACTACCAGAGACCCACCAGAGTTCAGCTACCATTTACTCCCTGAAATTTAGCCGCCGTTCATGGTGAGCCTTGCTTGTTCCAGTTACCACCAGTATGCGTTGAAAGACTGTGACTTTCACATAACATCCCCAGTCAACACTCACACACAAACACACATACCAAGCAAATGCATATATGGGACTGCAGCATATATGATATATGATATATTTTGTTGCCCTTTGCTGTTTTGGGTAAGCAGTGCAGACTGCTTATATCAAATATTGGGAGGTTAAGCAATTTTCTGCTTAAAACTCTGGACTCAATCTAATCCCCCCTGTGGAGAGTGCTCCATTGTCAATGTGGAGCCCTGTCTGCTAACTTAATGAGGATTAGAGCAGCCTAGCTGCATAGGACGTTGGATCAATGCTCATCTTTTCCACTGATTGGACTCTGCACCCTCTGCTCATCTGACCAGCAGACTCCTCTAACTTTTTGTTTCACAATCAACATGGTTCTCCAGCTTTTTTATTTTTACAAATTAATGTTCAACAAAAGAGTTTAGTGTAGTATCGTCAACAAAAATATGAGTACAAAAAAAGTCTCTAATGCACAGTCTTTTTTTTGCAGATGAAAAAGAGGAGGGGATACTTGGCAGCATCCTCCTACCAAGCTTTCATATATCTATGTTGTCTGTGGATGATCACATTAACAGAAAATATGCCTTCAAGGTCAGTGCATGTTTTCATTCCAGTCAAACTTTGTTAGACTCCACGTTGTATGGTTAAGTATATTTAGGGCATACAAAAGTAAAGCATTAGTATCAGTTATTGGGAAGAAAATTTAAAGCTCTAATAAAATAAAATAGAATGATAAGAGCTGAAAGAATAAGGTGCCTTTGATCACTGGTATACAGTTTGAGATTTGAAAGTAGTTTTTACTGTTTTTGTATTAAGAATAGAAATCAGGTTCTATGCTTTCCTTTGAACACATTTTGTCTACTTTGGAAATGATTTTCAATTTGATTGATTGTGAGGTAACGAAAGTTTTTTTTTTTTTTTTTTTTTTTTTTTTACTTCAACTGCACCTTGGTATTGCTAAGAAAGCAAAGAAAACACATGCCAACAGTCATATCTGTGCTGGCTACTGCCTGTGGT
This sequence comes from Lates calcarifer, assembly GCF_001640805.2. NCBI lineage: Eukaryota > Metazoa > Chordata > Actinopteri > Centropomidae > Lates > Lates calcarifer. The sequence continues at coordinate 9,454,762 of NC_066842.1, read as the reverse complement.
GTAGTACTATTGCATTGCAATACTCTTAGTTGACTCGGAAACCTCAAGTTACTGGGCAACAGGGATATTTTATGGGATCTCAGTGGTGTGTACAATATTTGACTGTGGGTCCTTCATAAACCCTAAGAGACAACAGAGTTGTCCTGCCAAGTACAGCCAAACACAGACGCCTGGGAGTCTGCTCAAGGTCTGTCCAACCACACAGCCCACTCCTTTTCCAACTTAGACTCAGGCTGAAAGAGAGCGAGTTGAGGTAAAGAGAGAAACACGAGAGCAGGGCACGACCTCTTCAGTTTACAGTGATTCACTTAGGAATGGGATGACTCTTTGACTGCATATTTTTCATTCTAAACTTTTCCTGCCTCTTGTTTTTGTGGCCAAAATGGCCATGTCATTAAAAGTAGCTTATTTCTCATAATTGGAGCAATGACAGTGCTTTTTTGCTTTTCAGACTTTGGTAAACAGGATATTGAGGTTGTTCACTAAACATTCTGTTTTTCTCTTTCTGTGTCTGGGTTTAACAATATATTGGTTTATTCACTGCGAGGGAACAGAGCAACAACGGAACAATGTGTTTGCCATACAATGGACTGCATGGTAAGTCCTACAGTATTGTGGCAGATTTATTGCCCTAATCTAGTGGTATGCATGAAACTCAGGTGACTCATGGTTTGATTTATGTGAATGGCACAGATGCCCACAGCAGGGAGTATTTCACAAACCAGCTTTTTTCACCATTATTTGCTAAGAAATATGACATGAATTATAGTAATTTTTGCCTCAAGTGTTTGAATATCTCTACAGTCTTCTTTTATAGTGTTAAACCCACCCAACAGAAAGCAACCTTCATTTACCAGTAAGGGTTAAAGTACTAGAAATCACAGATGACTTGATTTATATTTTTTGCCTTCTCTCTTTCAGGTCACTTTCTCTGTGTCACTGTTTCCTGTCCCCGATCCTGTCTACTGTGTCAACAGGCAACGCATCCCAACATGCGGACATACTATTTTTGCACAGACACAGCCAAGGAAATGGAGTCCTGGATGAAAGTAATGACAGATGCTGCACTTGTACATTCAGACCCAGTCAAAAGGTTTGTAAGAACAACACTAATATCGACATTTATAGAGAGAGCCTGGAATTTTTATTTTTATTTTTATTTTTTATTTTTTGAAGTTGGGAGATTATAGTGGGTTGTATCACTTCTGAAATGAGAGAGATTTGAAAAAGATTTGAGGACAGTTCTTAAGTACTAATGACTTCCTAGGTTTATTTCTCCTCCCTGATTTTCTTTTTTAGCATTTGTACTGTAAACAAGTGCTTTTAAATCCCTCTGTAAAGTTATTTGGCATCAGTTATTTGTCTCTGGGTTTGTTGCAGAAGCTGCGACTTTCTTTCATATTACATAACTATTTTTACTATAAAAGTTTATTACACAGTAACATATGTGGGCATGTGTGTGTTGAACGTGTGGTGCAGGTGGTTGAGGGGATGTTGTGCACAGCTGCACTAGCTGGTCAGGATCACTGACTTATGAGGATAGGGTTTTTTCCCTTTTTCTTTTTTTAAACTGTGTTAAATGTCTGTCATTTGGCAGCCTGCCTGTCTAATGCCCTCCTTTTACAGGGGCGAGCAGAGGCGTAATGGTAAAGTGCTCTGTAATTACACAGAGCAGTAGTGCCTGAAATCCACTGAATAGCACTGTTAAATGGGGCTGTGATTTTGTTCCAAGACTATTTAGCATAACAGCATTATAATATCTATTTAGTGAAGGCTGTCTTAATTTTAAAGTATCTAGTGTCTCGTAATCTGTGGACAGTATTGCTTATTGTCACATCTTTTCATATTTTTAGATGATGGGTATTGTTAAAAATGAGCAAAACCTATTCAGTTAAGGACCTTTCCCTTTAAGCATTTCCTCAATCTCTTCCAAGTATGAGTAAACACTTTCATGGGGTTAAATGTGTGCTCCACTGGGCTGGTGGAGCCACAGAGGGCTGGAGAAGACATTACGTGACTAGTGAAGCTATTTAAAAGGATACAAGTGGAAACTGTGAAGGAATGCCTTTCCTACTGCCTTCATATTGCTAACCCAGTGAGCCATGCTGCTGAGGGGAATTTGCAGAACTTTGAAGTTGTGACCTTGAGTCTGTCTAAGGCCAAGGAGTAGTGGTGTCTATTACCTCTTGAGACCTCCCTAAGGACCGCAGAGCTGTAGATAGGTCTTCTAGGGAGGAGGTAAAGGGGAGCTGCAAATGGATTACCGGGGTCTGAGCACCACCTTTGAGATGTGTCCCGACAGAGGCAGTGTTTTATTGGGGATATCTGATTCCCTTTTACACGGCTGGCCTCCTCAGCAGCTGGAAGAGACATTGTGCACCTTCACCAGTTTTCTTTGCGCTTTCTTTTTATTTTAGAGTTCCCCCCATTATAAGAGTTCACAAAGGTAGTGCATAAGGCCTGCAGTATATTTTATTGTCTCAAACACCTTTTACTGGCGATCTCTGACACAAAAGCATATCCCAGCTGTAGTTTCATCTAATGTAGTTACCATCTTCCCATCACTGCCCAGGTGATTTTATGTGTCTTGATTGTGTTTGGATAACACAGGGTCTTAGATTGTTTCTTTCGTAATACCCAGACCTCCTCCTTGTCTTTTTCAGGTTGGACCGACTAAAAGTAGAGCAGTGTGGACCACAAGAGATCAACCATGTGGCTAATCACAGGACGCCACTCACACAGCCTGAAATCCAGAACAATGAACGCAATCGCGAGGTTGACCTTGAGCACGCTGCGGCAGTCACCACCACCACGGCAGAAGAAGAGAGGAAGCAGCGTGATGCTGAGCGCTACGGCTTCCAGAAGGACGGTGCAGAGCGTGAACGTCCACTCACCAAGATTAACAGTATCAAACTGCAGCCAGCCCAGGCAGCAGCTGTCAAAGCTAACATTACCTCACCCCAGACTCCAACTGAGGTGGATGGGTCACACCGTAGCCCCCAGGTTAATGGATCCAGTGAGCAGTGTCCGGCTGATGGGACCGGAATTCCTCCTCAGCGAAGTCCCACCCATGAGCCAGACCGCACCCTGAGCAGGACCAGCTCTATGCAGCAATTGGAGCAGTGGGTTCGCACACAAAGAGGACGTAACCAGGATGATGACACCAGGAGGTTGGCTTGATTATATTGCTTTTTCGGGTTTAAAAAATATTCATATTTCAATTATTTCACTGTGTCATCTCAAAAATATGTGTGCTGCCAGAAAATATGCCAGTGCTAGTTGTTTTTAGGTTATTGCACAGTCTTGTCCTACTTCAACAACAAGAGGGGGAACTTGGCTAAACTTAGTAAAATCTAGAACTGCAGATTCACCTGCATTTTAGGACAGAAGGGATTCTCCTTAAGCATCTGAGTGCCCACATACAGTACATATGCAGACTCAGATTTTTCAAAGCTTCTTAGTCCCATTTCTCTCCAAAGCTGTGTTGATTAAAGCCAGAGGATTCACACACTCCTCACCATGATTTAAACACTCTGACATTACGCTATTAAATGTACCAGTAAGTAGACCTGAGGATAAACAATAGCTGAGCAGAGCTGTTAGCCAGAGTTACTGCCTGCCACTGACCCTGCTGTGAGAGTCCCATTTTTAATTGGTTGAGCTTAAACTCTCTCACTGTGTCTGTCTGTCTGCCTGCCTGCCTGTCTGTCTCTCCATCTGGCCGCCCAGCTTGTGCTCATGTTTGACACAGCCTTGCCTCTTTCTCATCAGTCACTCTCTGAGTGAGTTGATTTTTCAGAAATGGACCCGCACACCTGCTTTAAGTAGTGCATGAACTTAATAATATTTTCATGGATAAAACCACAACAAGGCCTTGGAGCTCACCATTTTTTCTCTCTCCGTTCAACAGTCTCTGTTCATCATTACATGCATGTCCTCCAGAATGATGTTTCCATGTAGTCACAAGCTTTTTTTTTAATGCTACTGGGTTTTACAGATCAGTGAGCCTTCTAGCCAGGATCTGTCAGGAAGTCTTAATAGGAAGCTCTCTCAATGCTAGCTGCACTGACTTTGAGCCCACTGTGGAAGTGAAGCTTTTCAAAGCTTTGTTGTCATCGGAAAGGTCTAATTTGTCCAGAGGGGGTTCTTGCTTCTATCTCTCTACATACCGTAACCTACTGTTGATAAATACTTCAGTTAACTTGTTGTGCTATTCAGACACATCCAGAGCAGAGGGACGCATCCATTTTGAATCTTTGTAGAAGACTAGACTGGGGATGTTTTTTCAGTCAACAATATTAGATACTAAATTATTTGCCTTTCACCAAACATCAGTTTGTCTGTGTGAATCAAGTCAATAAGATCTGTTCATACCCCCCAATATTATGGTTTCTGTTTGTTCTTTCTCCCCAGCATCACATCGTACCAGACGCTGCCTAGAAACATGCCAAGCCATCGGGTACCCTATATGCCTCATTATGGCGATGGCTACCGCAGTATGCCCAGGAATAGCATGGCACAGCGGGACAGCATCTGCAGTATGTCGCCATCATTGTACGACCAGGCCCTGGGTCCCTCGCCGACTGATAAGCGCCGCTCCATGCGTGATGACACCATGTGGCAGTTGTATGAGTGGCAGCAAAGGCAGGCCTACAGCAGGCAGCCGGGGCTCTACAGCAACATGGCCAGTCCCAAGACCATGATCAACCTGTCAGAGCACACCATGCCAAGCCACTCCATCCCCCCCTCGCCTTCCCACGGCTCCCTGTCCATGTACGGCGGCTACTCTCCGATGCGAACCTACAACATGAACAGCGCTCATTCCGAGGTTTCCTCTCCTATCTACAGAAGAGACATGAGCATTGACAGACGGCACAGGCCTCAGCTCAACAAGGTCAGTTAAGGCACACACAAATGCTGAATAGGTGATTCAGCAGAATAACAAATAAACGTATTTATGTCTTACTTTTAGTGGTATCTAGGTATAAAGGTATTTTTGCTCAGATTTTGAGATATCCATCCCTGAGATTTCTCGCCTCCACCCCACGACAGCAGAAACTCATGAGAATTTTGTTAATGGTTCTTCAGTTATTAAGATAAGTCTTTCAACATCTCTTTCACAATCAGTGTCAGAACATGATTTTAACAGTTTACATTAGAGGTACTTTCTACTGAAAAAACTGCCCTTCTAAAAACTTTTAACCTAATGTACCATTGATTATCTAAATGCTTGTGGAAAAAGTGTTGCTGATTATATTTTTAAATGTCAGTTTTGAAAGCAAACAAGATCGTCTCAAGAGAGAGATAGACTCTCTCTCTCTCTCTCTCTCAAAGGTCCGCTCACTAGCTTGTGAGTGTTTGAAGTTATTTATTACATATACTTTTCCAAAATGTCAAAAATAAATCTGTGCTTTTACGCTCAAGTCATTTTCAATTTTTGAGCAGCACAAAAAAGCCATTTATCTTCACTGTATTTGTGGTGACAGAATTCTGACATGATGTCTCAGTGCTCTGACATATAAACAAGAAGTATCAAGATAATTAATTGCCACTGTGGACAAAATGTTTCTTTGTATTTGGGTGAATCCCTCTACTATAAAATGATTATTTAAAGCAATCCATGGTGTAACTGACAAGCATGTTTGTTTTTGATTTACTGTGTCCTGCAGTATGCCTACCCGCCTGACAGGAGGTCTATGCCTGCGGGAATCCCAGTCCAGACTATCACTGCCCAGTCTCTCCAAGGCAAAACAGTAAGTCCTCTTCAGAGTCGCCCCCTCCTGTGTTCATTACTGTTTTCCAAGTGCCCAGGACTGAGTCAGTGTACTCCTCAGTGAAGATACGTGTATGAATTTCCGTAATGCACCACCCAGTAATTTCACGCTTGGGTTGTACGCACTCATTCATTTGGGTTCAATTGGACTTTTGTGTATTTTCATAACACCACCCAACCTACCCACTTCCTCCCTCTTCTTTCTGTCCTTCATTTCCCTCCAAAAAGACATTGTGACTGAATCTTTAGACACATATTTAGGCAGAACTCAGATGTATGTTCCAAGTGGGAGGATTTGGGGTATGTTCACTTCAGGAGCTCCTTAGACTCGCTTCACTTCATTGGAGACTTAAAAACCCTGTCACTCACAGCTCTCTAAGCCAGATCAGGAATTTATGTCAAAGCTGTACACAGTGCTATGTCCTCATGGAGCTGGTTAAGTATGAACTGGATTCTGTAATAAATGCTAAACTGTCCCTCTGTCTTGACTGGACCTGTAGAATTTGCATGCTGCTGACAGCGATAGAAACCTTGGATAATCTCATGGTTCTGAGCTGCATGAAAACTCAGTACCTGGATATAGTAACTGTTCACCTATTTGGAGCCTTATACCTCTAAATCTCCTGTCCTGGTGTGTTCTCTCCTTTCCTCTCCCACTCCCCCTGCGGTGTGTCCCTGTTTCATTGTGGCTGTATTGTCCCTCCCTCCCTCCCCTTGCAGCCTGAGGAACTGACTCTGCTGCTGATAAAGCTGCGGCGGCAGCAGGCAGAGCTAAACAGTATCCGGGAGCACACTGTAGCACAGCTTATGCAACTAAACATGGATGGCGACAACCCAAAGGTCAGGCCCCCAGAGATGCCTCTGCAGGCGTGTATGTTAGCGTGTGGTGTGTATGCCATCTTTACCCACTTCCATTATCCATCTTGATCCAAAGTTTTTTTTTTTTTGGTCTTCACAAATGGTTGATTTAAGGAGAAAGGCACTAGAGTAGACATTTTCTCCACAAAGGACTATGTGTTGGCTTGAAGTTGTCCATTCAACATATTTGGGGATCAGCAACTTTAGAAACCAACGTTTCCCAAAATGTGTGAAAAAATAGATACATTTTAGGATCTGACATCGTGCAGTTGATGAGATCATTGCATGTGGGCAAGCAGTTGATTGAGTCATTTTATTTCCATGAAGAGCCCAGACAGATGTTAACCGGAAATGAAACTTAAAGCCATTGGCGAGCTTAAAGAGTGACCGGCTAAGGAGGTTAAAACCACTGGCAAACGTTTTTGCATTTTAAGTCTCTTCTAAGACGTCAGACTACAGATTTGACCGTTGAGGATATAGGTCAACCAGGCTTGAGGTGGACTATACTTGAGTTTGAGTGATTAGGGTTTGTAATCACTTTTTTACAGTTTTTTTTGTTTGTTTTACCTACTGTTCTACAATTTATTTGAGGTCTCCTCATGTCATTATAGCCAAAGATGTATGCTTTATCTTAGTAGTGGGTTAGTATCAAGATACTCATACCCCTGTTTAAGTGATGTATTATTTCCTCAGCTTACTGCTTCCTTCGTATTTTGCATGTACTTGGTCAAGACTAAACATTGGCAATTTGGTTATTATGGAGCTCTAGTCTAATACTACACTCGTTCTGTTTCCTTATATAGCACCTGACCTAATTTCTTTACCTTGACTGGTTCTACCATCCTTTCTTCCTGGTTATCTTTGGGTATACTGTACATAACACGTTTTTGTGTGTGTGAGAGCGAGCGAGAAAGAGAGAGAGGGTCTGAGTCTAAGAAACAAAACAAGTCTCACTCTCCTTTTGCCTTTTCTTTTCTCTCCTCTTTTGCTGCTGATGCTAGAATGACATTCTCTCCCATCACCTCCAAAGGAACCTCATGTTTTTGGACAATCAGGTGGGGTAATGCATGGATGCATGGCCCTGTCTTCTGTCATGACCTGAACTCATGTAATGCTTTGCTATAATTATAGCATAGTAGTATTGTAATTTAAAATAATTTTTTAGCAATACCTACATAGCATGGACCAGTGTCACATTAGCACAGCATTAGTAGCCTAAGCTAGTCTGTACTACCTGTCCTTAAATTGGCCTATTCATTCATTCCTTAAACTCACAGTCTGTCATACTAGGTGAAGATCTGGATATCACTCTAGTATGTAGAGCTGGGAGGTTTGGACAAGCTTTATGTCTTTTAATATAAAGTACATTTAGAGTGTGTATCATATCACTGAACTGTTATGTGTTAACATTAATCTTGTGTTTTTTTATAGCTGTGAAGTGCTTTGTGAGTTTGTGTAATTACAAAAGTGCACTATTAGTACACAGAGGCACAATAACACTTTTCATATAATAATTCTAGAGAAGATAATTATATATTGAAATGAGCTGGCCTCACATTTGTGGAAGCATCAAGAAATATGTACGTTTGTAAGTGTAGGGATGAGGCATAACGTTTACCATCTACTGCCACATACATTGCAATGATAGTGCTTGCCATATTTGCATCATTATAATACGTCGATGTTTAACAGGAGCTTTCCGCTGCTAGTAAGTAAGCGTCTTGGAGTTTTGCACTACAATGTCCTCCTGATCCTGTTTGTAAGCATCTCTTATTGCTTCTCATTGCTGTATCCACCCCTGTCCACTGTGGATGCACGTTTTTATGTTTGAGTCTGCTTCATGAGAGAAAGCGCAAGTGAGGTGTAACAACATTATGGGTGTTGTCTCTGAAGTGAAGCACTGCTATGAACTGACACTTGCTATATTGCTCCTCTCCACACTGGACTAGATGAAGGAAAATGAGCCTTTAATCGTCATGACTCACACTTTGATTGAGAACTCTGCCCCAAGGCCTCAACTTTACCAGCAAGTAAGGCCAGCCAAAGGCTTTGCTCCGCCTCATCCTCACCAGTCGCTGTTGTTCTTTTTGGTCTGTTTTGCAATGCTCCTCCTTCGATGTCCAAGTCCCCATGGCATCTTGAGACTGGTTTCCCTGTGTCGTTTGTATCGCCAGCACCTCCTCATTCATTGCTTTTGACTGTTCTCTTATTATGAGAAGTCATGCCAAATATAGGCATGACTTGTGAAAGAGTAATTTGATGTGTTTGCTCCACTGTTCAGTTAAATCCCTCCCTTGCCCTCACAGTTGTATGTCAGGGCTGAATACAGTTTACTCTAGAGGTTGCTATGTGTTTAGAAAATATTGAGCTAGCTGTGGGACTATCCTAAATCAAATGTTAAAGCTGTGGTCACACCCACATCATTTAGGTAGAAAAGCCTGTAGTCTTTACTCTTGTTTTGTCTAGCGCCCCAGGTCAGTGTGTGATTTTTCATAACCCTTTGCAGAATGCGTTCCCTCTCATTAGCCACCTGGGCGTGGCAGGGTGACTCTAATTAGTGTGCCTTAATTCTGCATTGCCAGACTTGTCACTTGTCAGTCCAGTTCATCACCAAATACTATATCTATCTGTGAAAAAAGAGATGCCCAATATAAAGCCTGCTGGGGATTGTTTTTTTTTTTTGTTTGTTTTTTTGTAATTTAAATACAATAAAGTGAACTGATATTCTCTTTTAGCACTTAGAATGCATTATTATTCCACAATTCTCAAACAGATATCCAACTCAATACTCTGTTTGCAGTTCATCTGGAGTCTGCTTTTCTATTTAAATCTTTTCCTGTCAGTTGAACACTGTTGTCAGTTAGTTGTTTAAGACTGGACTAAGACTAATGTTGTCTAGGTAAACTTTCTCTTGTCTTCATTCCTTCCCCCTCACCCCCTCTTGTTATTCTGCTGATGGAGAGGATAAAGGGGGCCGGCTTGTGTGTGACAATGGCTATGACATCACTTTGCCACTTTTGTGACCGCCTGTTTAGGTGTAAAAGTGCCGCTCAGGACTGCTCCCACCCACCCTCACCCCCATTTACCCATTCATTGGCATACCAGCCTGGCAAACAGCTGCATTCCCACCTGTTCAGCTGCCAGAAGTCTGTCTCCCTCCTCCTCCTCCTCTTCCTCTTCCCCACATCACTTGTAGTCCACACAGCACCACAGTGAAGCTCTCTGAGCTGTGGAAGTGTCTGCATGTTCTGTGTGGAATGCCATGTGGTTCACAGGTCCCACCTGCTTTAACTGTACTGTGTGGTTCAACCGAGGAAAAAGGTGTGAAAAAAATGTGTGTGAAAGAGTGCAGGTGTGAGTGTGAAGCGTTAGTATATGGTGGAGTCTGAAAGTATTTTGACAGTGAGCCATTTTTTGTTGTTTTGACTCTTTAGGCCAGCGCATTGGATTTGAAATTACATAATGTCATCAGAATTTAAGAGCCAAATCCTAGCTTAAAGGGATGTTTTAAAAGTACAGGCTAATGAACCTAAAGATACTGTATGACCAAAGCAACCGATGTTTCACAGGGCCAGACAGATATGTGATCTGATTTGTGATATGATTGTATGTTTCACTTGCTGAAGGCTAGACTAAAAGCAAAAAGATTGAGAACAAGCAAGAAGGGAAGATGGCTCCAGTTCAGTTTTGGCATAGTGTCACAAAGCATCTGCTGATGTCTGTACTTTTCAGTTAATCAGGAATGTAAATTAAAGATTAAAGGTGGCACTATGGCCTTATGATCATTATGTAATTTCATATCCAATGTGATAACACAAAACAACACAGAAATATGTCACTGTTCTAATATTTATGGACTGCACTTGTATTTTTTTAGATTCGGAAGAGTGGGTGACTGATGACGCATTATGTGATGATTGCATTACTTGGAAACATGGGATCCAATGCAGTTGAAATCATTTCTTCTGTTTATATCAGTGTTGTTTCTTTTTTCTTTGTCTTTTTTCTTTACAAGAGAAAGGAAGGGTGCCCTTTTTGTCTTTTCTTGGTTTTATACTGCACAAATGTAGCTGTATTAATAGTATAAACATGTTAACAGCAGTACAGTCTGATATCAGCTCATGAAACTGCCTGTATTTTACTGTACACTAGTTTACTGACTGATTACCTGTTCATAATTGCTGTAAGCAAGCAGATCCTGTGTTAAAACCCCTGTGGATAGTTTGTTATTCAGGGATAATCTGTAAGTAATATTACACATTGACTTACAACTCAGCTGCAACACGCACTCAGTTGACCGCAGCTATGAGTCAGGCAGAGTCCTTGGACCAATTAGCTGCAGAACATGTGCTGGATAGAAACACAGCTGATGGATACAGCTTATGTGCTGACTCCAGAGTTCAGTAAGAAAGATTGTTTTACACGCCTTCCCCTCGCATTTCCAATAAAAACCGCTGCGCTGATGCTGATGGAGACAAACGACTGTGGGTGATGTAACATGAGGCACCAGAATCATCAGTGAAGGGACTGTTTAGACTGGCTGCTGTCCCATTGTTGGTTTGCTAACTTAGATTGTCTCATTCAGTGAAATGTGAGTTTCTAATTCCATGGCTGAGTGAGAGAGCCTTGTCACGACACTGCATTAGATCTCCAGATTCTGTGCATGTGCATCTTTAGTGTCTCGGTCTCATGTTCTGTTGTTTTTCACAGCTGAGTCCAGAAGACTACAGAGAACACGCCTATACATGTACGCCAGAGGAGGTGGACATTGATGTAAGTTGAGTGTTAACTCTTGAATGACATGATGCTCCACTCAGCTTTCCATAGTGGGTCACAACTTTTTGGTTTGTTTTCTCCTCAGACCAAACTTAGCAGATTGTGTGAGCAGGATAAAGTGGTGAGGACACAGGAGGACAAACTTCAGCAGCTGTACAGAGAGAAGGTGACTAAACGCTACTCATTATGTTCTGATGCAAAACACTGCTTACAAGGATGTGTTTTCCAAGTAAAAGAAGAATAAACAAAAAAGAATACACAGTTTACACTGTGTTTAGATGATAAGAACAGCTTGAGTTAAGTTTATATGCACAAAACTGAGGGAGAGGGAAAAAAAATCTTTTTCTGTTATAATGCTTAACTTTAGCTTGGCTACTGTCGTCAACTTGAGAGATGTCTGGCTTGCAAAGTCATCTCAGGTTGTATTGGTCGTTTTGCAGTGTTGACTGGCAAAAAAGTTAGAAGTACAATAAAGTGAATAATAATGCACTGTGTTTGTCCACCATATGTAACTCAATATTTGAGTCACTTATGCAAACAGTTAGAGCATATTTCTTAAAACATGTTTTTATTTGTTTGATCAAATAAATAAATAATCAAGTGTGAAATGTAGCATAATTTTTAGCCCATATAACACAAATAAACTATCACATACTCAAAATGAGTTCTGAAATGGTTGGCTCAGTAATTGATATATCAGGTCCTGCCATACTTTTTTATTTAATACCTTAGCTAAAAACAAGGTCATGGGCCAGAAAAGTTTGAGAGTCTATGCTGCAGACTTATATAATCCGTTATGATTTAGCTAAAGTTAGCTGATCTGAAAGGTTACGTGACAAATTTCATACTCATGCTGTATGTGTGTTTGATATGTTGTGTGTTCCTTCAGCACACCCTGGAGACAGCACTGCTGTCAGCCAGCCAGGAGATAGAGATGGGCTCTGATAACCCAGCTGCCATGCAGAGCGTCATCCAGCAGAGAGACCTGCTGCAGAGCGGCCTGCTCAGCACCTGCAGAGAGCTGTCCAGAGTCACTGCGGTGAGTCATACAGTACACTCACACACACTCATGCTGGACACTGAAGTTCTCTGTCTTTAGGCATGCTATTAAGATGAGTTTTTCTTACATTGTCATTCAGAAAGTGCATCTCTTTCTAAGCAGGAGTTGGAGCGGTCGTGGAGGGAGTATGACAGACTGGAGGGAGATGTGATTTTGGCTAAGAACAACCTGCTAGGAGCAGCTAGAAGCACTGGGAAGCCCTCAGGTAGTATAATTCTTGAGACAGAAGCCACACTACTTTAATCTTGCACCACTGCTGCTTTCTAACACTAGTATGGCGTAATAGTCAGGCTTTGGTTGGAGTGCATATACTGCAGAGCTTCAAAGAAAGCTGAAAATGTAGCAGATTCCCCATTCATATCATTTTGTAGACACTTGACTTTGGGGGGGGGGAGAAAAGATCTCTGTACTCCAGTGCCCTCAACTGAGTGTAGAGGGAGGTAACTGAGGGATCAAAGAAACATAGTGAGTGATGGATGACTGTAGCGATGATAATCGGTCTTAATTAAGTCCGTCTTTTATCTTGTCCTTCATCATGAGAGAGGTGTAGAGACAGAGAAAAACTGCTCTAACAGTTATTCCTGGTTGAGCCTGAGTCAGAGCCAATGCTAACTCAGAGTAGAGAAGTCAGAGGGCCAGCAGGGAGTATGGGCATCCTCTTCTCAAGTGCCCTTCACACACAGACAAACCTGTCATGAGAAAGGAAGAGATAATTACGTGTCCGTTTCTCATGCTCTGCTGTTCTCTCTCCATCCCTTCTTTCTTTAATCTAACTACATTATAGCCCTCTCTTCATCTCTCCTCTCTTTGCTGATCCCGCTCTGAGGCTAATACGTCCCACAGACATTAGGAGCAGATCAGTGTCTGCACTGACTGCACACCTTAGCAGATGTGTAATCTCGCCTCTCACTATTGCACATTACCATCTCTTTGATTTTCCTCTGCGTCTTGCTCTGTCTCTTGCATGTCAATCTTACATTATTAGCTGCAGAACTCAGAATTAGAGTTTAATCTCCAGGTAATGTTTGGTGATTCGCGAATGTGTGTTTTTCTGTGCACACCCAGACAGAACCTCCCAGCCAGCAGCATGTCCGCATCCAGAAAGAGCTGTGGAGGATTCAAGACGTGATGGAGGCCCTCAACAAACACAAAGCTCAAAGAAATGCTGTTGATGGGATGGGTTTCTATGGGCCCAAGACCAACTTCACTAAGCATAAAAATGAGGTGAGAACAAAAATTCCTACCATTTGTTAGATCTACCTTAAGAAATAATTTATTCAGATCTCTTTATTCTCTTATTCAGTTGTGTGTAAGATGTTCAACTTAAGCTGAGGTCTCAAACTGCCGGCTCTGCTTATAGGCAGTGTGAGTGGATGTGTCAGTCATGCTGTAACAGCATGTGGAGCTCTCTCTCTCTCTGGCTAATCAGCTGGTTTGCCTGCCCTATGGGCCAGAACTACTCAGTACCAGATGGTGGTTGCCCTGAGTGTACGTGGTGGCACCATGTGTCACCTTGCTTCCTGTCCTGTCATGCCCTGTATAATCCCCAGGAGGAAGACTCGGTACCCCCACGGCCACCCCTACCCCAGTCCTACGAGCCCAACCCCCCTACTGTGCCCCCTATGCCCTCTCATGCTGGTGTGCGCCCTTCATCGCTCCACAGGCCGGAGGACAGGAAGGCCAATCACAGGAATGGCACGCACAGCGTAAGCTTGTTGACCCGTTGACCTCATGGCTGACCTTGCCCTCAGCTATGTCATCACACGTCATTGCTCGCTGTGATGGTTTTCGCTATCATTTTGATGGACATCTCATGTCTTTTGGGTTATTTTTGGTTGGATTGTACCCCTTTATTTACTTGACGTCATATTTCCCTCATCTTTTTTTCAGGTAGTTGGATGAAGCCTTGTTTGTGTTTTTTTTCTCCCTTGTTTTTTAATTGAATTGCCTTGCCTTCCTTTTCCATGTCTGTCTCTGTGTGTTGAAAAGTAATGGTTCTGTTTTGTTGTGTCCTGTCCATGGTTGCAAATTACGAAGTTTCTGAGTTGTAATGTCTGCCTGCTGCCTACTTTCTCATTTGACTGTGGAACATTGTGTCAAACTGAAATTTCTTCAAGCTGTATATATTTATGTTTTGAGATTGGCCTGTCTGTAAAAGCACTATTTTGTAGAAAAAGTCTATTTGCCACTGATTTTGAAGTCACTCTAAGAGAAAATGTCACTATTTTCCAGTGATGGATATCTCAGTTTGCAACCAACTCTCCCTAAATAAATCAGCGCTGTTCTGCATGCCAGTTTAATGGAGTTTTTTTTGTTGCTCATCTGCAGGGTCCAGACTACAGGCTGTATAAGAGTGAACCAGAGCTCACCACAGTAGCAGAAGTGGATGAGAGCAATGGAGAGGACAGATCCGAACATCCGTCTGAGAGAGAACATTCTGGAAACAAAGGTACATCAGGGTAGCTCAAGACCAGCCAACATGATGCCTGTCTCTGATAACTGCATTGTTCCAGTGACACATTATAAATGATAAAGCATACACTAACAAAAACCCCAATCACCTGGTGAAGATATATTGTGTGACCTATTCAACTTGTTACTAGCACAGATAGTAGCCATAGTTACCATGGCATTTACATAGGCATTGCTTGGGCAAAGAGCATAAATACAAGTTCAGGCTTTTCTCCAAAGGCATAAGCTAGGTCAGTATATCACAAAGTAACTTCCATGTCAACCATTATTCACGCCCAGTTGTTACCATGGATACAGTGGCATTTGTACAGTCGTTTGCTCAGATTTAATTTACACTGCATAAATCACTGTACTGCTCAAGTTTTTTTGAAATGTGTGTCAGTGCTGGGATAACTAACTTATTCTATTTTCTTTACTTTATTTAGACTTAATGCCAACGTACATTCTCTGTAACAGGACAGATTAGAATTACCTAAAGAGCAAATTGGCCTAAATTTGACGAAACAGCATAATCCAGGTGTTCTGAATCTGAATTATTACATTGTAGCCTCACACTTGTTCCACACCACCACACAATCAATAGTAGCAAGTAGCTGATGCTGCCTGCAAACACTGCTGGGAATACTCTTAATTGTCAGCAGAGTGTACTTGATCTCTGATTTTGTATTCCCAGGGTTAAACTTGAAGGTCTAACAGATTAACAGATTTAATCCAACAGACTTGAAGAAAATATTAATTACCAAATTGATGGGAAAACTCCAGTAGCTGTATTAGTATCCATCCTCCTATTCTTAAGTACAAAGCTGAAATACTAATATGTCTTAAAAACTGATAATTATCCATTAAGAGTTTTCTGTTCTAACACGTAAATTCTGTGTTTATGTACAAAGTTCATATAACGATATCTCTTATAGTGTACTCCTCGGTGAATTGCTGTAAATGTGTTGTATTAAAGCAGGTGCTCTGCCATTGAACCAGTTGGCTTACTGACTGATTCTTGTGTCTTGCTAGGGATGTCCTACCCAGTTGGCATCGTCCCACCCAGAACTAAATCTCCAGTGCCTGAGTCATCCTCCATAGCTTCATATGTTACGTTAAGGAAGAGCAAGAAGCCTGACCCTAGGATGGTGAGTCCCTCATATGTTTGTACCCTTTGGATCACCCTATGATGCCAAATATCGCTATCAGTTGTTGGCAACAAACTCTAAAATGTAAAAATGGCTAAACTTTCTGGTGCTTATTTTGTGGCAAACCCGACATTTCTGTCTCTAAGCAGTAGCAAAACAAATAATATTAATGATTAACAAATGCTTTTTGCTCCTCTTCTCTTGTTTGTGATCCTCCTGTGGGCAAGTGTGAACTGGCAACCACTTAATTTTCTTGAACTGCATTTACTTCCCCCTTAATTGCTTTTTCTGGTTATTAAGCTGCTCGTTGAAAGCTAACATGTGCAGAAAAGGCCACTCATCACATGGACAGGGTGTGACTCATGCTCTCAGAACCAGGCGGTTCTAAAATAGATGCCAAGCTTGGTTAAAACAGTTTCCAGTCTCAAACACTATCAACTTAAATATAGTAACCATGTTATTAGTGCACCACACTGTAGGGTGTGTCCTGTTTATACTGTGTCTGTGTTGGAAAAAAGATGGACATACAGTTTAACTGAACCTATGTGAACTTCCTGAAATGTCAGCAGCACACACATGAACACATAGTCCTCCCTGGAGGACATACATGGTCCATGAGAATGTGTGGCACAGGCCTGTAGAGTTCAGCATAAGCCCTTGGATACCAGCCTCTTGAGCATTCTGGACTGGGGAGGCTGCGTCCCCGGGCTCTGGACTGAATCCAGATCTGCCAGCCCCTCCAGCATGGCACAAACCTGAGAGTGAACAACTTCTCCTCAGTTCACTTCACACCATCAGCCATCATCAGCCTCTCCTGCTCAGGCATTAACAGCCTCTGTGAGTGCACCCATGTGTGCCAGGTTGTTTCCATATGCATTTGCACTTCTGCTCAGTTTGGTTCAAGAGAGTGAACGTTCAAGAGCCATTTCACCAGCATTATATTATTATGTCAATCTTGGCTGTTAACTTTGTTCAAAGAAGCAAATTGTTTTTCCAGTATGTGCAGTATTGGCACAATATAAAATGCAATTCTTTTACACTCTAAAAATTACCATGGTGGTATTTGTATTCTTGCATTGAGTATCTGACAGTGATGTTACATTATTATTAAGTCTCTGTGTCTGTGGTTGTCCCCTCTGGCTAACAGGAGCGACCACGCAGTGCAGTAGAGCAGCAGCTGTGTGCTGCGGAGAGCGGCCGGCCCCGAATGAGTGTGGAGGAGCAGCTGGAGAGGATCCGTCGCCACCAGCAGGGTGCCCTAAGGGAGAAGAAGAAAGGCCTCAGCATCCGGGGTGGCAGCCAGGAGAACACGCCCTCACGCAGTCACTCATTTACTAAAGAAAACCATTTTCGCAGCATGCAGGTATTGGATGACTGACATAGACGTTATATGGACACTAAGTCACTGCTGAAGTTTAGAATAGGTTGAAATCAAACCCCCGGAACCCTGTCATATGATCAGACCTCTCTGTATCTTTGTCTTTTCTAGTCCCAAATGAGACGCAGAGATGAGGTGATGAGCAGTGACATTCAGGAACTGGAGGCCTCTCTTAGGCAGCAGGAGGTGGTGAGGGAGCAGGAGACGCCTGCCGAGGAGATTGCCCGTCTCAAAGAAGCCTCGCAGGCTGACCACTTTAATGTCGACCGAGAGGTAAGGCACAGCAGTTGGCTGTCTTGCTCATAAAACATGAGAAGGCTAAAATGATCACTGACAAATTATTTAGGAAATATTTACTAACAGAACATCAAGTATTGTAGAAACTGATATGATTAAATGGTATTACTAATTTTACTATAAAGAAAGAAAGACAAAGCCTACAAGTATTTTGAAACAAATGATTGTGTGAAAAAGATTTGATCTTAAGCTCATTCTGTAACTAAATGTTATGGCATATCACACTCACATGTACTCACATGTATATCTAAATATTACACTCATTTAATGCTTATTGAGGATACATATAGCTAAGTTATGGGGGTAAAAATGTTTGTGTCCTATCGGCTCACTTTCAGGCCCCCATTAGAAATCAGTTACATTATTGTTTACAGTATTACATCTACCAAAATTGCACTGCAACAATGACTTTTTTCCCAGTGCCAAACTGAGCATGACACAATAACCCTTTTACTAACATTTTATCATAGGTTGCCTACAAGCTATAAACTTGATTTGAAGGTGCTTCTTGCTGTTTCAGAAAAGTTCATGGCCTCTCTCTGGATTACATCAATGAACTCCTTACAGTTTATGCTCCCGACTGATCACTGCATGCCGCAGAATGTCTCATATCAAGTGTTTCTCGCTCTAGGACAAAGCCTGCAGTGATGCTCCATTTAGCTCTAACAGACCCAAAATGTGGAGCAGTCTTCCTGTACTGTATGATGATAATGAGCATCTGTTATTTGTTTATGGTTCTTCTATTTTTATTGTTGACACACTTAGCTTCTATGTCCTTTTCTATTTATGTCTAGTCTTTGTAAAGCACAGTGTATTCTATTCATTTGTATGAAATGTGCTACATAGTGTGTGTTCTTTGTTTTTCTTCAGCTTTCTGTGCCTGACAAAGTGCTGATTCCTGAACGTTACGTAGAGTCAGACCCTGAAGAGGCTCTGAGCCCTGAGCAAGAGGCTGATAAGCAGAGGAAAGTTGACCGCATTAAAGCCCTCATAGCAAAAAACAGGTAAACACACCATCATGGCCTGTGGCTAGCAGTAATTAATTATATTCATTAGCAGGGACAGGCCTGCTTGGGCCTTTGATATTAGATATGGGTCCTTTGGTGATAGGGTTATCTGTGTGGGTGAACACTGATAATTCCCAGCAGAGTTCATGCATGAAATTCTTTGTAGAGTTGAGGGATAGGTTTGGGGTCATAGCAGGACATGACCATAGATTGCTCAGAAAAGGCTACACCACCTGCTTGCTCTTTCCATGCAGATCCATTCCTTAGATGTGCAGAAAAGTTCCCATTCTTATCTCCCAGCCACTGTGACATTTATTTCTAAATGTCCTCCCTCTTGAATTGATTTAAAAGAAGATAGCTTTGTTTGTTCCAGGGTAATTGTGTTTATTCTGAAAGTATGTTTAGAATTAAAAGTTGTACACTGTATAGTCATTTTTGTATGCCATGTGTGCTCCTAGCATGCAAAATGTCCTGCCAAGTGTGGCTCTAAGCCCAGAGGAGGAGACTGAAGAGGAGGTTACCGTACAGGAGAAAGAGAAGATGATTAATATCTCCTACGAGCTGGCAGCCGAGGCCTCCAAACGCAGCAAGCTGGTAGCAGGTACATCTCTAGAGAGAAGAGTGGGGAGGGTTGAGAAAAAGAATGCAAAACAAAAGCTAGTGGGAGCCTGTTCTTACTTTATGTTGCTGTGGTTTTATCAAACTGTGGCTGTTTCCAATGTGTATGTGTTCAGTCATTTATCATTGTAGTCTCATTAGTTTCTTCATTAAGTCCATTGACTTCAGTGATTATTTGTGGGGTTTTTTGGCTGTCAAGCCATTAGCTAACAGATGCAATTTGTTTTTGTTATTTTGTTTGTGGGTCTGTGTGTGTTCATCATGTTGCTCTGTTTTGTTGCAGTGAAAAACCTGTCGTCCTCTTCCCCACCCCTTCCACAGTCTCCTAACACACCCCCTCAGCTCACTGATGGGTCTCACTTCATGTGTGTGTAATAGCACCAGTAAGGGCCTTCATCAACCTGTTTTGTCCATACTCACAATGCTAAAGTGTTCTCAGTGTATTAATTGTTGTCCCCGGGGGAAAGAAGGCATGTAAGAATCAAAGGATTTATGAAAGGTTATATAAAAGTATAGATGGGAAAATTATCATGACGTGTATGTGTGTATTCTGTGTTGCTGTAGCTGTAGCTATACCCACCACTTTTTCACATTGTGTGGTGTTTCTTGTAATGTGTGTAGTCACTCACAGTGTTTGTAATTGCCTACTGATAAAACTCAAAGGACTGTAACATTGACTTGAATTACTGGACATATTGAATCCTAGTTCTGTTATTTTTGGAGATTTAATTTGACTTTTTCTCACCCTCTCTTTCTGCAGCACAAGCTCTGGCCTCAGTAAAAACCTATACATGAAGGAAACAGCAGCAGAAATATAAAGACACCCCGAAGACTTACCCCAAAGGCATCAGCACAAGGCCAAGGTCCACAGAGAGTAAAACTGCCTACTCTGTCCTCTGGGGTCGCAACCTCTTGATTGTTTGCTCACTGTGACGTCTTAAGCTCTTATGCCACCAACAACACATTCTCTGTGACATTTCTCTGCAGTTTTTGGGGCATCACTCTCATTAACCTGGCGAGACAGCTTTGATGCTGTCACTGTTGCTGTTCTGCTTTCAGTTTTTACACATTAATTTTTATTATTTATATGGTTTTATTTGGTTCTTGTTTGAATATGGGCCAATGTCTGTATATATATGAGGATAATAGACTGAGCTCTGGTGTAAGCCAAAGGGGCCTGTGATTTAATGTTTTTGGCCATGCCACATTTTCCATTCATATTTCACCACCTTTCCAGAATGGTTAGAAGAACATGTTTTCATGTTCACATCATTTCAGTTCAGTTAAGTCTTTTATAATTCACTCAATTTGTTCTTCAGATGTCAGTCATCAGCCAGCCAATCTTATTTATCCATTTATTGTAAAGAACATTTGTCGATGCGAAACACAAGTATATAAGAGATATAGATCCCTCCGTTATAATGAAAGGAGGAGCCACTTTATTGCTGCAGACTAAGATTATTTGTAATTTCTCCTGTTTCTAGGTTGTAATTATTTAAAATGGGATCCTCTGCAGTCCCTGTCGCATTGTTGCCGACACTTATGTGAATGTTCTGGCTTAAGTCACTCTATACTGTCTTTTTTTCTTATTGCTGAGAGATATATTTAAACTGAGACTGAAAAAAACAGATATTGGTTCTATTTTATGATATGTTTGTTTGAAGTCCTGGAACTAAAAGAAAGATTAGCACATGTAAAAAGCAATAAAATAAAATGTTTGTGGATCCAGGATTAATTTTTTGTGTGTACAAAGTGTAATTATCAGAGGTTTACTGTGTATATAATGTACATGGTACAGCACGATGGGAGGATGTATCCAACATATGGTTACGTAATAGATTTGATTTGCAAATGTTCATATCCCATCTGTTTTATATCATGTTAAATAAATGTTGCGGTTCTTAATGTTTGGTTGTACTTGTATCCTTTACCACTGTTGTGGATAGTTGTAATGGGAAAGCTGAGGGTAAAGCCACATACACTTGGTCCTGTTCATCAGCTCAAATGTATCCTCATCACTTGTTTTTTTGTCAAAAATTTTATTACTTCAGTATGGACTGAAGAATTTTTGACTGTGACAATGTTTTGCATTTCCATGAGCTCAACATTCAGGCCTTATGATAATTTTTGAAGTTAGAGTGTTATACTTGAATAATATTTGAATTATCAGCTTAATCAGAAATAATTAGATAAAATATCTCATTGGTGGATACTATTGGATGTAGGGTCATTTCATTTGGTCAAACCATAGACCGTGGGTTCAAACTGATCTTGCCGTCAGTATGAGTGAGAGTTTAAATACAGAACTGTGGCTCCCTCTTGTGGCCATTCTGCTGCAGCAACATTGGTCACATGCAAGCTGGATCACTGCATCTGTGGTAGTGGATCGCTCAACTTTCCATGAGAATTCACAAAACCCAATATGGAGAAAATAGAAAATAAAATACATACCACTTTCTAGTAAGGAACTCTTCATAAAGGGGTTATAACTAAAGTTCTGAATGAATGAAAATAAATCACTGAAGCATCATACATCAGTTCATATATCTCCCTCATAAGCAAGAGGAGAAAAAAATGAATGATGAAAGGGTAATGGAGATATTCTGTTCGGGATGGTTAAGCGTGCTTAAACGCACACACATGACCGGTTTTCTTACAAACTGATCATAGTTGAGAACACTGGGAAAATTGGTAAGCCTGAATAAAGCCATTATATTGTCCAAGACCCTAAGCAGATAAACGCTCTAAAACTAAAGTTATTATGCATGGTCCCTGAAAGTGAATCCCCTGCTTCTACGGAGCCTTTGCTGTAGTAAACAGTGACTCCTCCATTTAAAAAGAAAAGAAGAAACACATGGAAAGTTTAAATACCAACGTCAGAGTTTACCCTCCTCGTGCCGCCTCTGACCAATCAGAGAGCATACAGTGTGATTTGGCCCAGCCCTCCCTCTGCAGTGAAGCATTTGACGGTGCCACGGCTAAATTTTAATACCGAAAGTGTCCCACGGTACGTAAGCCGCTGAAATGGCTGCTGCGGCTACAGAAGAAACACCCGCACTGAGTGTCGAGGACGATGCACCGACCGTTGAGACCAACGAGGGCAACGGCGAGGAAAAAGAAAAGGGCCTTACCGAAGCGGAAACGGAGGAACCAGGCAGTAACGTAGAGCCGAAAATTGAAGAGGTGGGCGCGGAGGCCGGCGAAGAGAAGCCCGCTGAAGCCGCTTCAGACAAGGCCGCGAGCGAGGCGGTGACACACGACAGCGCTGTAACGGTCAACCAAGAGGCGACACCCGCTCCTGAAGAACCAGAGCAAAAGCCGGACTCAGAGCAAAGCTCCGGAGATGGTAACAGCGAGCCTGCCAACGATAACACGATGAAAGAAGCGAAGGAGGAAGCAGGAGAAGACAGCCGGTGTTCGGGAATAGACTGCGAGAAGAGCAAAACAGTTTGTGAAGACGGTGAGAAACCCAGTGGCGGAGGCGGGGAGCTGGGCGACAAGAGGCGGCCGAGTGTGGAGATTTCGTCCTCGGATGGTGAACCGTTGAGCCGTATGGACTCTGAGGACAGGTTGGTCTGGGAAATTACAGGTTACTATTGACCAGTGCTTGCTGCGTGTGAACGCATTACAGTAGCTACTGACAGTGATAGTCCTTCCATCCAATCTTTGACCGACCAATAACAATTAATTAGTTTTTGTTGTTAATAGTTTAAACTATGAAAGAATCGATTCATTTATAAACCAAAATCTAACCAACCTACCCTCCCCATTCATTTTCAGTATAACTTGTCAAATTTGCATATTAACTACTAAGCTACTTAACCAGACATGTCCTCAGACATATGAAAAATGCTCAGCTTGGATAATTATTTGCATTTGATATGGTTTTCTTCAAAAAACGTTTAAGCATCCTCCTTTAAAAAGTCACCTACTACTACTCCTTATCCCCAATTTAAAATCCAGAACCTGTGTATACACTAATATACTTCATTATAAAGTCTTTCGGCTGAATGCAAAATGTCTCCTACTTCTCTGAAAAGCCCATTTTCAGTATCTGTGTGCTGGAGGTTTGAGAATTTCCCCCATCACACTCCTGTGAATCATAAATGCAAACTAGTCTTTTTGTCAAAAAATCATCTTGTATGTACAAGCTTTAAATTGAAAGTGAACACAGAGAAACTCTCCATCTTCAGCAGATGAACAGGAAAATGTATTTCTAGTTTAAAATTTCACACACAACATCATGCTGCACGCTTAACATCCAAGTGAATTATCAATACGAAAAACAACATTTAAAGGGGAGGAAGGTTTTAAACATTCATTGAAAGGTAATTTAACTGATCTCTTTAATAAAACTGTGGCTAAAACACTGGACTAGAAATGTTAATGGGAAAGAAACTGTTACTTGTTGAATGAGTGATGAGTAAACTATTCCCTGTGAGCCCTTTGGTGATGTTGACAGCACAGCAAATTAATAATATAGTACTAGGAGCACTGAATACAATGATCTAATTGATTTGGCATGAGTGATGAAAGTGGCATGCATGGAAAATCAGTTGCAGCTTGAAAATTTTCATGCATAGTGACTATGTAATGTGGTGAGTGATATCTGCACCTGTTCTTCACAGTTGTGCAAAGCCTGATCTAAGCTATGAAGATATTCTTGATGGCCCCAGTGCCCATGTTTTATAACTGTGGAGCTGTATTCTTTCTCCTTCCTTTCTCTCTTTCTACACCCTCCACTCTCTCCTAACTCTCAGTATCAGCAGCACCCTGATGGAGATGGAGAGTACTGTGTCCAGCGGACGCTCCACTCCTGCTATGATGAATGGACAGAGCAGTGCCAGCTCCTCCGGGACAAAGACAGTGGCTTATACCTGCTGCTGGGACCTCTGTCCACAGTGCTTCAATTCTAGTCCTGATCTTGCAGAACATATCAGGGGCATTCATGTGGATGGCCAACGGGGAGGGGTAAGTAGACTATAAACTTTTGGGCAAGCTCTATGTTGAAGACCTAGCAAGCTAATGTTCCTTTTTAACGTTGACAGTGCAGATGCTTAAGACGGAGTAGAGATTATTAGAACAACTACTTTCTGCCAGAGAAGAGTAAATCTAAACAGTTCATAGTGTGTTGGCATGAGTTATCTAAAGTAATGAGTACACTGTTTCTGGAAAGAAATGTTGTTTCAAATCTAATTTATCAGTATTGTGACCATAACAAACAAGTGGTTTTCTATGAATGCTTGTAGATCACCCAGCTGGCAACACCTTTAAGTTACTGTGCACTTAGAATATTCCTTCTGTACAAAATTTTGGTGTATTAAACCATTTTTTGAACCAACCTTTGAATGCAGCCATAAACAAACTTGGCCTTGTTTTAGAGGCCTGATATCTGTGTCACCTGTACAGTAAAAACAGAATTTGCAGTGTGCCTTACATTTTTAGGTTTCATTCAGTATTTAAAAAGTCTTACTAAAAAGTCTCAAATGTACCAGCTGTGATGGCCACATATTGAGATTTTTCTTTCTTGACAAACACAAGATATATCAGAAAGAATGGATGATAGGCAACTTTACTTGTCTAACAATCATTAATCAAGCTGCCTCGACAAATAGCCTCTCCTTTTCACTGTTGTTTTACTATGTACAACTTTTTTTGGTTCATTTTTCTCCACTTATATTGTCTTTTTATTTGTCCTGCTACTCCTATATAAACTCTTCGTCCCATCTTCGTCTCTGTCTGTGTTCCTCAGGTGTTTGTGTGCCTGTGGAAGGGTTGTAAGGTGTATAACACACCATCCACCAGTCAGAGCTGGCTCCAGAGACACATGTTAACCCACAGTGGAGATAAGCCCTTCAAGGTAAAGCTGCCCCCCCCCTGATGATAATTAGCATTATTGATATTTGATAATATGCTGTTTATGAGTAATGTTTATAGTATCACAACATCTATGTGTAAGTGAATGCATCTAAACTGACATAAAAATGTATTAATAGCTTATTTAAAAAGTTGTAATGTTGTCTTATAACGTGTGAAATATACTATATTTTCTGTGTCTCTGTGCTCTGCTGCAGTGTGTAGTTGGTGGCTGCAATGCCAGCTTTGCTTCGCAGGGAGGGCTGGCTCGCCATGTACCCAGTCACTTCAGTCAGCAGAGCTCCTCTAAAATGTCCAGCCAGGCCAAACTCAAGGAGGAGTCACCCTCCAAGGCTGGACTCAACAAGAGAAAGAAACTCAAGAACAAACGCAGGTGCTCCCTACGTACGTACCTAACAGTCACACAAACTAATCCTGTTTCAAAACCTTTCTCAATGTGATTTCCCTCCATTTCTTTGTCTTTAAGGATTACAAGCTGAACACATTTTTTAATGTAGTGCCATTTCTGTTGTGCTGAAACAGATGTTTTCAGCTTCTAACCTCCCACATCTCTTTGTTGGAGAAGCTAGTGCTGGACCACACACACACACAAACAGGAACACAAGCACATGGCAGCTAGACAGACATTCTCCCTGTGGCGATGTTCTGCATTTCAGAGAACAACTTTTGAGTGTCTTCTCTTATAATTTCTCTCTACTGGCATGTCTGTGCCCAGGTAGTTACTGATAGTGGGCTCCCTGGTGGCTGGCTTTGCCTCAGATAGCCTGTGTCAGTCTGCATTATGCAAACTCAGCGCTCTTTTTCCTACTTGCACACTTTTTGGTTATTTATTTTTTTTTTTTTTGTCTTTTGTGTGAAGTGCAGAAGTGAAATCTAATTGTACATTTGGAAATTGCTGCTCTAGAATGTTACATTTCTGTGAACTTTGCTGTTTTAGTTGGAAGATTTATATGGCTAATAAAAGACTATATCAGTAATTTTGCATATTTCAGTATGTTAGCTACAAATTGTATATACTTGAGGTTATTAGGTTTTTCCAAGCATAACTTTTTAGATTGATTACCCCCTAGATAGTCATTAATTTACATACATTTGAGTACAAAATCAACTTGCAGAGAGCAGAAAACATGCCTGTGGTAATGACCCATTCACATAAAGTGTCTTTGTGTTGTTTTAAGTCTTGTACTGATCCACTATAATTCAGCCAAAAAGGACCATTTTAAAAACTCTGTATAGCAGTGCAGTGAGGGATTGTTGTCACATTGAACAGTTGATAGTTGAGTGCCAAAAACCATTTCATGAGAGATGTTGAGAAAAGTCAATGTATATTACGAGAAACATCTTTTTCCCTTAATAATAGATTACGTATGCCAGATGAAGTATCTTTGACTACAGCAGCAGGTCAAGGAACAGTCTTAGCTTGCAGCTCCATTACCATACAATAGTAATGTGACTTCAACAACAAGAAACATTTTTAAGAAAGGATCTAAATGTATGAAAGAACACAGAAGTATCCTGTAGTGAACTGGCTGCAAACCAGTGGCTTGAGGTCAGTATTTTTGCATTAACCACTTCCTGTTGATTATTGTCTTTGTTGCAAGTTGCAGTTGTTGCAAGAATTGTATTTGTGAAGCCACATGTGTAAGGGCTGTGTCTCTTGCAAAGCAACATGTTAGTCAGCAGTGTAGAGGCTGATGTTTATAATATTATTTATCAATCGAATGCAGTCCTTCATCAGAGGTTTGTCTCTGGTCGTGGGTAAAACAGTTGTTAACACTTAACTGACTTATCTGTTTTTAATTACACAGTGTTTTTAAAGATTAAAATTTGTGTTGACTTTACAACGATCTCTTATACATTAGGTTAAGGCACATGTCCTATGCAAAGTGCTCTTTTCTCTTTTAGGAGAGAAAAAAATAAACATATTATGGATATAGATTATGGAATAAATGAGAATTACAAGTTCGCACATTTCTATTGCACCAAGTCCTCTAATGAAGAGATGTACATTTTCCACTTGAGCGCCAGTGCCTTGGTTAGGACTCAACTGAAAATCCTGAATAGATGTACTTTATGTTAACACCAAATGTCAAGAGGCCTGAGTTTCCTTACTGCTTAATATGTGCAGTGAGGCAGTTATTCAGAGAAACTAAACCATAAGAATCTCATTAGCATAGCTTTCTGAATTGGGACTTTTTTGTTGCTGCAAAGCAAATTTAAAAATGCAAAGGAGTAGCATTTTTCAGTCATGAGATGATTCTGATGTGCACAGTGGGAATCCTGGTGGTATGTGTGTTTGACTCTGGTCTCATCTGAGTCTGTCCTCCTTCCCCTCCAGCGAGACCCCACGACTTCTTCGATGCTCAAACCATGGATGCTATCCGCCACAGGGCCATCTGTCTCAACCTCGCCACCCACATTGAAAGTGTGGGAAATGGCCACAGCGTGGTCTTTCACAGCACGGTGAGTGCTTCACTACTTTTTAATGTCTTGTAGTGTTTGCCTTTGGCTACCTGTTTTCTTTTTAATGGGTTTATAGACAACAAGTTACAGTTGGGATTCAGAGGAAATGGTTGCAAGGGGGATAAATTATCAGATACCTTCCTCTGCTGTATGGGTGACTGTCCAAAATATTGGCAAAATGATTATTTATGTTGTTTACCACTCCTTAATCTTAGTTCATGTAACTACAGTCATCACAACATGAATTGCACAACATGAAAAAGTCTTGTTTCAGATTCAGTAAAACGTACTTACATGGGCCAATCAATGGAAATTTGATTTGTGATAATGATACACAAACATTTTATTTAATGACTGTGGAGATGTTTAACGGCAATCAATCTAAGTCAACACTCCACATCACAGGGGTTAAAAGTATCCTGACATTATGAGGACTATGTGTAAGAATTGAGCAGCTCATAAACCACTATCTGCATCTGCATATAGCAAGAGTCTGTGTTACAGGCATAATGTAGTAGCACTGGAAGCAGCAGTATTCTTATACACAACAGACAAATCAAAGCAGTAGCATATGACTGTTGAGACATTGATGAGAATATTTAAAGATTCTAGTCAGTACTTATTCTGTTTTATGTCTAAATCGTAATCTGTCCAGTAATGAATATAGACAGTTTGCCTAGCCTAATATGCATGATTGTGGTCACATTTTGTTAACCCTTGATTTTTGAAATCTCTCTTTTTTTTTTTGTCATTTTCATTTTAAACAACAGGGGGTGTGAAAGAATCACTGCAGATTTTTTCTCAGTGCACTTGAAGTGAACCTTGTGAATCGCCCCAAGGCTTGATGTTGTTTTTCTCTGAATCAGGCTTCACAGGAAACATAATTGGATTGTTTTTGTGTATTGTGCTCGGTCCATTCTGAGCCGTGTGCATGATACATTATTAATGAGCAGTAAAGTGCCTCCTTTTCACCTTACTATTGAGGGCACATATGAGCACTCACAGGAAAAACCTTTTTTTGTGAAAGATTCTCCATCTCTCACTGACAATGACTTAAAAGAGTGAATTCTATATTAATGGTGGTTAACTGTAGTGACATGTTGGATTTGAAGGGTGTGAACTGCAATTTTTTGAAATAACTGCTATTCTTATTCAGTTCCACTAGGGAGCACCCTGTCTCCTGTTCAAAGCCCTTGAATTGCATGATGGTGCCATTTTTGCTTATAAGCGGGAAAAAGAGAGGGACATCATGTGCTGCCTACCTCCCCCTTCTTTCACATGCTGTACGTAAGAAATATACACATAATCCCATTCACTTTTTGCTCAGCATAGTCATATACAGAAATCTTCCTGTTTTATCAGTGGCAGTGATTCTGTTTACCTTAGGCCATTTGGCCTGTATGATTTTTTTTTTTTTTTGTGGCACTTTGCCATTTGGTGGTGTTTTCCCCCCAGTGATTTCATTCCTATATAAATAATAGATTTATTTATATAGGAAACAGTAAATTATACATTTAGTGTGCTATTTTGGGTTCTAGTGGCTAACCTAGCAGAAGTGATTAGTGTGCTTATGAGCAGAAGAATCTACATTTCATATACATTTTCTCCCCTAAGAGAAAAGTGAAAATGTCTCAGGGGGCACTTCACATGTGACTTAAACCACTCAGAGATACTCTACATTTGAAGGCACAACTACACACACACAGGTAGGACGGTAGTTTGCACAGATGATCAGTAATGTTGAAATTATTATCATAATATTAATTAAGTACCTTAGGCCAGATATCAATTATGTCACAATACAGCAAATATGTGCAAAATCACCCAAAAAATGTAAACTGGTCTGCGTTACATGAGATCAAAACTTTTTTTTTTTTAATTCCATCTTGCGTCATTAAGTTGTACACAGAAATCTGCAGGTTATACAGCCATCTCTGTACATCTGTGTGCAAACAGATACATGAGTATGTCAAGCATCTCTTTCCCATTGAAATATATTTCCCCTGGCAGTAATTTACACGTCACTGAGTATGTAGACAAACTCACAGTTAATACTTCTGTTCATGTTAAAATGTAATTGGAGTGTTGACACCGGTGCTATCCCCACTGCAGTGTTCCTTTGCTCATAGCTTAGTTCCTTTCAACTCTTCTCCTCTGCTCTGCTCCTACAAACCTCAACTGCTTTCCAGCAGCCAAGAATTTTAAAAGAAAAGCTCAGGAGAAAAAAAAGTGAAGATAAAGCTTGGGAAGAGGTTAAGAGAGGTAACCGCATATTTGGACATAGACTGAGGAGGAAGAGCCAGCCAGGGGAGGGAGAGTAACAAATGGAGAGAAACAGAGACTTGGAGAGAAAGGACAAGGAAAAGGGGTTAAGTATAGGTCAGGGTCATGGAATCTCCTTTCCTCTAACCCCTGGAGGATTGTGGTGGAGAAGGACGGCGGCGCTACGTCAGACCTAAGGCCCCAGTGGACCCTCCCAGGCCTGGGGAGATGGAGCATAGCTGTGGGGGTTCTGTGGAGTTTGGCCAGCGGGCCTGCTGACACGCCAGAGCAACTCAGTCATGTTTATGATGGGATATTTTTGTTATTCCGCCAATCTGCGTCATCCACAGCTTGACCCCTTGACACTAGACAGGCACCCAGTTTTAGCAGGCCTGCCCTCCCCCAGCTTTGGTCCTGCCGTTTTCACTGGCTTGTTTTGGAGCCACACTAATATCCACTGTTAACTCCCTATTTCCTCCTGCTCTCACTCCCTCTCAGTCTCTCTCTCTCTCTTTCTCACCTCCCTCTCTCGGGTCTATAGAGGATTAAGATCTGTCCCTCAAAGCACCAACTGCCATCATCAAACCACTCAGCTCACAAATCACTTCATGCTGCTTAAACACAAGCCCACTTCTTCATCTTCAGCCTTTACATACATGGTCATGGCCCCTTCAAGTGTAGCCTGGGTTTGTGATTATTAACCTGGTGCTGTGAGGAGCCTGAGGGCGCAGGTTAACAGCTATGCATTTTTAATTAAAACGGCAGTAAAGCAGCTCAGCTGTAGGGCTTGAGACACTCACTGTAAGGCCCTTTGCAGCCAGCATCAGATTCAGACAAATGTTGCAACCAGGCCCTGTTGTCTGTGAGAACTTGTCTTGTCTGACACATGAATTTACAGTGGAACAGCAGTAGTATCCAAGCCTTGGAGGAAAGTTAGCAGATAAAGGCAGGGGCAGATAACCAAGAAAAATTGAGAGGCCGTGATAATTTGTGAGGTGAGACTAATGAAAAATCAGTAAAAATAAACAGAAAAGGACAAAGAGAAAATAATTCAATGAAAGAATAAAAGTTAGATGGTTAGATAATTCTGAGTATTAAGACAATAATTACACACATTTGTGGTCCCCTTTATGGACACATTGAAAGGAAAGGTAGGGATTTCTTTGCGATTTACAGAATTTTTATTTGTGAATATAAAATCTGTACAACGTCACAGTAGCTGAATGACAGGGAATGTGGAGTAAGACAGGGGCCTAACACCATAATCTAACCATCTCACTTAAATGTCCACTTGTGTGTTTTGAAGAATACCCTGCAGACAGCAGGATGCCCCTACTCAATGTTTCACTCTATCCTATCCTTTCTATGAGTCACTGACAGAACGAGGATTCAGAGATCTCAGCTTTTCCCTTTCAAGTCAGACTCTAGAACTCATATTTGTTTTTATATGTCATAGAAAGGGTTTAGATTTCGTATTATAAGTATTTCTGTTCAAGGCTTAGTCATTTTTCTCAGGTTCATCACTCATGCTGTTACTGCTGCTTTGCTCCTCCCTACTTGTTCTCTTGTCCACTCTGAGGAGTTTTATGTGTGAGCACTATATTACTGACAAGAGGCAACAACATAGTTGATTTGCCAACTTGGCTGCTATTTACAAAGCTTTTCACAGACAAATGTTATGGCACAGAGCCAAGAAAAACAAAAATCATATCTGCCAAGCCTAAATATTTCTTCCAAAAAGTTAATCAGTCTGTAACTAGATGTGTTTGTGTCCCATTTGTTTTCCTAAATACTTCTTCTAGACAACTCTACCTGGAAGCTTATCAGAATATAAATATAGATTTGCACGTCTTTCGCAAAGCCCCTCCTGCATTGAGTGCAGAAGGGAGTGAGCTATTTCCCAACACATTAGCTCAAATAAAGTATGGAAAGAGAAAAACAACATGCAGATTTTTGCTTTGTACCGGACAGAAGATAAAAACGTGGATTTGAGCATAAGAATATGCAAAATTGTCATAAAAGTGAGATAGATAAAATTATTTGAGGTTCTATAAAACAAAGAAATGAATACATATTTTGGCTAAAGCATGGGAGGGTGGGAAAAGTAGGAGGAGGAGAAGAGTGATTCTAGGTCTCTGTCTCTGTCTGTGTCTCTTGTCTCAGTGGAGCCTCCTCCCTCCTGTCCTCAAACCAGTTTCCATCAATGCCACAGCCAGTCCCTAGAGTCATAAAAATAATTTCAGATATTCATGTGCGTAAGAGAAGTTCTTCACATGTGAACTCATTCACTATCCTAAAAATAGACATTCCTCACAAAAAAGAGCCGATTGACGCAAGAGGTTATATCTGTGCCTATTTTTGACACTCCTGGTTATTTTTCTAGCTTTTCTTTTCCCCACTGACAATATTTGTGTGGATTCCAGACCAGTTTTACTATAAACCAACACAGCGTGATAGATGAAATGTTATACATAAAAAGGGCCAGCTATTCAGGAAATCTGGTATTGCTTTGAGTGTATTTTCACAAGAGGAAAGGCCTTGAAGTTTGTGGTTGTGTTGGCAGATTAAGTCCTGATTAGTTAAACCAGGTAACAAAACACGAAAACACAGATACAATGACCACATCAGGCCATGTTACTGCAGCAAACAAGACACTGGTTGCTAGTCTCAGATGCACTCTTGTTTAAAGTGTTGAAGCGTCTGGTGCTAACATAATTCATGACAAGAGCAGTGACTTGTTTATGGTGGTAACTGCTCAGTCTGTACCCCTTCTCTATCTTCTTGGCTCTCTACAGTACCAGCTGTGATGAGCAGTCCTCAGTTAAGTCCAAATACTTAGGAGATATCAAACCTTTGTCTGAATTTGAATTCCTTGGTCTTACAGTGTGTTGCAGGGGAATGTGGGATAGATCCCGCCGAAAATAGAAATCTCACTGAGCTCTTGCATGCATTATTAAGATTACTCACATTGCTTATTAGTGTAATGATCAGCCACTGTATCATTTGGTGAGATATTTGAAGCATGTAGCCTCATTATTCGTCAGAGATGGGGCCAGGATGGGGCCATGTCTTTGAAGCTGGTTCTCCACAGACAAACAAGACTGCTGCAATACGAGCAAAAATTCGACACATTTTTGCTAATCTGATGCTTGTAAAATCACAATTTGGCTTGGAAATTTGGAATTAACCATAGTATGTAGGTTAAATTATATGTCTTTTATAAATATTTGGTGGTCACTTTTCAACGGTGAGGCTGGTTACAGTTACTTGATTATGCATATGCCAAATGACAGCAGTGCAGCAGAGATGAATTGACCGACTGAGTGGAATGACAGCCAGGAGACAGCAATAGTCATTTCCTTGGTCTCTCAGTACTTTTTCTGTCTCCTATAACTCAACTTTTATTTTCACTTGATTGTATCTGTGCAGGTGCTGGCTAGGAGGAAAGAAGGGTCTGGCAAGGTGAAGATTCTCCTGCACTGGACACCTGAGGACATGTGAGTAAACTGTGTCCTAAACTATAATTTGTACCATACTATATAAATCATGAGCAATAAAATGTCTTCACTGAAAGGTGCACCAGTGTTGCTATGTGTCACAGCACAGTTAATAATAGTATTAGTAGAATGTTGCGTTGTGAGGTTTAGGGGACCTGATCACAGCTAAACTGTATGGCTGTACCACAACATTCACTAAATACTATTGGTTGCCAACAACAAGAAAGGATAGAGACCTTACCTAAGCTGTGGCGAGCTCGACTAGTTAGTTCTCCGCTGCTCTTTCATTCATCCCCAAAGCATTGTTCACTCATTTGGATGGTTGGAGCTGGGCCCGGGCCTGGTGCCCTCAGCGCTGAGCTTGCCTCAGTTTCAGTTCATTTATGTTAAAAAATGGAAGCAGACAGAAACTAAACCAAAATACTTCAGAGAGGAGGGTTATCATTCATTGTCCATTACGTTCTCAGTGAAAGTTGCTTCTAACAGCAGCATGCTGTTCTCATCCATCAATCTCTCTTTGTGGCATCTGCTCTCTGATAGGCTTTTATTAGATACTACCAACTTTCTAGAAGCTTGACAACTTATCAAAAATCTCGAATGACAACTGGTCACAGTGGCACTGTTTTTACCCAACAAAATGTAATAGATAGTTTTAGGAGTTATACTAGACTAGGAGATGAAGTTCAATTTACAAACTCAAATGCCCAATTGTTTTTGTTTATTATTGTTACCAATAAGATGAATTCTAGCCCTAAAACTGTGCACTGGATATCCCTGTAGCTGTTACTGCGTACTGCATAGCATAGCTGATACTTCAGTGAGTAAACTTGCCACATAACCTAACTACCTCTTGAAATTATTCATTATATCTTTATTCCGTGCAGTGATTTTTTGAGTTAAGGGTGTGGATGCATGATAGATGCAGTTAATCATATCAAAAATGCGAAGAGATTAAGTCTGAGATTTGTAGATAACTTTTAAAATGTCACTGATCTACAAATAGCCAACTCAGCACCAAATGTACAAATCTCCTGCACGTTCTTACCATGTAAAGCCTGTGCCTGTCACACAAACATTTCCTTTTCGAGCAGCAGGGGTGCATGCATGTACAAGTGAACATCAACAATGTGTGTGTATCTTTCTCTGATAGTTTTATGATTCTCCTTTCCATCCAGTCATGCAGTCAACGTGGTGGCCTTCCTTCATGTCACGGCTCGCAATAAATTTTCCCAACCTTCCTTTCTTGGCTGGTCCAATATTTGTTGTGGAGAACTCTCTGTGTGAGGAGTCCAGGTCCTCTTACAGCATGTATCACACTAGCTCGTCTGCTTAAAGCCCAGAGCTGTCCTCAAACGGAGCTGAAGACATTAGACATACCTACTAGCTAGTATCCTCACTCAGTGTAATGATACCCACATTAATGCCTGGAGCACTGATGGAGAGAAAACTGGACTTAGCCATTAAAAAATCTGTCTCTGTCCTCTCTAGGTCTGGCGCTGGTTCTATACCATCTGCTTGGCTTGGTCCTACTCAGATAAACCTTGAATTGGTCCACTGAAGTGTCTTTTAAACAGTGGATCAGCATCCAAAATTAGCTGGAGGCTGATTCTCTTCTTTTTTTGTGGCTTTCCAATAAATTTTTCATCAATTCCCAGTTTAGGAAATAAATGTCCATCACAGCATTTTGGTGTAACCTCTGGATGAACTTCCACAAAGAAAAAAAATAATGCTCAGCCCATAGGGGTCTGAGCCGATCTGCCCAGTCCCCACTAGCTTCATACCTATGCCCAGCCTAGCTTTATCAGTCTCAGCCTACTGGAGGTGAATCTTGGCACCATTTATGCCCCAGCTCATTTAAGCAATTGGGCAGAGGGGCAGGCAGGTTCGGTACTGTGCTCAAAATTAAATGGGTCTGTCTCACAGAACATAAGAGCTTCACACGCTGTGATTCACAGCAGGGTTTTGCTCAAGGGAAGCTCCCACCACACTTCTAACACTCCCATACTCCCATTAAAGGGTTTGACTGCACGGCCTCTGATGATGATCAGAGAGAAAAGAGGGGAAGAATGAAAGAGAGGAGGATTGAAAATTTTGATTGAGGGCAAAAAAGAGGTGGGAGATGAGAGGAAGGATGGGGAGAAAGAAGGTCAAAAGAGACAAAGAAGTGGTTGAAAAACAAAAAGAAAAATAGGTTCAGTGAAAAGAAGAGCAATGATGGCACTGGGTAAAGAAACCTGGATGATGCTTCTTGAGGTAGATTGCAGCTGACAGCCTCCAATGAACATACTGTAGCCTAAACCCTTGTACTCTCAGTCTTCTGCTGCTTCAGCCTCCCATCTTCCTTCCCCTCCTTTCCTTCCCCCCTCTCTGATCCACCTCTGCAATCTCCTCCTCACCCCGCATGTGGGAGTTTAATATGGTGCATAGAGAAATAATGAGGGAAAGGGAGTGGAAGAGAAAGATGAAGTTTGGAGATCAGGAAAGACTCGTCAGATTAATTCCAAACAGAGAGACACAGATGGAGATTGATACTGAGACTCAGTGGCAGAATGGATAAGGGAAGGAATTGGGGAGACAGAGAATTGAGGAAAGTGAGAAATGGGAGTGGGAACAAAATGATTATGGGAGAGAGAAATGTGAAGAAGAGGCAGAATGAAACCAGAGAGAATGAATGAGGGGGAGAAAATAAAACAGATAGAAAACAAGAGGGAAATGCCTTTTGGCTTGGTCCGTGCAGGAGAAATCAGTGGTGCTACTGAATCATACATTTGCCCAGCAGTGGGCGAGTGCTGTGGTCATTAATATGCATAGCCAATCCATAGAGGGGCGGTGAAGGAAATACAGTGATATCTTAAACTGTGAGGGTCACTCTATTATCTCTCAACAGATAAAGTTTTACCAGGAGACTTATAGTATGTATGCATGTATTCCTTGTTTTTTCATCTTTTCTGTTATGCATATAGGTTGCTAGTCCTAGGAGTATTGTACATATGTTAAGGAAAAATGAAGATTAGACTGTTCTTTTGATCTAACATAACCCTGCTTGGCTGCTTAGCTTATATGTTTGTTCATATTTTTCATACATTATGTTTTCCCATCTTATCATTGTAGTAGATAATGCTAAAGGGAGATTACATTAGGATGAGGATTAACAGATGTGTTAGGTGATTCTAACACTATTCCAGTTAACTTTCCAGGGGGTTTCTGGAGTTGTTGAGTTGCAATCTTATCCAATTCCACTAAAGTGTTTTATAGAGCTGCTAATGTTGATAATCTGATAGTCCCCAGTTAGATAGTAAGCTAGTTACCCAGACATGATTAGGACTGCAGTTTACATTAGGGCAGATGCACACTCTCTTTAAACCAATTCTTATTCTTTTGCCTTTGTTTTTTTTGTTTTGGAA
Organism: Lates calcarifer; assembly: GCF_001640805.2. Taxonomy (NCBI): domain Eukaryota; kingdom Metazoa; phylum Chordata; class Actinopteri; family Centropomidae; genus Lates; species Lates calcarifer. The sequence continues at coordinate 9,417,893 of NC_066842.1, read as the reverse complement.
AGGCTAAAATAATCCCACCCTGCACACAGACTTAAATGTCAATAACGGTCTTTTTATAGTTTCACACCACTGTAACGTGGAGAAGTAAATATCTTTTCTATGTTATGAAGAGACAATCACTGTCCTGGGGAAGGTTTTAGCGAACAGTAAATTGTAAACATGGATGATTGGTAGTGATTGTTACTTTGGCCAAGTTAATATTGAGTCTCTGACTTTGTGGAATGTCCAAGTATTTAACAAAATATCTGGTCGTCATATAGTTAGCCATCAAGTGTTGTGACCCCTCAACGCCAAGGTCAACGTCAAGTGCTGTACTGTGTGTGTGTGTGTGTGTGTGTGTGTGTGTGTCTGTGAGTGTGTGTGTGTGTGTGTGTGTGTGTGTGTGTACGCATATGTTTCTCAGTCACGAGTCAATGATTAGCTGTGTGAATGTGGGAAGTCATGTTTATTAATGCTGGAGCAAACCATTCACATTCTGACTGACACTCATTAACTCCATTTGGATTAATGAGTAACTGATTAACATGAACCATTCTTAACATGAATCACCAGCAGCTCACTGAGGAAGAAGAGGGGGGTAGGTGGGCTGAGACAGAAAGAGAGAACCATAATTGCTGTCTAATCTTTGATGGATGGGTGAATGGATTCCCCTGTATGCTGCTGAATGCGTTTGAATTATAAACAGCAGAATACACAGTCAGTGACAGTGAATGCCTTGAGCCACTGGCATCCTAGCACATAATTTTGGACAAACTACATGGTGCTTATCATGCACAAGATGAGTTTATCTCTTATACCTTTGTTAGCTGGTTTGTAATGTTTTTTTCATTGTTTTTTTTTATCTTTAGGCAGTTACCAAGGTGCACAATAATCAGAAACTAGTGAGGCTCTCGTGAAGGGCAGTTTTTTACACTTTGGGCACATGGCACAATTTCCAGTGTTATATCTGAATATGCAATCTAGTTAGATAACAAAATCCAAAGAATATGTAGTGGAAAAAGTATATAAAAAATGTACCAAAAAGAGGCATAATTCCTCAAACAAATTTAACACCTACGTACATGTAACCTGAGTCTAAGAATAGTTTCTTCACTTGACATGGTTATGTAGGGCATCATTAGGTAGGAAAAATGTGACAAGTTTGGTTATATTACTATTCATTGTGTAAACCTCTACAGCTCCCAAGGGAGGAAAAAAAATCTTAGGAACTTCGTCACATCATGTTGGCAACACTAATTCAGCATACAGATTTGGGGCAGAGATCAGTGACCTCAAAAAAACACTAATGGTCCATAAGCAACATCTATTCACGGTGTGAAAATGCTTTCCCTGCTTTATGCTTATCTTTGATCATTGAGTAACAGTCGTTCATGAATGGCTGAATGCATTTTGAGTGAGCAGCCAGTAAATATAGGCAAGTGAGTCATAAAACTAATATGGCCGATTTCTGCTTGCTTAATTGCACCATTGCTGTGATACTGTGAAAGTAGTGTGTCATTTTGTTCTGCATCATTAACAGTTACTTATCTTGTCTATAGGGTGGAGAAAAAGAGAAACCGAACTGCAAGAAAACGTTTCACTGCAGTTTATGCATGTGTTGTAAAACAACAGAGGAACTGCCACTTTGATCTAATAGTAATAAAGTAAGGGTCAAACAATCACACACAGGCAAATCATTCATGAAGACAGATGTCAATAAAGCATTTAAGAATTTGTTAAACAATATCCAAATCTACCTTTGATTCACCTGATACAACCCAGGGCTTAATCCTGGTTGAGACTGGCGTGAGGTTGATTTGCACAAATACATTGGTCTTGTTTTTAATCGTGTACCAATGTCTCTTTTTTCTTTCAACAGAGCATAATAGCTGTTATAAAATTCACTTTTTTGCTATTATAAAATTCACTTTTGTTTTGCGTTATCTGTGTGCAGGTCAATTTTGTTGCAGCTCCGTGTTGCCTGACTGTACTGAATAACCCCTTTAGAATTTGCATGGTACTTCACTTTCTGAACACTTATGTATAGAATAAAAAAGAGTGAGCAATTGTCTGAACTGTGATTATACTTAAGTAGTGCAATGCCTGTCTTTTTGCCAGACAGGGTTTGCTTGAGGCTGCAGTGACCTTTCCAGTCCCTGAACCAGTTCCCTGGGCCGGCTGTCTTCTGCTTTGCAGAATGATGCAGTTTATAGGGACATTGAACTCCTGAGCTCTGTATAAAGCCATTTAATATGTTAGTGATTTAATATGCACTTTGCTGCTTTGTGATGAACTTATAGCTCCTGTCACCACTGGAAGTGTCAAGGCCTGAAGCCAACCATCAATTCAGAGTGAGGACTGGGCTTCACTCTGGCAGACACCCCCAGTAGCTCTCCCTTCAGAGGCCTCACTCACAATATACATTTTGGGCTCATAAAGAAGTGAGCCAAACAGTCTCCTTTGGAAAATAAATAAATCCATTTGTCTTTATTTGGCTTGGTGTGACTGAATAGAGGCTTTTTGTAGAGATGCCTTTAAGGAAAATCTGTTTGTGTGTGTGTGCATGTAAGGGAGTGATTTGAACACTTGTATGTGTGTTTGTGTGATACATGTGTGACATGCTGACCCCCCCCCCCCCCCCAGTGCAGTAGTCCCGTGTGCCTCCCATCCATCAGAATATAATAACTCATCAGCACCACAGCACACTCGCTCTGACATGTTTACGGTGACTCTGGAGTAGAATGTGCATGTTACCGTGCACGTACACAAACACACATGGGTGTTTACTGCATATTTAACACTCTGCAGGTCCTCCTCTGTCATTTGAGGTTTGCTTTTCACAAGGACACTAATTCAAGACTAACCCAAACTTTAAAGCTGCTTTGAAGGGGACTGTTTCTTGTCTTGTCCCTGCCTCTTTTCAACTTCCTCTTTCTGCTCTCGCCACCATTAAAGGGGATACAAACACTTTATGCCTGCACTACAGATTAAAAAGATACAGAAGCTGAACTAACAACTCAGTATCTTAGAAATAACTATAAAAAAAACTTTTCTATGCTTTGACCAAGATTAGCATTAGCATTAGCAAAATTAGCTACTGCTGTATCTCATTAGTACTCATCTATATTTTACGAATCAACACTAAAAATAAATAAATAAATTCTTTTGTACTTTTGTAACACATGCTTGTACTGTATGCATGCAAATTCTTGTTGAAATAACAGTTCTATACTGTGTTTGTCTGTGCATGTGTTTATTCAAAATCCCCATCTGTGATTCTAACAATCCTCTAGTCATGCCTGGGTCAAATAGTGATTGCACCTTATTCTTTCTTTAACAATGATAACTGGAAGGATTGTTTTTTGCAACAGATGAGATTTTGATAGTTTATAAGTACACTACAGTGGTTTTCTGAACTTTATAGTGTTTACTAAATTGTCCCATGTGGCTGGCCCCACCCTCCAAGAACTTAAACATGCCATAAAAGGATTTGCATCCACTGTGTAAGTGAGCTGTTTCCCCTCCCTCTCCACTTTCCCTCTCCCTCCACCTCCGTCTTTTCCTGTCTTTTATTTCTCAGTTTTCTATTACTTTTGCCCCCATTTGTTCTCCATCTCTACCTGCACCCAGTTGCGCTGAATGTGCTGCATACGAAGCACTACCTGAACACCATCCACTGAATGGGCTGACTAGGCATGTGAAAGAGTGATTTGGCTGGGTGGCTGCCTGCTTGCCTAACTGCCGCCTGCAGTGTGTGTGTGTGTGCTTGCGTGCGTGTATATCTGCATCTCTCGGGGCTCCTGTGATGACGCACATAGTGACGGGGGGAATGCTGGGGGTGGAGACGGGGAGGCTGGAGGAGGGAGGGGAGGTGCAGTCAATTCGCTAAGCTCTTTGTTTCTCTCTTCTGCACCTTGAATTGCCACGCCAATGCACACTCCCTTCTTTCACAGGGGATCACACTGCTGTGGGTACAGTAAGACACAGCTGAGCTGTACAGTACATGATGTGCACATGTGTGCCTGTTACTCTGAAGCTTTCATCTCTCTATCTTTGAGCTTTAAAACATGAAAAAAGCAGGCTGCTCTGATTTTGAGGTGCCCAGTATCTGTATTTCAAGCTACTTTTATATTGGATCATTTTTGTATGGACACAAAAACGTATACACATATACATACAGACATTCTGTCATCTATCCCACGTTTGATCTCGAAGTGTACACAAGTGAACAAAAGCTAATCATAAAGGTAAAGTGTAGATGTTACTTGATAATTGACAACATGGGAGGATAGTACAGTTTGTCCTGTGTGTGTGTGTGTTGTGTGTGTGTGTGTGTGTGTGTGTGAGAGAGAGAGAGAGAGAGAGAGAGAGAGAGAGAGAGGAGAGAGAAGGACTGCATACCTGTGTGCATGTGTGTCAGTTCCAGTGCTTTAGTCAAGGCCATGTTACTTATGGAAATGTACGCGGTGTTCAGGGGAAGGTGTCAACATGTGCCCTGGACTCAATGAGGCTCTTTGTCCATCCCTCTCACCCGCTCCATTCAACCTTACTCCCACTCCATTCCCCCTTTTCTCTTTCTTTCTTGTTAGAGCTCAAATGCTGACCACATGTCCTCTGTGTTTGTCTGTGTGTGCGCGTGTTTTTTTTTTTTTGTGTTGTCTTGCAGACTACCTGACGTGTGGGTGAATGAAACAGAGCGATCTCAGCTGAAGACTAAAGTGGTGCACTTATCCCAGTTACCGCAGGACACAGCCATGCTGCTAGACCCAAACATCTACAGGTGAGTGTGTGTGTGTGATGACGCCAATGGCCTCTTTGTGCACATGCTCACACAGTCACACACTGCTGTAGATCCATTTTGTCTCAGCCAAACACATGTTGCCCATGTGTAAATATTATCTAATCCTCAGTAGGATTCATTTTGTGAAACATTAAAGTGCCACAAGAAAGTGTTTAAAAGCTATTGCCTTTGCCCTCCAAACCTGTGTGTGTGTGTGTGTGTGTGTGTGTGTGTATGTGTGTGTACATGTGTGAAAGAGGATGTGGATGTGGATGTGTGTGTGCGCGTGTATGAGCCTCTGTCTTTCTTCTTTCTTCCACCAGGTGGCACCAACTCCTGACTCCAGCAGTCAGGTTAAAAACAAGTGCAAAGAAAAAACATTTTGTTTTGTTTGTCTGTGTGTAAAGAGTCAAATATCGTCTGCTGTACAACCTGTTGGAGGATGTCGGCTTTAGCCAGATATGGTGGCTGTTGTTATTTGTCATAAATCTCAAACAGTTATAATGAATAGGTCCTGTTATTTTAAGTATTAAAGAATCTTTCACTTGAGGCTGCATTTCACTTGCATAAACTTGTTCAGTTTATAAATGATATGAGAAGGAAAGATTTACATGAGGAAGTAATACAGTCTAAATTGCATTGCTCCTTCGAAAATAGAGGCAAACACATGCGCAGATTTTAAACCAAGATAAATCATATCTTGCTACCACACAAATGTAACTCCACACCATATATTTTCTTTGTCTTCAAATGCACCAAATTGCACTAAACATTAGCTAAGATATTATTTGAACTAGTACACTCATCACTGAGATGAGAAAACAAGGTTAGCTTTATGGTACACCATAAAAGGCTGAAAATGAATCCTGAAAGAGGAACAATGTGCCTAAAATAACAGAGCGGTCATCTTACCGGAGATATATGGCACACAAGTGTGCTGATCAGCACACAGGCTGACTGATTTTAATTAGACGTGAAGGCTCAGTAACTGCAGGGGCTGCTGCTGGACTCTGGTTTCATAGTTGAATATAACCGTCAGCACTCAGCCAATTTATGTCAAGGTTGTCCTAATGCATGAAATCCCCAAACAAATGAGGTGATTGGTGCCTGTGGCAGTAAATATAGCAAGGCAAACCCTTGTACATGTAAGATGGGAAGGATGTAAACAGACTGACATAGTGACAGTTAAGGATTGTTTTATTTCCACAATGTTTCCATGTTGAGGTTCTTGCATTTTGTCACAACTGTGTTTGAGCCGAAATCAGCTGTGTTTGAGCTGAAATCAGCTCGAACACATTATCACATTGTATAACATATATCACAAAGCTGCTCTTACACATCAGCCTCACAAACTTTTTCTGTGTTTTCAGAGCACTTCCTCAAAAGCGGCTGAAGCGCAGGTAAGTTGAACGAGTTCATTGGTGTATGTGTTAGATATAGATTAAATATATTGAGAAACACTTAAAGATTTATTGATTCTATACACACACAGTATCATGGTGTGTGTTTGGCCGAAACACCTTCAGTAGCTCGCGCCTAACATTTAGAATCGTGTTAATTAGGTACAGTGAGTGCACAAATAATTTGACCTGTTCATTGATGCCAACACATTAAACTACAAATGCACAATACAGAACTTAAAGTACATCCTGCACAAAAACAAACAAAACCTCACAAACTGGCTTGTGAACACAAGTCCTATTGTGCTGGACTACAACGATAATACACACCACAGGTAATAGGAAAAGAAAAAGTAAGTACTAAAGTAGTACTAAAATTAGTAAAGGTTGTATTGGCATAGTTTGTAGCAGCAATGGTGTAGTCAGATATGTACAGAAAGACTAGGCTTGTGCATAAATATAGAAGCATTAATGTAACATCATCAGTGTCTTTTTAAAAAGATTGTGCATCCATACACAGCTTTTGAAGATCACAGTCATGTTGGTCTGTGTGTGAAGACAACACAGCGCTGCTGCCTTACTCTTGTTTGTTTACTCAACTATTAAAGCCACATCTCTATTGTAGTAACCCACACATTTAAACGATATTGATGTCTTTATGAGAAGGAAATGTTCATGCATTCTCAGTATTACCTGTGGCTCTGGCTCTCCTGTGGTGAAACATCATCACTGATGATTACTTATCGCCCACAGTTTCACCATTCCTGTATACGGTGAAGCCAGCTATTTGAGAAACAAACCATTTTGATGACAGGACCCTTGGCATTTCCTAGTCTCACTCAAATTTGAGATCACATTTGGCCGTAGGTCTTTATTCCTTTAATTGACCTCAGTAGCTCAGCACAGCAAAAGCTCTCAAATACACAGTGTAATATGTCTGCAAAGGAAGTCAGCTCAATGTCTGAACATCCAGGATAAAGCCCATTTCTCATACTGTAATCTCTCTCGTGACACACTGAGAACAACTCATTCTCTCCCTCTCTCTGTCTTTCTCTCCTGTCTTTGTGCTCAGCCTGTAAGGAGTCAACTGTGGACTTGATACTTAAGGGGAAATCCTTGCTCATAGGAGGTTTATCTATATGGGATGGGACGCTCTTCATCTGTCTCTGCTGAACGGGGGGAGTGAAGTGGCGATAAAAGGAAGTAAATCTTGGCTACTGCAGTTCTTTTTTTCCCCTCTTAAATTTTGTATATCTGAAACAACTGTTGTAGCCAAGTGTGGTATATAATGGGACTAACATTTTTTAAAGCGTTTGTGTTCATCAGAAACTTAAATGAATGTTTTTTTAAACAAGCACCAAGCTGGAAATATTCTTAATACCCAATGGTGTAAAAACTGTTTTGTGTAACCTTGTCAGAAAATGCAGCATATTTTATAACTGTTTTGTGTAAAATATTTATGCAGATTTGTAACTTATTTTTATACCTTGAAAATGCTGGTGTATTGTGGATTTTTGTGAAGGTTTTGAATAGAACCGTATTTACTGTGATAATCTATGTTAACTGTCACTTGTAGGGATATTTGGACATTTCTAGTTGTAATTATGTTGTAAATAACAGAAGGCTTAACAGATAATCCTATTTATACTTACTGAATGCAGTACTGTTACCCGTGTGCTTGACAGTGAAGTGTGAGGTTGTGACAGTCATGTCAGACTTTCATGCAATGCAGACTGTTACAGGAGCAATAACTCAGTAGTTAAGGACACTACCGTGTAGCTCTTAATCTTACCTGGTCTGTAGAGAGTACAGCATAAAAATGACTCTTGACCTTTCAGCACACACTTAAAAAGTGTAAGTCACACCAACTTATCTCTCCACCTCCTCTCTCCCAAGTAACATGAACTGTGTATATCATAGTTGTTATGATAAATTTACATCACCGCTACTTAAGCACTCAAGAATTATTGTTTTAAAAAGTTGCGTTTTCTACTGTGTGTTGTCTCTGGAAATGGAATATGTGTTTGTAATAAAATGGGGAATCGATAGATGTTGACAAACGCAAGTTGTTTGTTCAGATGAGGATGCAAGGTGTTGGAATGGCAGAATGGAGCATTGCATCCATTTTTGTATGAATATGATTTGCTTATGTGTGCGTTGGAGGGATTGGCTGGGTTATTTGGCGTCCATTAGCAGAACAGCTTTGGCAGCATGCTGTGGTAGAGCTAATGACTGGGCCAGCAGGGCAGAACCCCCGCTGGTCTCAGCTGTTAGTGAGCATGCCTGCAGAGACAACTGAGTTCAGGGAGAGGTCTGCTACAATACGGCTGTCCTGCTCTTCAGTATGTCATGCACTTACACACACACACATACAAAATTCATGGGAATTTAGGACTCCAGCATGTGACATAATGAAGCCTTCAGGTGTTGTTCCATTGTTTTGTGGAGGAAAGCAGTGAAACTTTGTTTGGCACCCTGTTGTTTTTGTGTGCTTTGTTTTATGTCTTTCTCATATTTGCAATGGTCTGTGGCAGACCGTTAGAACTGTTTGGTGGCAGATTGATAAGTGATAAGACCAAGAAATGAAAGCAGCACATTCTTCAGTCATTACAAAAGTCCGTCTAGTGCCAACATCAGCCCAAATTACATTCCAACAAAGCCTTTGTATCTAAGAGTCTTCTGGATACTGTTATCACTAATTCAAAACTTAAATACTCCAAACCGAAAGCAAAGTAATATGTCATGGAATATGCATAATTAAGATGTGAGCCAAATTGATTGATGATTGATAATGATAAACCAATGCTCACGCAACTATAAGAGTCCAACACTGCCGCCACTTGGGCTAGAGTCACTGTTTGAACCCTGTCATATACATTCACAGAGCAGTTAATTAAGAACACCTGTACAACCGCTCATCCATGCAATTATCCAATCAGCCAAACATGTGGCAGCAGTGAAATGCATAAATCATGCAGATACAGGTCAGGAGCTTCAGTTAATGTTCACATCAAACATCAGAATGCGTAAAAAAAATCTCCATGACTTTGATTGTTGGTGCTAGATGGGCTGCTTTGAGTATTTCTGAAAGTCCTGATCTGGGACCTTGAGGCAGAAGGGCTACAAGAAAAGAAGACCATGTTGGGTTCCACTACTGTCAGCCAAGAACAGAAATCTGAGGCTGCAGTGGGAACAGGATCACCAAAACTGGACAGTTGAAGACTGGATAAACATAGCCTGTTCTGAATGCCCCAGCCATTCTTAATATTGTTGCTGACCATGTGCATCCATTTATGGCCACAGTTGATCCATCTTTTATCTCTACTGGCTTCTTCTAGTATGATAAAGCACCATGTCACAAAGCAAAAGTAATCTCTAACTGGTTTCATGAACATGACATTGAGTTCAGTTACCTCAGTGACCTTCTCAGTCACCAGGTCTGAATCCAATAGAACACCTTTGAGATGCGGTGGGGAGATTTGCAGCGTTAATGTGCAGCTGACAAATATGCACAAATTGGACCTGAATCTCACAGGAATCTTCCCAACATCTTGTTGAATCCATGCCACGAAGAACTGAGGCTGTTTTGAGAGTAAAGGGAGGCCCTAACCAGTGTCAGTATGGTGTTCATAAGAAAGTGCTTGTGAGTGTATTTTTCAGCCTATTTTTACAGTTGCCAACAAATGTATTCTAGTCAGTTTCAGCCAATGAAGTCATTCAGTCTAGAGTCAAAGCCATATTTCTACCCTCTACAGGACAGATTCAATCTTCATCATATTCCAAAAAAAAAAGAAAAAAAAAACATTTGGATGTCTTTATTTTGACTTCTCTGACTTTCATACTCTAAATCCATTTCACATTTTGAGTTCAAGAAGTTAGATCATATTAGTTTGATCAGATTTTGCTGTACTAGTTTGAAAAATACAAACACATTTAATTGACAGAGTTTAACAAAAACTGTACAAAAAATCTTTAAAATTAAATGTTATACTCAGTCCCATTTAAACTTTAAAAGTAAAACTGTATTCAACATCCACTTATTTTTGCTTGTGGTCTGACAGTTTGGGACTTATCACAGGATCACAGATTTTAAGTCATCGGTTTAGCAGGAAGTTCTTGATGATAAGCATGTCCTGTGAGCTTAGAGTGCACACATTATTTACAATATTTTAGTTGCTCATGAGTCACAGTGCTAGACAGTTGAATAGACCTACAGTTTCTTGAGTGAATAACATTCCCACAGTTCTGTTGACACTGAAATAATTAATTTCAGATGATTTGGCTGTGACCAAGTTGGAGTCCATGGTACAAACAGGAGATGGGCCAATCTGCTCTCTCTAATAATGATCAATATCACTCAGTAGGAAGACAGGTCCTTTTTGCACATGTTTGCAATGTACTGTGCTCTTTTTGGCTCTGACAACTCCTGTTTGCAGCTATATTTGTTTAAACAGACTGCTCCTTTGTGTTCTGCCCTCGATTTTTCCACAATTGTTGAGCATTAGCAGGATGAATCTGTGCTTTTCACAGCACATGTATTAATCTAATCTCAAATCTCAGAACAAACTTTTTGTGCGTGTTTCTTTTAAAATTACTGGTTCTTGTTTCTGTAAAATTGCTGTATATATTACTTTGTTTATTATGAAATACTTGATGGTTCCCCTGCAGTCCATCAGTGCGCATTCAATACTACACCTGTTTATTTCATTATTTCACAGATTTATCTTTTTTATGTCATAATTTTGACCTGAAAACCTTTAATTTTATATTATTGAAAATTATGTCATAATATTCAGAATATTAATGATTTTTAACTTAAGAATATTTAAGTCCTATAATCACTACAGTTGAGTATCCACATTTCTCATAAGTGATTATTTGCAGGATGTTTTGAATAAAACAATAGCACATTGTTACTGAGCTTTGTCTGAACCATAACTTCAGAAGTGACATCAGTTGGAGTGAACAGAATGATTGATACAAAGACTGGCAGGCAGATTTAGAAAGCGGACAGCAGCACTGCCTGCAGAACCTAATCCTGTCTCAGCCTGTCCGTGAAGGAAACACTGGGAAACTACCCCGAAGTGACGTCTGTTCACTCAGCCCAATGAAATGAGCCCCCCCCCCCATCTCCTCTTCCTCCAAACACCGAGTGTTATGCCAATCCCTTTGCCTCTATCTCCACTGGAAAATCCTTGATAAACAGTTTTTGTTTTGGATTAATCACATCATGTTTGCAGATGAGAATTTATTGATGACATATACTTTAATATTGATCCAAGTTAGACTAGAAATGGAAGCACAGTCTGTATTGTGACATGTGAACCTCATTAAGCCGATCCATTAGTCATGTGTGACACTGTCTGTAAGTGTTGTCCACTGGCGCTGTGGTCCAACTGTTCAAACCTGGAACCTTTCCATTGTCTGCAACTCTGCTTACACTTGGTCCTGAATCATCCATCTGAGTTTCTCATTCTGCACAAAATCTTCCCTTTGCTTTGGCTACATGCACTGCTGTCTCAGTGAAGAATGAAGGCATTACATCAAGAACAAAAGCGATGTGCTGCTGCTCTAAATCCTGGACTGGAATTATTTTTCCTCACTATCTCACTTATTTCAAATAAAGAAATGCTAGGAAATTAGTAGGACTTGTTCACTGATAAACTTGAAGAGTTCAGTTCGGAACATTGTAGCACAAGTTGATCACTATGCCTTCAGTCAGGAGTAGTGGTCATCAGAACGGTGATGTGTTCAAAACATGTTTTACTTATCATTTCATGCAATTTACACACATGTACATCCATGGCTTGGATAATCTTTATTCTTTGGCTCAGATAGGCATATAAGCTTCTTTGCGAATGCATTCTTTTTCATCAACGCTATCTAGCTTTGGAAATATTGATCTAGAAAAAATGGCAAAATCAAAGAAATGTGTTACAGAAACATGGCAGATTAACATGCATCAGTGTAACAGTCAGCTGGGGCAAAATGCACATGATGCGTGCCTGCTAAAATAAGGACAGAGTCATATCAGCTGCAAGACAGTTTGTAAACTGCCTAAATCATCCTTTGTAGGACTCGTCTTCATTGGTTTTCCATCATGTTTCTGATTCATCAGCAAGAAGCCCTAATGGTCTTTTTATTGAGTGGCCTTTCCATCTCAGTGTTTTTCTTTTAAGTCTGTTTAAGATGCTGCAAGTCTGTGTTGTGACATATCTGTCCATCCATAGCTTCATCTCCTTGTATTATTCATGCTGATGGGTCATTCATTTGTTTAAGCATTATGCACAAATGTATTTTGACAGCTTTGGACCCTTCCATTAGTGCAGACTGCATACTGGAGAAACGGTCAATAATCTATCCTTAAATGGTCCTGACTGTTGACCCTTGCTGTCAACACAAGGACTTGATCCTGTCTAAACATCTTCCAGCTGGGGAGCCAGTCAATCCTCAGTGGTGGTCTCTAGCTTGCTATCCACCAGGTTATAGAGCGGATGATCCCTTTCCTCAGTGGATCAGGACTTTTTCTGTTCTCAGCATGGAATAGTTTGACCGAAAAAGCTTGAAAGAACTGTGGCTACAGTGGATGTTTAAAACAAAGTCAGAAGGTCAGTTAACACTGTCATGTTTGGAGCCAGAGCCAAGAGGCAAGAAGCTTTGCTTAGAAAACAACTAGTATGGCTCTCTCCAACATTCAAAAATCCACCTACCATTATGCCTAAAGCTCAATAATAAATGCTTATCTTGTTATGTTTTGTTTAGTGTTGATTAAGCATTGATTGTTTTCATATTGTGAATTTAACAGTCCTATTCATAAAAAAATCAAACATGCCTTGCCCAATTTCCAGTTCCCACCCCAAGAAAAAAAGAAAAGAAACAACAATTGTGAAAGAAAGTACAAAAGCTTAAGTCGCACATGGGAATCAGTGTGCTTCCACTTCGTCCTTTCACTTTCGTCTTTACAAAAGAAATATGCATGCCCTACTTTAGATACAGAATTATTCTGTCTTGTTACACATCCTACATGACAATCTGTCATATGGAGCAACTTTTTCTAACTCTGTCACCCAATCCTGAAAAAGGGCTCTCCAGACCTCGTGTGCTTTCCTGCAATAATTGTGGAAAACAGATGTTATAGTCTCCGATGTGCAAAATTTTGGGCACAACGCAAACTGCACACATGTAGTGTTAATGATGTAACAGACCTATTTGGTTCGTTTAATCTGAACACAAACAGACATGTAAAGCTGATAATTTGTGCTTTCACAGTTTGTTACGTAGCTTAACAATATATATTTCTTGAGTATTTCTTTAATGTATTATGCGAGTCAACATCCTTATATAGACTGTCCAGTCCCAAAGAACCACATGGTTATACAATCAGTCTAATAAATTCACACTTAATGACATGCAAATGTCACAGCAGGACCCTGTGAAGGGGTAAGTCAGTGTGTAGAGGTTATGTAAGTCATCATTACAGTTGACCTGCAAGCAATGGGAAGGCCTGCATTAATGAGTTTATGTCAAGCTCTGCCTTCGTGTTTGCCCAGGACTCATTCACTGCTGCCTCAACATTTGGGCTCTGCCACAGTGTCGAATAGCCCTTTGGCCATTTACCCAGCATCATGCTCCTTCTACGCTCCCATCAGGCTGTGCAGCTGAACAATAGTAACAGCTTTTATTTATAGATGATAGTATTTCATCAGATCCACAGTGTGTCATCACCAGTGGAGGATAAACAGCAACAATGGGGAGAGAAAGGGACATAGTATATATGATTGGAGGCATTATGTGTTTCCCATTTCAACTCAAAGTAATGTCCTGTGTTTGGAATTGTTATTTAAAAAAAACAAAAACAAAAAAAAGAGCATATATCACATCTCTTTTTTCATATTTATTTTCTGGTTTTGGTGGGGATCTGATTGGATTTGATTTTGCATAGAGCTAACACTGTACAACCTCCAGCTGGTGATCATCATAAGACAAATAATCACCAATATGAACATAAATTAATTATATTCCAATATCTCGCTAGCATTTGTTTATGTTTCTGACCTCTGCTCATAATTTATGCTTCTGACCTTTATTTATTCATATTTATTTATCTGTAAATCAGGTTTTTACAGTTTTGTACAACTTACAGTGACGTGAGAATTAATTTACATCCTAAAAGACTTATTTCAGTTTACAATAGAGGATACCCAAGTCTGTGAAGAAAGTAGAGTGTAAACAGATTTTGGGAGTGTAGATGATACATTCCTGATTCCTGGCCAGCATCAGCATATTTAATTCCAGATGGCACTTAACTTGTTTCAGTTTTGACATCGCATCTTAATTGTGGCAGGTTGACAGGCTGATTCATGAGGGTCAAGGGCAGTGGATGGGATGATAGTGATTGCAGCATGCGCAGTGATGACAGATGCAGAAATAAATGGTTAGGGCTGTTTTCTGTGTTCTGAACTCAGGCCCTGGGGAGAACCAATTAGTGAAGGCACATTAGCCATGCCCAGCATCAGCTTCTCTTCTACCTCATGCGAAACAGAATGAGTCTTTCTCAATCCTTTAGGTATTATGCCATAACATATTTCTTATCCATATGTCTCTGGAGGATGTAGGTTGTGTGTGACTGAGGTCTCCATATGGGAATAATGTCATGCTTCTTGTCTGCCTTTTAACCAATTCCCTCCTGTCACATTGCTTGAGATCATCCTCAACTTCAGACAGATCTAAAGCTACTTTCTCTCTGACAAAGGGGACACATGACAGACAGGGAGCAACATTTCACTATTGTGCAAGATAACGTCAAAAGAAATTACTCACAGGACATCAGGTTATACACTAATCTTTGCCAGAGCAATGAATAGCATATGCCTTACACTCATCAGCATTATCTCTACATCATTGGCATCTCCACCATCGTCATGATAGGTATCAGTAGAGTAATTGGGACTTGCTGGTTGTGTTGAGTTTCCTCTTCTGTCTTAAGCTGGACCAGTCCTTGACAAATGTATTGCTACCTCTTCTCTTGCAGCCTCCCATTTTCCAGGCCTCGGCGATTTATCAGCATTGCTGCCCAGCTTTCTGTGTGGTCTCTCTCTATCCCCTCCTCCCTTCATTATCTTCTTATGATATCGTGCACTAGGCTCTGACAGATACAACTCTATTTCTCTATTTCCGCCCCACATAGGCAGTATCTTAGAGTAAGATGAAAGTCTATCAATCCCATATGGATTTGGCAGGACTGCCAACAGGAAATAGAATATGATGTGCATGATTTACTCAGTGTGTGAAATACTCAGTTACTGTACACCAGCATGTTTTATTAGGTAATGTTGTGGATCTTGTATCTTGCATGGATCTTGATGGTGATACAGCTCTAATGAGCATAGTTTATCTGAGGCTGGATATCTCTGAGCTTGCCTTTTAAAAGTCTGTGTAACAAACAATTCAGGCCCAGACTTTATGATGGCAGTGCAGTCTCAACTTTTGTCTACATTTATGTTAAGTAAATATCACAGAGCAGAACAGGCTATACTGTATATACACAAGTGCAATCATTAGTCAGGTGGTTGTCATCTGCATAATTAATTTATGTAATTAATGATCAGTCTGCATCCAAACAGAACCAATCAGAGCAGCACTAGACAGCACTGTCTGATTCATCACTAGAGGATAAAAATGGACTACAAAAGAAAAAAATATACAGTATGATAATATATCGAATCAGCCACATCACAAATGCTTAAATTGTACAAAAAGTTAACAATTATTATAAAAGAAAAATCTAAATTAGTAAATAGTATTATACCAGTCACCAATAAATAGTAAGTAAAAGAAAACAAGTTCTGTTGACCACACAGTGTTGTCACAGTTGTATTTCGTGCAAATGAAACTGTTGAGCTGAGCTTGTTAGATCCAGCTGACTTGCAAGGTTAGTGTTTAGCTGCCTGCTCAGGTCAGATTACTTAATGCAGTGGTGACCAGTCTCTCTCCCTCACACACGCACACGTACAAGGAATGGGCATGTCACGCTAACTCTGGCATGGATGCTACCTCTTTCATCTAAGGGCCAGCCCACATCCCCTGAATGGGCTCCCCAACACAAGCTGCATTGCCTGATATGGAAATAACTGGTGACTGTTAAAAGTGTTGGTGTGTGTGAGTGGACGCTTGTGTCTTTTTAAACTATCAAACTAGTCTCATGTCCAAAAAATAAAGTCTTGCCCTGACCCTAACCCGACAATACTTGAAGCCCTCAACAATGTGAGAATGGCTCTGTTGCCAATTAGCCTGTATCTTTCCAAGAATGGCTGGGAGGGTTTTTTACTTAGCAGTGTTTGCACACAGGTGATAGCTTACCCAACCTGTAGCCTCTGATCTTTTTTGCTAGAAGTGACCACTTGACAGCCATATCCTCCAGATAACATCATGAGGCTCAGCTCTTCTTATATTTAACATGTTTCCTTGAACACAACATCAGAAGAAATCTAATCTCTGATGACAAAGTTCTAAATTCTAAGCACTATTTTACTCCGCTTTTAGCTGACACATTGCTGATATAAGCCCAACACGGAGCTTTTAATGCACTGTCTCGATTGTTAAATGTTGCTTTTCCTTTCTAAATCTGTTTTCCAGGACTATGTGTCATGTTTGTTAGTTGTTATTGGTCCCACTTGCATGGTAAATCACAGTTGGGGAAACAATGGTTTAGCATGTGGACAGAAAAATGGAGCCTTGTATAAATACCTGAGCAGGATTAATGTTGGCTATCTGTCAGTTTTGTTTTGGTCAGTGCATTTTCATCCAGCGGGAGCCACTAATCAGATGCAGATTCCAGTTCAAAATATAAACGCTGACATCATATTTGCTTGTTTAATGGATTCTGGGTTAGAACACCACAAATGAACACTTAATGGAAAACTTATATCTTTACTCAGAGTGGTTCCCAGGTCCACAGTCTCATCATCATGTCTTTGCTGCCCAGATGATCTAACCTTAACCTCACGATGAGATACATGACATCCGCACATAGCAGCAGTGGCCAAAGGCATGATGACAAGCTGCCTCCTGCTCTCAGAGAGACTGAAGGAGGACAGTGATGTTAAGGGCTGAACACAGAGCGCAGCAATGTGTCTCTGTGCTGCAGTTGGGGATGACACGTGGTGAGGGGCCTTTGCAGCCTCCTGCCTCTCAGGGCTCCTTTGGCCTGTGTATAATTGATGAGTGGACTGAATAAGAGATGAGTTTGTGACTGTCAACCAGCCTGATGGGGACAGACAGAGCTCAAGTTTGGCTCTCCTCATCTGGCTGATGATGACAATGATGGCGATGATGATGGCCCATGTTTTCTTCTGCAACTCTGTCCCAGACTCTGCTTGGGCTGTGCATCACCACTGTCGTCACTGCTACCTCTTCTGGATGACAACACAAAGACAGAGGAACGTGCCAGAAAAGAAGGGGCAGGGAGAGGAGAAAGGGACGAAGGTGGGGGTTGGTGTGTGGGGGAGATGAAGAGCGAAAGAGGAGAAGAAGGATAAAAAGAGGGCAGAGGATAGAAGTGGGGGAGGGGGAGACCGCAACAGCGAGTGAAGGAAATTACTTAAAAGAAAAGACATGCTGATCAGACTTACTGGGGGATTCAGTTGGAGAACAAATAAGTCATTAGAATCAAAAAGTTTGCAATCATGTGTTTGAGAAGCTGGAAATTATTCTCACCTATAATCCTTTATTCATAATTACACCATATTCAGTCTCCTCCCATTTCTCTCAAAGGCAAAAAGAGGTAATTTGGGTAGAAAATGTGTGGAACTCATATGTTTGAAGGCAGGTCTTCCCTCATGAATACTATGAATACTATCATGGCGAGGTCAGCGAGAGTAACCAGGATTTGGTTTGCCATAAGCCTTTAAAATCCATGGTCTGATTGGATAGTTATTACATTGGGAGATGAGCTGTCCCTGTATGTACAGATCATTGTTGATCCAGTACACCACAGGGGTCAGGACCTTTACTGTGCCTCTGTGAGCTGCTCATCTCTCCTGGAGATTGATATGAACGCGCACAGGTTAGGAGCAGGGAGAGGGAAAATGTCAGTATATGCCCTTGTCACGTAGGAGTTGACGTCTGGATGTGAGACAGCAGAGCTACCTTTAAACAATCTGCAGTAGAAAGGGAAGGAGGGCAAAAAGCTAAAAATCCTGTGACAGTTTTTGTTGAGTGCTACATTTTACGCTTAAGTTTTATTTTGGAATATTTGTAACATACCAATTTAAAATGCCCCAGAGGGAGCCTCTATGGCTATATATTTGTGTTTATATTTAGAATATTTTTCGCTCTTACACTGCTATGGAATATGTGATGAAATTATTTGGGTATAAATGAATGGAGAGACAGGTTTTAACAGTTATATTCCTTTTACTCTGCTCTGCTGGAAATGTATCAAGAAGAATTATAAAGTAATGATTGTGAGGCAAGTGCCAGTGATGGCATGTGTTACATTTGAAATGTTTGGACAGCATTGTTCTGCTGTAGTATGAATACATTACTGAGGTCATGCCTGAATCATTTTTAATCTGTGTCCCCTTTTTAATAACCATTCTGCCATTCTGAGACAACAATTTACATATCAATGTGTTCCTTCAGAGAGGGATTACCAACAGAAAATGGACTTGTTACAGATTTGATGGAAAGAAGCGTTTTACAAATGGCTCATAAAGGAATGCATTTTCTTCCTCCCTGACATGAATGCTGATGCTAAGTTGTCATTGTAATATCCAGAGCTATGCTCAAAGTTGCTACAAGGTAGTCTGAGGACAGAACTGTGAGCAATTCTCCAGGCTTTGAGAGGTAATAATTCCCTACTACAGTTAATATGGGTAACATTGTAACACGTGATCTGTGTAGTTTTGAGAGTGTATGTATTTACATATTTGAACATGTTAAAAAATACATTTACATAAGGAAAGTTGTTGGCAAAATAATATGAAAAACTAACTTATGACCATGTTGAATTTTCCACTTTCAAGGTCATGATTCATTTAATTGGTGCCAGATGGGCCATCATGAAGCAAAACAATGCTGTAAGGGAGCAGGTTGTATCTGTGTTTTTCTATGCTGTAATCCACATTGTACATAAGAAAACGAAAACTGCTAAATAAAAATTTAATCAAGACCACAATTTTCTCACAAAGTACAATCAAATCTTCTACACCAATTAGCAGATGAAAATTAAAACATCACCTGGCATTTGCTTTTCAGTTGCTCTGAAATATAGATTGTTATATTATCAATGATAGGTTATGGGTTAATGTCCTTCAGCTGAGGTTCAGCTCTGGCAAACATTCAATCTGCTAAAAAGTCTTACTAATTCTACGGATCTGGGCCTCTAAGGACCTGTAAGTAATTCACAGTAAAATTCACAGAGCACCAGGCTTGCTAGTGATTGAACTGTTTTCATTTCAGACTTTCATCTTCTGTTCTGGTTATAATGTCAGATTTGTGCACAAGATATGTTGTAACCTAAAAGGCAGACCCTATGGCCTTTTCTATAGAGGGTCAACCTCACAAAAAACTTTAGAATTCATGCTTTTATCTTAATGATTCACTGTTAAATAGACAGTTTTATGAAGCAATACCACAGATATCTGATTTTAGAGGAAGACTTCTCAAAAGGGTTTCTGTCGCTTAAAGACCACAGTGTATATGTATATGTCATCTACAGCTGGCTGTCTGCTCCAGCCTTTGAAAATGAAATGGAGACATACTATGGGAATCCGCTGGTTTAGTGGATGGCTGCGGTGGTGCCATGGAGAAAGAAAGTCTGCCCTTTACACAACCGCTGGGACTGGGTGACTGACATTTCTGCTAATGCCATCACATGAGCCGTGCCATTTCAGTGAAGACATGGACGGATGCCACCCTGTGCTCACACCACTGTGACCACACAGGAAACTCCATGTCTCTCTGTGTTTTCAAGTGAGAGCCTGTGGAGGTATATTCTTATAGCCATCTATGGAAGTACGCTGCCTCCATAAACGTCCTATGCTGAATTCTTCAAATGATCATTGAGTACAGGTGACAGCAGGGAGGAAATGCAGGCAAGTACAGTATATATACTAGGACATCGCGTGACTACACCAAACATTACATGTGAAGCTTTTATATGTTGCATTTTATAGTTTCAAATGAATCTCAGACATGGCAAGTTGCGTGTCCGAATGTTATTTACAGCTTACATTTTGCAGCGTGTTGGCCTCAGACAAATCCTGTTTGTTAACAATACATGGTCCACTTTTACAGCACTTTTTGTAGTCTGAGGAGAATAGGAGCTTGCAGGGCTCAAGGACTCTCTCTGCCCCCTCTGACTGTACTCTCCCTGCTCTACTTTGTGTCTTTTGGGGGAAGGTGTTAGTTGGATATGAAGCAGGCGAGTAGGCAAGCACTGTAGTGAGGGGAGCTGAGAGTTTCAGCTGAGTCCAGCGTTTTTCTCTCCGCTCCCTGATGGCTACCAGATGTTTTTTAAAGCAGCCGCTCTCTCCCTGCATTTGCTCTCTTTTTTATCTTTCCCCCCTCTGTGTCTCTCTAGCTCTCCTTTCACATATCATGCCCCCTCCTCTTGCCTGTTCTTCCAATTTTCCCTCTCTTCAGGGATCACACCCTTCACAAAAGTACTCGCTTCACCTTGTCTGATCGTAATCACCCCTCGTCAAATAAACAGTCGTTCTCCACACTTGTTCTCTTTATTTCTCTTTTGCTTCTCTCCTTTTCCCTCCTCTGTTTCTTCTCCTTGCTTCTTTCTCTCTCTCTCATCATTCATCACTCATCATTCATCTGGTCTGGTCTAGGGAAATGGCATACCGTTTCTCCTATAATATACCGGACCATGTTATGTTTTTGCAGTGTTTGACCACAGAACCAACGGTCTTCACCATTAAATGCATTGCACATGCAAAATTCATGTGATTCTAATGCACTCTAGCACCAGTTAGATTCCTTCCTCTACTCCTTCACCAGGAGTTCAAAACATGGCAGACAAAAGCTCCAGCCGTTGAGTTTCAGTGCTGAAATGCCTTTGGTTTAAGTGCAGAAATAGCAGTTGTACGTAACTTGTGAGTGTTGCATGAAAGCCTCTTTCTGCAAGCATGAATTGGTGTGTGTATAAAAATGTAAGGGCATAGATATAGAGAGCAAGATAGTAAAGTGAGTGAGGAAGTCTGTGTAATCCTCCCCTCTCTCCTGTAGCTCTCCTGAAAAGTCATATGAATGAAAACAATATTCTTAATGGGAGACTGTCAAGCTCCATTCACCATGAATGTGTTTGTATAGCCTTAAAGGAATACACCAGTTTTTTTTTGTTTTGTTTTTTTTTTTTAAGGATTCATTAATCAGTTTACATGTGATCAATATTAAAACAATATTTGAGGTTGTGGTACATAGTGCTAACCACTAAAAAGTAAGAATATGGAAACTTATACCAGCTCTCAGGTCAATAAGTACAGTCATTTTAAATGATATGCACAAACATAGTAATTTTGTTGTAGATAAATGAAAATGCAAGTGAATAAAAGCATATTAGGTGATTCTAAGTGATTTTTTTTATCCTTTGAGGTAAAGTTTGCAAGACTTGAAAGTTGGCTTCCACTGGCAAGAATACATGCTTTTTGAAAATACGATTTCTGGCTTTTAAAATGCAGTTTTACATGTCTTTACGCTAAATATTTATTCCAGATACTCAGAACTAAACGTGCTCTTGCATACTCCTCCTGTTTGTCTCTCTTTAGTTTCTGTTGTTGATGTTACATTCTATCATTTCTTGATGTGCAGCTTATTTTCCTCTAATGTTTGTGCTTCTGTATGTGCGTTGGTATTTAATGTAGTCCATAATTTTGAGCACATTTCCCTAAATGTTGATGCACATGCTCTTAAAGCATGACTGTCCATGAGGGCCACTGTAATCGCAGTAAGTAGTCCTAAAAGATCATCTGTGGCTCAGCTCCAGCATATGAGCTATAAAGTTAATGGTGCATCATACACTTTGGAGTTACTGACAGTTCCGAGGGGAATAACAATGTCTTTTTAATCACAGATATCACACACAACATGTCAGAAGCTACTGATTAGATTTGGCCAAAATTTAAGGAACTTATTTGTCTGATTGCTCTGTTTGGGCATATTCAATTTCCATGATTAACCTGAGGAGGACACCACACTGCTTGTACAACCTGCAAAAACCTGTTAAGATTTTTTATGTCAGTAATGCCTCTACTTGCCGTTCTCCTGCTACATATTAAATACACAAGGTAATATATTTGTGATGCATTTCGTTGATGCACTACAACATTACTAAGCCCACAGTCTTTACAGAATTTTTTAAACAGCTATGAGCAGATTGCTATAACAGAGTTATATGAGTGACATCTGTGACATATGATTCATTTAGACTGTGCGAGTGGAGTTTTTCCCTTTCTCTCTTTAGATACAGGTTTACTTGAGTGTTCACTGACAGACAGTGAACTTGACTGTAAACAGTGCGGTGTGTTTTGATGATGCACAACCCACTGCAAGTTCATTGTTATGGAGAAGAAACTCAGGGCAGGGGCTTCCTCTTCAACAACTTGAATTACATTGCTACACTTATGTCATACTTTACGCACTGCAACACCTGTCCAACATACCCTTTGCATTAAGGCTGGTCACTCATGAGTGGCTCAAGAGTGTTCTGCCCATGTCTTTGTTCTGTTGCCTCTCTTCGTGTAGTATTTGTTAAATAAGTGTTCCTGTTAAAAGTCTGAAGATGGCATGTCAGTACATCTTTGTGGTTTGTCTAGTGCTTTCTGGTAACAAAACACAGTGAAATAAGAGTCTATGTTACCTGAGTTTAAGTAGAAGTAAATGTAAATTAAAGAAACACAGTTACTGTGGAGACTATAAAGCACAATACAGTCTGATAATATACAACAAATGCACGTGTTGCAGAATTGATACCACTTCTGTGCTGAGCTGGTGGATGCTTGTTGACGAGGTCAGAGCCAAACGCCAAATATCAAGTGTGTACAGTATGTATTCTGAATTTACATAATTTGTTAACAAATATGCAAAGATACAGGGGGAGAATTTCTCATACAGGCTTTGAGCAATTACCAATTTCTCTTTCCTTTAATTCCTATTTCATAGAACTTTTGTTTTTTTCTGTTTACTTAATCCTCAACCCAAAAAAACATTAATGAAAAGCAGATATGTTTGTGGTCATGTTGATACTGGAGTTTTGAGCTGTGTGATGGAAGAGATCCACAGGGAGAAATTTTCCTCTTCAAAAGAGATGGGCATGAATGTAATTATCACACAACAATGCCTATAATTAGCAGGAGTACAAGCTGGTGCACTTCAGCACAATGACGGACCTTGCTCCAGATTCTTTGAATCATATGTTTTTTTTTTCCTTCTTGAAAAAATGTTCATTATCATATAATGAACTGTTGACCTGCCTCTTCCTGCACCCATCTCACTCTGCTTATTTCTCTGTCACTGCAGATAACCCTCTTCCTTCCTTCCTTCTTTATGCATTTCTATTCTTCAAAAGGATGTTTACCCTGCTGTTTTTTCTGCTCACTCTCTCTCACTGATTACCACTTAAGTAAAGAGTCCTTTTCATAATCTTTCCCCTCCATTCCCTCTCCTCCCTCTGTCCCTCCCTATTCTTATTAAAAACTCTCCCACTTTAGTGCTGCCCTGGCCCAGGTCCCAATCGCCTCCACTAAATGATCCGAGGCATCCTCCAGGCGCTTTGACTCCTCTCTCTCCACCTTCCCTCCCTACCTCCTCTGCCTGTCCTCCCTCTCTACTTCCTGCTCTCGCTCTCTCTCTTTTTCTCTCTCTCGCTGGCTTGGCATGTAAGGAGTGACGCATGGGTCTGCTGTTAGGGAGAGATAGCAGACCTGACTCTGGCTGTGACGTCATCAGGTTATCTCCAAGCTGTCCTTCTGCAGAGCTGTACAGTATATGAGACGAATGCACACACATGCAGTCATGTTTCACACCTCCAAATCCCCAAACCGATTATCAGTGCACATGTCTCCTGGCCACACTCCTGCATACTAGTCAGATCCAGTGTAAATCCCTTACGCATCCATATGCAATTATTAACATGCAGGATTTATCCTTTTCCCAAGTCTGCAAATGCTCAGTGTTCCTTGGACTTGTAATTCCAAGAATCAACCATGAACAGATATTCTGAGTATGTTAGGATCAGACCTTCTGCATATGGAAAAAAATGACAGCTTGTCCACAAAATCTAAAATAATTAATTGAATCTTGACGGCAGAATTTTCAAGTAAGGATTTTACGAAATCCTAAAACGAAACATTTTTTTTCTCTCCAGTCTTTCCACAGTTTTATACATTGATACACCATATGATCATTATCATTGTTAACAATGATGTCCGTAGTAGTATAGCAATAACTTAATTAAATTAAAAGACTTTAAAAAACACTGTTACAAAGTGCTTTACAGTAAAACACGGATTAAGATAGTAATGACATCCAGAATATAAACAACAAAATGAGATCAAATGCTAAAGTGATAATTAGAATCACTTCAACAGTTTGCCATCAATTATGAGAAAGCCATCAGACAAAAAAACAAGTTAAAAGGAAGAATTTAAAGGCTTCATATTTCATTATAATTGATAAGAAATATTGCAAGTTATTTTCTGGATTAATTGATAAATTGTTTTGTCTGCAAAAACTGAAAAATGTCCATCACAATTTTTGCCAGTCTAAGGTGATATCTGATGTGATATGTCTTGTTCTGTGGGACCAGTGGCTCAATAGGTATAAACACAGAAAATCTTTTAATTGACTTATTGCTTTAGTTCTAATACAGAGAACAACAAATTCACCAGTCTGTGATGCTGTTGTATCAATAGCGAATACATGCTCAGCTGCCAAGCGAAGCCCTGCTCCAAAGACAGATGATGGAAAAGTATCCCAGCTGTCCAGCCATTATTGGAGTCAATTTGGAACCAGTGAACTCCTTTGCTGCACCATCTCTTCCAGTAATGAGAGGAGAGGTGTGGGGTGTTTTCACAGGTGGGCAGTGGACCCAGACTATCCATGATGGATGGATGGGGTGGTACCAACCCCTGGACAGCTGTTTCATCAAGACACTCAATTTATAATGAGCATATACATTCATAATCATTCTTTGTTGTTTATGTCTTTTTCTTATTCTATCTTTTTTATTTTTATTTTCTCAATACTGTACAGTGGCTGTACAAGGGTTAATTCTGTTTATTCATTTGATGTTATCATTTGGGATGCAGTCCCTTATGCTCTGTCCAGTTTGAACCCTTCCTATTATACCTTGCTTCTAATACAAAGGTAAGCTTTGTTCTTGTTCTTTGTTAACGTGACAGCATTTATCCCTGAGGTGCTGTCAAAAGCACGCCAGCTCCACAGAGAGCTCCACAGGAGGAGAAGGCTTTTTCTTTTTTCAAATAAAATTTTCAATGCCTGATTTCACATTTACAGACAGTCTTAGAGTAAACCCCAACTGGGTCCCAAGCTGAATGGAACCTTTACTCACAAAGCAGAAAATAGGGCCACTCTCAATATTCCTTTGAAGTTGAAAATCAGGCAACGGTGAAGTTCAGTGGGTTTGGGTGGGATTCACAGGAATAAAATTGAACGGCACGCTTTTTTCCCCATTTCATTGAATTCAGATCAGGACATGACGCCAACTCTTAGATATGTCGCAGAATTTGGCAATGCCAGTGATGGCATAGACAGCTGTATCCAACAGCTCCCCACCTTCATTAGAATAGAAAACAGCCTCCCACAACATTTTGATCATCCTGTTGTTTGTTGGAGTTTATGGATCCTTCTCTTTCATCTGATTGACATTCTTCTCTGCTTTCTTTGAAAGGTGAAGAATGTTCCAAATTTCATATTGTTGTTCTAATATTGGCGTACAGTCACTCTCAGGATACATTGTCATCATCATCCTGTCCAACAGTTGGCTGAGAGGGATCTGTGGTCTTACCAGAACTGGGACTGCCAGATGCAGGCAGATGTTTGGAGTGGTGTCTGGGTGCGGTCAGGGACTATATCAGAGGACAATGGAAACAGCAGGACAGGCTTTCCCCAAAGTAATGACACTGGGTATAAAAGCAGAGCTGCAGAGGGCTGGGATAGATGGAGCCCCTGCGTTTTTTTCCTTTGTGTTCACCAGCTTACATCAGCCAGACATGATGCAACATGGTAAAGGAGAAGAGGCTCATAATAGATATTGCAGTTTTGCAGACTAGCACTTTGAACGTGAACTTTGTATGAGAGCATGATGTGACATTTGCAACTTGTCAGGAGAACTCAGTTCAGTTTTCTTTTAAAGTTGAGGCGTAGAGCTCATAATACTCTGACCATTTGATCACACGCTTCCTCTGTTCACTCACTTTCAGCTGAATCTGAGCTCTGTGGAGGAGGAATAGCGTTACACTGGTGTGAATTTAGAAATGCTGGAACCAGATGAAATACAAACAAGATCAAATGTACTCAGTAGAGGCATTTGTCACTCGTTTGCATGAGTGAGGAACTTTACTCCTCATATCGAATCAGTTTAGTCTGATGTTTGTTGATAGTGATGGTTTGTGATACATGTGGTGTCACTGTGGCACTTTTCCAGCTGTGGACCCTTACTCTTAACACTTTTCTATTTTTCAATTCAAAATCAAGGCTCACTGTGTAACACTATTCTTGATTGTGTAAGGTTATATATAGCGTAAGACGCTGTACCTACAAATTACTTACACTCACACTACAGGGATGCACAGATACGCTTTTTTCTTTTCTTTTTTTTAAGAATAGTTTTACATTTTGGAAAATTTGCTTATTCACTCTCTTGCCAAGAGTTAGATAGGAACACATACAGTAATATCAGTACAAACCTTTCACTTTCACTGACATTTTTAGACAAACTTTTATTGGCTCAAGTAAAAAACTGATAATTCAGTGAATTTATTGCTGTTCAGTGTGTTTATATTGTAATTTACTATACATGAGCCTGCAGTCAAGCCATGTTCTCAGGGATAAATGAAACTACTCTTACATGTATGTAGCATATATGTGTGGTCCATTTCTCTTCAAATATGCAATATGCATTTATGTTGTCCATAATGTTCTAGATGTACTAACTTCCTTGTCAGCACACAAGTCCACGTCATTAAGCTGAGCTTGATTTATTGGAACCTGTAAGTAATTCAGAAGCATAAACAATGCTCCATAAACAATGCATGAACACTGCAACTGAAGAAAGTTAAAAGTGACCTGATTACACAAAGAATGGATGGGAGGAAGTCACCTGAGAACGCTGTCAGTCACTTCTGATTACATTAGAACTCCCACCATCATAATATATTCATTAGCTTAAAAGAAACGGGTATAAAGACCCGACACTGAAAATAGATTTATGGACATAGATGAAGCATCCTGGTTCTTTCATT
The DNA here is from genome assembly GCF_001640805.2 of Lates calcarifer. Classification (NCBI taxonomy): domain Eukaryota; kingdom Metazoa; phylum Chordata; class Actinopteri; family Centropomidae; genus Lates; species Lates calcarifer. Next base: position 9,390,240 of record NC_066842.1, on the reverse strand, counting down.
TTTTAAGTATTCACCTCAAAATTCAAGCCACGCTTGCTACAATTATGTCCAGATAGATTCAAGAGCTTCCATAGAATTAGATTCCAAATAGTTATTGAAAAATAATTCTCCAAATAGCATCAGTTGTCCTCACATCTTATAATGTGCAGTGTACCTTCATGTTATTGAAAGATTATGTGGATTCTGGCTTTGAATTGTGAGATACATATAAATCACATTATTAGAATGCATGCATTCATATATGCTCCTGAGTTCTTTACTGTCTAGCTACCTGCTAACATGAATAAAAGAGAATAATGTAAACAGTATGAATCAATGTGGGAAACAGGAATAGCTTCAAAGATGCTTGAGTGTCTCTTTCATATTTATAAGCTCCTGCTTCCTGAATAGTCAACACATGTGACACAACACCAGGCAGCACAATTGTCTTTTGGCAAAGATGCAGTCAGGGAACGTGTGGTGATGACATTCTTCTCTTTTTGGGATCTCACTCAGTTAGCAGTGTGATAGTGTCATAGCTCATCTGATTGTTAGTCAAAGGAAGGACAGGGTGAGAAGAGGGACAGTGACCACAATCCCTGTGTGGCCTCAGATGTGCCAGCGAGCCTTTAGCTCACACGTTTACGGTGATAAGTGAGAAATGAGTGATCTGAAAAAGGGAGTTTGTCTCTTGAGCTCCAAGCTGTTAACCTGGCAGAGGGAGATGAGAATTAAACTTTAGTTCTTCACAGTGATCATAGACGTCACAGGAGACATAGACACTGCCAAGGCTGGGAAACAATCTCTTCATTTTTTGACATCAAAAGAATGTATTGTCTGCAAATGTAACAACTCTAAAGAGGACAGGAAAGAGATTAGTTGAGAGCTTAAAATGGGAGACAGATAATCGTGTCCTCAGTTTGCTTTGGCAAGATCCTTTCCTTCCTAAGCCAGAGAATTCAAACAGGTCAATGACCAACAGAGACAGATAGCCCCAGAACCTTAGCCAGTTTCATCAGTTACCCTTCAATGATGGCAGATCTCCTTCCTGACTCAGTGTATTTCAACTTATGAGGATTCGCATAATTCACACTGCAGTTTTACCTCTCACTGATTGCTACAGTCTATCTACTCAATAAAAGTTGTTGCCCAGTTCACTTCATGATGACAGATAGATAATAAAAATCCAAAGCATATCCAAACTTCATGTTCTGACAACAAGCCATTATTCCGTGTTGTGTAGCTGGCGAGGATTCACAGGGCTGATTGAAGAAAGATGATTTTTGAAGAAAGATGTTGTTTTTAAGAGTTTATATCTACTATGGGAATGTTACTGTGCTTACACCTGCTGCCCTGTGTCTGGGGAATTAGTTGTGTTTTTTAAAAAGAAGATTTATTGTGTTTATTACATACAACAGTGATTCAAATAACTGTATAAATTATTAATGAAATTCTAAATTACTGTTGACATGTAGGGGTTCAATATGCTAAAGGCAAAAGTGTCTATATGTGTTCCAAAATGGCAACACTTGAAGGCATGGCAAACAGCCTGCTGTCACACAGAGACGTAAAAGGCAATGAATTCTACAAATGAGGATAATGGTTCAAACTGACGTGCGCACCCTCAAATCTTCGCAACTGCGTAATTGGGGCTGGCACAAGAACCCAACGCGTGCCTCTAAAACTTTGAAACATTAGTTTGTGGCAACGCTAACTGTTGATGATTGACTTGCTGGTCTGTGGAACCTCCTGACCAAATCACTTTCTTTTCCACCTCCTTCCAAAGCACCAGCAGCCAGAAAGCCGACAAATTTATAAAGACGAGAAGAGTGAGGAGGCAAGTAGAAAACAACAACACGTGCTGTGCAAGGGCGATAGACCATTGAAATGGGTGTAATTGTGGGATTGTAGGTTTTGAAAAAGAAATGTCAGACACAGCACCTCCAATTCCAGAGCTGGAGAGGATGTGTGGAGGGATCCAGATGCTGGTAGACAATCCAACAAGCACTTTGTTTGAAGTCCACTGATTTCTTATCAGTTACATCTGCTTCTGCTAAGTGAAAGCTTCCACAATGTCAATGGTTCAAGGCCTGAAAAAAGGTCTGTACTGTGGTACAGGTGAAAAGCCATGAGAGGTGTGAACAAAGGGGAAATGCCACATGTCTACTGCTAATGTTACTGGAAGTAATCACTGTCCTTTGTCTGAGTATTTGCTTGTGGTTATGGATTATAATCATGGCATTGCTGTAACCACACAGTTATACTAGTGCCTTATCCTCCTGAGAACCAAGGGAAAAAAGTGTCTTACAATTTCTGTTTTTGTGTGATTTCCTATCTATTTGGGCCAAAAAAAACACCTTACAATTTTAATTTTTTTAAATATATTTTTTATTTTAATTTCACAGCATGTCCATTGTAGGGGACAACAGGACGATATCTGTGTGAAAATAGAACTAAATTTAGAAAACAAGAAAAAAGGAGCAGATTATATCTTTGGCTTGGAAGGGTAACTCCAAATACTTAAGAAAGATAAAGGTGAACAAAATGTCCATTATAGAGGACATAAATGAATGGGCCGGGTCTCAGGAGGTTAAGCATATATTTTTACAGTGTAGTTCATATTAGGTTGTTTGTAATCAGCAGTGAACTGTAACAATGTAAGCTGTATCAAAGTTTGAAAATTTAATATGAAAGGTCAGTCTTGACCTTAAAAATAGTTTTTTGAGTTTTAAAAAAGAGAGAGAGAATCTTAAGTCTTAGTTACAACTTAACAAACGTAAAAGTAGACTTTGAGTTAGGGAATTAAGTTCTGAAGGTTGTCTGAGTGATTTAAATAAATCAAGATGTGATTACTAAGACAAAGCTTTGTGTTCGTAAAGCTGGTTTCCTTTACATTTCTACTGGTTTACCTAGAATTCCACACTTTCATGGGCTGCCACCCTTCAAGCTATCCAGTGATCAGTTAGATAATCTCCTCATGTAGTCAGCACGATAGTAGAAGGCCAAACCCAGAGGTGGCTTTGACAGATTACTGTGGTGGCCTCTGCACTGTTTATCAGACCTCATCCTCTTTACTGCCTGCATCTATCAAGCTCACAGTAGTTAAATACTGAAGATAAAAGCATATAGTGCAGGGCCCACATAAAAACACCCACTGAGTTGATTTATTGGGTTGTCCTCTGCCAAAGATCTGTGATTCTCAGGGCCACAGTGAAATGACGACTGCCCCGCAAAATGTCATGTAACCAGTGGTGTGTTGTGTCCACTGACAGCTCTATCCACTGTGCCTCCTGGCAATAATTGTCACCTCCCTAATGGCTCTGTTTTTCTGCTTTGATGCATTTTCTCATGTTGAAACATGGAGCTACTTGGATCATGGTGTTCCTTAGGTGGATGGGTGATGTTGCACTAAAGCCTAATTGGTGGCGCATGTTGCCTCACAGTTGTGCTATGCCACAGGTGATTGTGTTGCTGCTGCTTTTTATTCAGTCTTTGAAATTGAAAGGGTTTCTTGATTTAATAGGACACAGGAAAACACATCTCCTGTGCCCTGCCCATGGTTAATCTGAAGCTGACACTACAATGGTTGTTTAAAATGTGTTGCCTGCAGTTCTTCTCTCTATTTGATTGACATTTAGAGATAGCAGAGGCTGATGGAAAGGGTCTGTTTGCTCACAGCGATGCAGGAGGAGGCTGGGGAGCCGAGAGAAAGAGAGGGGAAAAGATAGAGTGATAGAGAGAAAATGGGAGAGCAGAGCATCATGAACTGCGATAACCTTACGTTCTCTTCTGATGACACATGCTCCCATCTCTGACTGGGTTGATTATGGTGACAGCAGCCTTTGCTGATCTGAGTCTAGCCTCTGCACCACATTCCTCTGATGAAGACACTGGGAAGGAAAAAACAGTCTTTGTTGTTTGCTTTGGGAGCAATGCCTCTGTGTATCTATGCCTTTACTGTGTCTCACTATGGAAGAGGGCTTTCTTTTCATCAGAAAGAAAGATCTCCTTTTGAAAATATCAAATGAAGGTTTGGAGTTTATATTTTAAAAAACATCTTAAACAGGTTGAATTCTTTATTTTGCAGACCTCAATTATATATTCCAGGTATAGAAAATTCTATACCTATCGTTGCTCTTAATTGTTTATCTTTAATTTTATCAATATTACTTGCACTACCTTCTTTTCTGAAGATAAGTGGATATTCTTCCAAAAACTGACAGTGTTAATGAGGAAGTGTGCAGCCTGCCCTGAGATAACTTTGCCAGGCTGTTGATAGGGAGTCTGAGAAAAAGTGCTCTTTGGACTCGCATCGAGTTTTTATGGCACTATAGTGAACCTTGATGAACCGCTGTCATGTTTAAGTTATTTGATTTGATAAAGATGCTGACATACATGTTGTCCTTGTCTAGGGCCACATATTTAATACCTAGGCCTTTGTTAATGAGTGGCTACAGTTAGACTCTGTGTTGCTGACTAAGAGTTAAATGAAACCATAGTTAATTTTTAAAAAAAGATTAAATGTAATATTCTGTCATCTGCATCACTAGTGAGGGCTTGGACGTCAGTTTTCTGAAAACATCTCACTGTGTGGTCGAGTGTCTGTTCCTCTAACACAGCTTGGTGGAGCTTGTTGGCTCCATCGCAAGACTGGAATGTACTGTGTGTGTGATAATGTGAATATTTGTGTGTGTGAGAGAGAGACTGTGTGTTTTGTCTTATTTTTATTTTATTTTATTTTTTATTTGACTGTTATTTATCCAGGATTGTCTCTGGAGATTGAAATCCTGGCAAAATGGTCACGGTATGAAAAGACGGAAAAACAATAAAAGAGATTACAAGACTTTAATGGGGGCAGGCACATATATACTGTGTGTGTTCATATGGCTGTTTGTGCATGCATGCATGTCTTGGTCTCAAGTGATTTTCCACAGCCACTGGCATTTTTACATTGCATCATTTTATCTCTTACATGAGATCATGAATGAAACATAGCGAGCGAGGCTGTTGTTCATGCCTTTTACATTTAGTGGAACATGATTCTTGCATGCATTTTGATTTCCATCTTGTTGCTCCTCTTATTCAGGAAATTTAACATACATGTGTTCGGCTGCAGCAGACACAGAGCCGATATATGATTGGAATCTTCCAGCCTGACCACAACCACCGCTGCCGTCACCACCGCTGCCACAGTCCCTCTAAGAAATAGATCACCTCCAAATATTGTGTTATGTAACCTTTAAACAACTGCAGATTTCTCTCTCTGCTGCTTTCTTGAGAGACACGGGACCACAAGCGTGCCTGGAGGCCAGATGCAGATGATGGTCTGTCAGTTTGCGGACCCATGGTCAGGCCATCATGATGACATTAACACTCCAAGAATGTCTGTAGCACTCACTCTCAACCATCTTTCCACCCTCAGCTCAAGCAATGTAGGCTAATTCTCCCCTGCAGAATGTGGATTGTTATGAGGGATTGCTTGTAGAGTATGTTTGTTAAACCGCAGTGATCGCACTTTAGGTAAGCCCCTTTTTTTTCTTTTTTCTTTTTTCCTTTTTTTTGTGGTGTATGAAACTCTGTATATATACTATGATATACACTATAGGCCAGATTATAGACCAACCTTTAGGATGATTGAACTTTGACTGAATTCCTTTTGTCACCACTGAATTTTGATTCGAGGTGCAAACATCAGCTGAGTTATGTGTCATATGGTGGTAACAGAAAAACTGTCAGTCAGTTTTGACCATTTGAGCAATTCTGTGCAGAGTCGGGGTGTGTAAGTGAGGACAGATGAAAAGAGATTTTTCACGCGTCACAGAAGTCCCTGTGGATCCACTCATGACATCCACAAAAGCTTCAAATACTTTGAGGGAGTCAAGCTCATTTCCATTGGCTCAATTGCACCACCTGATTCCAGTCTCCTCCTCTTCCTCCTGTCTGTCTTTCTCTCACTGACCTTTTTTGTGATAGCAGCCCTGATATGACGAGGGTTTCATGAAAGAAATATTTAGACGGATCACAAGCTTGAGCCCGTGCTTTGAAATCCACGATGGTGGTGTTGACAGCAGCTACTCGAGTGCCTAATTAGGCTGCGGAGACTGCACCTCTATGAGGGCTTCTCTGATGCAACTTGGAAAAAACCCAGCTAATGCCACCACACAGTAATGCTGCGAAGATAAAGCCTCCGAAATAACTGATTAGTGTTCACGCTGTGTCACTAACATCTCTAGCATGGATTTACGTTCAGGGTGTAATTGCCAAGTGCTTTGGTGAATAGCCGGGTGAAGCTGTTAAGCTGTTAGTGCACTGATCTGAAACTTGAGGTTAGCAGGGGTAAAAGAATTGGGCTTGGCATATCCCTCATGTTTGATGTGCAGCTTGCCGAACATAAATCTAGGCCCTGAGTTCCGTCTTGATAAAATATCTGAGGCAGGAAAGTGGAATGGCTGTCGCCTGTAAAGCCAGCTTCCTGTATGGAGGCTCGCTCTGCGGGGCTTGTATGAATTAAACATGGACCAGGGCCATTATAAATGACAGGGTCAGGACAGCCAAATAGGGATGTTGGAAAAACAATGCGACCAACAGAATCTATCATCTCTGCCAGCTCAGTGAAACTTTGTCAAGTAAGGCCAAGTCAGCAACTATAAGACTGCAGCTCCAATGAACACTCTAATACTGAAATAAACAGAGCCTCATTCAAAGTATGTATGACGCTAATGCCTGGGGAGGAGTGCAGTGACGTTGGTTGTGTACTGTGGTATTGTTGTTGGTATGTTATGAATGATAATCTGATCGAGACGGCTTATTACCCTTCTATTAAGACACACGTGCACAAAAAATAAAGCTGTTGCATCCATGACAGGCTATTTTTCATCTGCTAAAAACCCTCTTTGTCACCTAACTCGTCAAGGTAATGCTTTTGATTATATTTTCTAGGGTTGCAGTGAACAGTTTTATTATCGATTAATTACACATTATCATCACTTTTGATTAATTGGTTGATCATCTATAAAAGTCAGAAAACAGTGAACAAAACTCATTGCAATTTCCAAGACCTTAAGGTGAAGTCTTCAGATGTTTTGTCTCACCATTGGTCCACGGTTCTGATGTATTATATTTACCAGCAACACCAAATTGGCTGGAACCAGTAAATCTACATTTTTGCTGATTACTTTTACCATGATCAACTAATTAAATAACTGACTAATCATTTCAGCTCTGACATTTTCCTTTAATTCATTTTATTTAGAGTTGAAATGACTAGTTGTTTAATCAGTTTTAATTATTTTATCAAGTAAAAATGCAAAAATTCTCTGTTTTCAGCTTCAGATTGGAGAATTTGCTGCTTTGTCATATATGATATTGAAGTGAATATCTTAGGGATTTGGATAGATGATTGAATAAAACTGGATAAATCAATGATTGAGAAAATAATCAGTAGATTAATCAATAATGAAAATAGTTGTTAGTTGCAGCCCCAATTTTGTTAACTTATATTGTTTACTTTAGGCCTAGTTTATGTTAAAGGTGTTTGTAGTACAGTATCTGTTTACTGTGGCCAGTGAGACACACTCCTCTTTCCTTTAACAAATGAATTGCACTTGAGTATTTAATGGATTTTCAAACAAAGCCACACTGGCATTTCCTGACATCACTGACTTGCCACTTGCAAAACCTCTCTTCGGGCAGGTTGTTTTTCATGTTAAGTGGTTTGTTTTCACACAGCTAGAAGTGTGGAGAGGATAAATAACAGCTTTATAGAGAAGTACATTTCATACTGATCAAAGAGATTATGATTGTCAAATCTCCCCATATTAATCACAATCTATCAGTGGCTTTCATCTTCACTTGTGTCATTGTCGCAGCAGCCTTAAATGCACTGTGGTTTTGTGTCCTCACAAGGCATTGGTTTGTCACATTTGTCCAGCCTCTCTGCTGATGATGGGGGTGACACTGGGTGCCAAGACTCTGGCAGCTCCATCCAAGTCTCTCACTGGATAAAACATGGACTCCCCCTTTGTTTCATATGTCTGAGCTGTGTTATCTGGACCAGGAACAGACACTTTGATGAAGTAGACTCTTGAAGAATGGTGCAGATTGACCAAAACACATCTGTCTCTCTTGTCATGAAAATAAACCAAACAAGTATATAATTAACACACAGTCTAGGGTGATACTTATTGAGCTTGGCTGAACAGTAAACACTGTTGGTTTTGAGACAAATTACAATATAGTGGAAAAGAAATCATTTATAAGATATATTATAAGACCACATCCATTACCAGTAATTCAGAACCATGTTCATCATGTGTAGATAACTGAGTTAGCCTGATTTGGTTGTTGATAAATGTACATGACACTGGATTTTTTTGAGGTCTTCAAAAAAAGCTGTTGTTGGAACAAAAACCCTTAATCCAATAACTGCAGTAACTGTTTTTTTGGCGACTTGGGGCCTCTTGGGGAGAGAGAAAACAAGTTATGAACTAAACATCAGCTACTGAGGTTGATGGCGCATTTGTCAGCAGTTGCTTATTTACGTGCATAACAGTTATAGTGTAGAGCTGTGTTTCTGGCCACTTGGGGAGTGTAAGTCAAATATTCATTCTTTTAGTTCTCTTTGGTAAGAAATGAAATATCTGGCTGTGCACTACACTGTGTTGACCAGCATGCCTCTAACTGTGTCAGTCTGTCATTTTTATTTATTTATTTTTTGCAAAATCAGTGGCCTGCTTTTCTGCTACCTCCATAAATAACACAGATTGAAACAAATCTGTTAAGTTGTGGGCCAGACAGCTGAACAATGAGCAACAATGACCTGAAACTCACTGTAAAGTTGGTGCTGTAAATTAGATTATTTCACACACATAACTTTAAACTGACTACACACTTAATCATGCACATTTCCTGTCTTGTTTTGATATGTAGTTTTAAGATAGTCTTTAACATGTTCATTTTAGAGTTTAGCTATGTTTTAGATAAGATATGTTTCCGAGTTTTATATTAACTACTGCTCAGCTGCCTTCTCTGTAAGACTGGTGATGTGCCAGCCAGTTCCAATAATGTTACCTTTACTTCAAAATAAGAGCTTGTAGCTGTCAAAGCAAACTTGATCCAGGGTTAACAAATCAATTCTTCATTTGTGTTTGAAAGACAGAGATATCTAGGTGATGATTAACAAGATAATTTGTGCTCTCTAGTATGATAATGGCCTGGATTTGTCGCGCATTGTACAAAGAATGAGTACAGCTGATTGTCAGTGTGTTTATTTTTACAACAGGGTTTTACAACAGGGCACCAGACATGTATTTGTAACTCAGACTGTATCTCACTTAACAATAATAAATATCCAAATCTAGCAAGAAGCATAACCTTATTTATTTTATTTTATTTTACCTTTATTTTTAAATGGACTTCATCCCATACATACATGTAGGGATTTCTTAAGAGAGGTCAAAGGTCAAGGTCAGCCATGTTGCAGTGTTTCAGGGGCAGTTAAGGGGAGCTGGCATTTTAAAACTCTGACAGGGTTTAGCTGAGTTGTTGTGTGAATCTTATATTTTTTGATATCATAATCCACCAACACAGAAGATCTCAGTTGTAAGATGATCTCTGGAAACTGAATATGTCCTTTTCATCCCTTGACTTTATCTACTTCGCTTTCAATGTCGGGCCTTTTCCCACCAATAAATCCAGTCTCTTACAAAATGCTCTAAAAACCATGTAATTGTACATTGCTAACCAAACAGATTCCTTTGTTGATTACTGCACAGACACACTAGCCAGCTGGAAGGTTTCCCTTGTAGATTTGGTCCTGAAGACAGAAGAGCAGACAGAAGAAATACTGGTGGGGTGTCAGGGTAGCTTAGTGTTCAAAGATACCCTCCCCCAAACTGAAGGGTCAACAATTTGATATGCAGGCCTGCAAATACAGGATCACAAAAGTAGTACAAAATACAATTAATTTTAAATTGTACTATCCTTTTGGATGCTGATGACATAATGTCTGATCATCTGGGATTATATTAAAACTACATGAAAACATCTACAAAATGCAGTTGGCAGAGAGGAGAGTAGTCTGGTCAGGTGAACACCTTTACATCTTATTTCTCTTATATCTTACATAGGATATTCCTACGCTGATTTTCCTTTTCCATTGTAACATTGTTTTATATGTGTATCACACTGTGGGTGTCCTGCAGTGTTAGTATGACTGTATCTCTCACATTCTTCCCTGTCAGATAGACTGTCGTCTAGTGTGGTCTGAAAGGTAAACAGGACCCAGGGGGGTCTGGGAGCTCCAGTCTGCATTTACTGCTCAGTGTCAGAGTCAAGTGTTGGCTAATGGAGCCTGTCAAAATCCCTGTAGCCTAAAACCACCTGCCTTGAGAGGCCTTGTGTGTGGATGTCAGCTCACTATAGTAATACCCACCAGCCCTGAAGCTAGACTCAATACTGTGCTGTCACACTTGATTTATACACTAAGTGGAGAGAAATAAATGCTACAATTAATCTTAATTAAGCCTTAGTAATCCTGACAGAACTCTATTAGCTGTGACTTGTGTGACCTCTAAATTGAAAATGCCTCTGTGTTGACTTGGTCAATATGGTAACAGGCCTGCTGTAATTTAGTTTTATGTCTGTGTGGCTGTGTTTTTTTTGTATTTTTCTGAATGTATTTTCAATATATTTGATATTCTGTAATTAATTGATTTCCTGTTGTGTACAGGGTTGTACTTGTGTCTCAGTAGATGGACAGTATAACTACACACACACACACACACACACACACACACACAACATCTTCATGGATAAAGAAAGAATAAACACTCTTTGTTGTTGCTTTATAATGATTATCTATGTAAATGTAATAGGTCATGAAATATTGCTAGTCAAAATAAACTATAAAGTCAGCTAGATGATAGACAGAAACTATTACCATTAATCAATTAATCATGAAAATAATTGCCATATTTGATAATGAATATAATCGTTAGTTGCAGGTCTAGTTCTGTTACAGACCAGTACATAATAACACAACAAGAACTTATTTTTCCTTTTGTTGCCTAAGCAAATTTCTGCTGTTGGGACATAGCAGTTCACATTCAGAAACCAGACAATTTCTAACTCTTCTAGCTTTGTATTCTAGTATGCTGGTCAGTTTTGTGCTTAACTAATTACAGAGTAGTATGCCAGTATAAAATAAACAATTCTTACATAAGTGTTTCAACAATGAGGCATGTGAGAATAAAACAGATTTACTGTATATAGAGAGGGATGTGGCTATATGGACTTATGTATATCACAGGATGTATTCAGGATGTACAAAATCAGTGTAATTTGGTGTGGTCCACAGTGTGATGTATTATTTACACAATTTACACATAAGTGCGATGTAAGCTTAGAATCAAACTAAAAGTGATTATATGAATGAAATGCATAGTAAAACAGATTATTTATTCAACAGATAGAGATTTAGAGATAATGGGAGAGAGAGAACAGTATGGAGCATCTGAGTAGAATAATTACAGTGTTTACTATACCAGCCATCTCTGTATATCAGTGTATCATCAGGGCATATGGTATGTATTGTAACTTTGTGGAACTAGCTCATAAGACCACTTAAAGAGAGAGCATTACCATCCTGCTGAAGCTATAGAACCTCAGATTTTCACTCACCACTCTAAAGTGAAAGAAAGTATTATGCCAGCTCAAAAAGTCTTGTATTTGGACTTGCAGAGTTTACCACTCCTTGTAAAAGTTAATTGTATTTTCTTTTGTTCATCCTTTATTTATACAGGCCAGGTAGCTGAGTATACATTCTCTTTTACAGCAGTGCTCTGAAGGATAGCTGAAACAATGTCACAAACAGTAAAGGGTTGATAAACAATCAGGATGCACGGTCTGTTGTATGAGTGAGAGATTATTGCACAGCCTTAAAGTCACAGCGTAGTATGTTTTGATTTGCAGATTATTCCATGAGATCAGTTTGCTTACAGTAAAAGCAGTCTTTCCTAAATCATCTCTAGTATGGGCTCCCATAGCATCAGCCAATAGTTGGAGCGAGTTAAGTATGGACCAGCATTCCAAAAATGAGACATAAGATGGCAATTTTCCGACGGAGGCTTTGTAGATAAATAAATGCCAGTGTTTATTACGTCTCTCAGTCAGGAAAGACCAGCCAACCTTATCATATAAAAATGCAGTGGTGAGTGTTGTAATTATCTCCAGTAATGAACCTGAGAGCAGAATCGTAGACCGGATCTCAGGGCCTAACTGTGGAGGCAGCATCATGTCTACAAAATTACACCCCGTAATACAGCACTGAGAGGAAAACTTTAGTAATCTCCCCACTGCTCAATCTGCTTCTGTTTCTTTACAAGAAGCCAAAGTTTTCTTTATCAAGTTTATCCACAGGATTGTGTATATGAAACATAAAATTCTCATAAACACAGGGTAAAACAATACATAGTAGTATGAAAATCATTGTTTTCTGTATCTCTGAACTGAATGAATATGGCCTCATTTTAAAATGAATACCATTTAAGATTTAAAAATGCATCTTTGGTTGCATTAAACAAGAATTGTAGTTACTCACTGGCTAATTGAACAGACTAGCAGCACAGCAGTAAACAGTATCATCTGCATAAAGATGTATGTCATCCTTTAACACCTTGTTTGATAGATATTTTATGTGGGCTGTGAAACCCCACAGTTGACAGAGGATGTCAGAATGTGTGCTTAGCTGTGACTGGTGGTTTAAGGGAAAGAGGTGTGCTATAAGGATCTGTAGGTGTGTCAGTCATTTGTTGGTCCAAACCTTATGGGAGCTGTGGTTGTTGAATGTTGAAACCTTTACCAGCATTTAAACAAAATATTCCTTGACACTGCCTAGTATGAATATTGACACAGCATGCTAGCATTTCTCCATTTTAAATCAAATGGATCGCTAAATACATTTGCCAGTGCATCCCTAAATCAAGCACATGCAATCAAGAACTTGAAAACACATGATTTCATTGACCATAGTCAAACTTTCATTTGATTAATGGACACTGACATTGACCTACATCATTTTTGGGTGGGTATATTAAATCCTGGGTGGTTATGTGTTGAATAGCTGTGAATGCTTTTTAAAAGTTTACCATGTGTCATCCCAAGGTTAATGAAAGAAATCACATGACATCAATATCTCCTAAAGAGCGCACTACACAGCAAGTGTTTCTTCGTCTTTGTGCAATGGAAACTCCATGCACCTTCTCTGCCAGTCATCATGGATCAGCAAAATATCCAGCCAAGGAAACTTGAAAATACTGACCATGTTCTTCCCAGATGGTGTGCCTGCAGTATCAGCCAAACATGATGTGCATGTGCCCTCAGCTGCACATACAAACAAATATAAAATGCTCCCGTACACATTCAAATATAGCTACAGGGTCGGTTTGTCACGCACACTCAGTCATGGTTACATGCTCATACATCTATCCACAGGCATAGGTTCCCTTAGCAGACTTTATCTTTGGATTCCTAAGTGGAAGGCTTATTGGCTGCAGAGGCCAGAATCAGAGTGCACATGTAGAGGAAGGAGCTCTTTCCTTGTGCACCAGAGTAATAACAAGCCCTGCTGGGTTTTCTTGCCCAGCACAGATTAGATCAGAGCCAGGGCCTGATGGTTTGGTCTGTCTGAGAGCTCCAAGTCTTTGGCTTTTACCACTTGGACTACGTGGAGGCCCTCTCCCCAGGGAACAGTCCGGTTGAGGCCAAGCGGAGTGGAGTGCTGTAGGGAAAGTCCAAGTCCAACACACACTGGTCTGAGCACCAGGAAGTACAGGCAGGAAATGACCTGGGCCTTTGGAAGCCATTAAACCCTTAATCTGATACCACAGGGATAGGACACACTTCAGCAGCTCCCATCACCTCTCCTGCGGATATTTTATTCAGTTTTTCCAGTGATTTTTTCAGTTTGTAATTTTAATGTCTTTGCTGCCGGAGACCATATTTGTTTGATTTGATTTCTGATGATAGCTTGGCTAAATTATTAAATCCATTAAAGTGTTTTGTCTTAAATATTTCAAAATCCAACATATTATGGCAAAGTCAGATAAAATTATCTTGTCTCCAACATACTTCCAGCAGAGAAATCATTATCCACTAATTTGGATAGTCAAATATTGATCAAATAAAAATTTTGAAAACATAAATTGTAAAAAACTAGACTAGTTTTTTTGTCATTTTTTGTGATGTTTTTAATTTCTTAATCTTGTCTTTTTACCTCTTTTTTGGTTGTTCCGTAATGCAGCGATGGTATTACTGTATGACACATCCCCCATGAACATCACACTGGTAAGATAGCGAGAGGAACAGTGCAGTGCACAAGTCCGGCAAAAGGGGGGTGTTTAAATTTTTTAACATATGCCATTTTAGCACTTTAATTATTGAACACTCCCAGCAAGCCGTGAATAACTGGTGCATAATGCAGGCCCAGAGAAATGTTTCAGCACCATATATTCTCAGAAATTTGGCTCCTGCCTGTACTCAGTGTACTGCTCATTACAGTTTTCTTACAGGAAAAAAAAGAAATAGTCAGGGGTTTGTTACATCACAGGGCTCAAACCTCAGCAAAATGTATTGTCAACAGGAAAACATATATCTAGACATGATGACTTGGACTTAAAACTTACTGATTTATTCATTAAGGCTCGTCTACTTGAGTGAACACCTTTGTAAATGTACTGGTGCTTATACAAAAGCATGACAGCACAGATTACAGGAGACACAGAGAAGAATCCAGATGCCATTAATGTCCTTAGCCTCACTGTAGACCTACAGATGCCAGCAAAATACTTCCTGACTATGATGTAAAATATTTTGAGAGGAAAAGAACATGTTTAAAGTTAGAACATTTTCTTTCTCACAGTGTTTTATTTCAAATATGCTGGAAACTTTATTACTGTAGCACAGGTTGGGGCAACTCAGACTACAGCTCAAAACATCTGTACCCCTCATTCTCAGTCATTATTTCAACAATAACACGTATCTCCACTGGCTTTGCCTTTAAAGGGTAACAGGGATGTGTTGGTACAGAGTGTCTGTGCATGCACCAGGCTCTTATAAACACTCCTGACACGGGGCAATGTTCAGTGTATCCTGGGGCACACATGCCTTCTGTAAATTAAACCAAATCTCTTTTGCTCTAAACAAAGTCAGAGTCAGACAAAGCCTAACATCCAGAAACAAAGGAAGACAAATATTGCAGCTTTAAAGAATGTAGTTTTTGCAATTGTATGCTCTAAAATACAGTGATGAAATCTAGGGTTTCATGGTAAATTAAACACACGTTCTCTCACTGTGCCAACACTGAATCTCTGTTTAAACAATGTCAGTCAGTGAAATCCCTATTACCAACAAGCTCTGCATTTATAGATTAATCCAGTCAAATAGTTTTGCTGAGCTGCTGCTAACTGACAGCATTTTATTTGTGTCAATTTCCATGGCAATCTAGTAAACATATTTAGGGGGTGAGGACTTGACCAACTGAGGGAAAGTGACTTGACACGTGAACACGAAGAAAACAAACGTAGGGAGACAAGGAGAGCATAACATGTTGAAGCAAACTTCTTGAATGTCCCCCTGTTTCCTGTGCAGCACTTTGTGGATTCTCAAGAATAGTTCTCTTGGAGGCAATATGAACTAAAACTACTAAAGTGTGTAGGCCCTAGTTCTTTCCTCTCCTTCAGTCCACTTCTGCAGTGCATCTGGAATTTCAAAGCTGATTATTAGTATTTTTCCTGCTGGGGTGTCAGGCTTTCACTTATAAATGACATGATGTTCTTTGTCATGCTAGATTTCATCTGCTTGGATCTGTGAGACTATAACAAGGTGTTATATGGTATTATGGAGTAAAAGAATTTCATTCCAGTCTTATGAGGTAAATAATTAATAGCATTTGAAATTCTGCCTAAAATTTAACTTATAGCACATACTGTACTTGGCAGAAGCTCATGAGCAGCAAGACTCACGTGCAATTTTTCCCTAATGTTTACAATGCTCAGGCTTAACCAAATGACAAGTGTAAGCTGTTAGAGAGGTTTCTCATTTTTGTCAGTTTACTTAACACAGCCTTTCCTCCATTAAATGACGTCAAACAGCCACTGGGAAGGCTAAATAGGGCTTTTTAAAGTCTGTTGCCGTCTACACAACTGTCCTCACACTGTTCTTAATGGGAGATTTTAAGTCCCTCCCCCTCAGCTCGATGAGGGGAGAAAAGTAAAGGGGTGGTGATGCTTTATATTCTCAAATTAAGAGCTAAAAATGTTGCCTTAAAAGTCTCTGTTTAGGGTATCAGCCGTGATGGTGTTTCCCATAAAATGTTATTGATAGAGGAGAGAACAAGAGTGAGAGTTTGCAACTGTAGGCCTGAATCTATCTGCCTGCTTCCTCTTGAGGGACCACACACTTTATGGATAACTTCCTCCTCTTCTCTGGCTCAAGAACGGCCTGATGTGTGCCGGCGCCATGCTCTGTGATGGCAACCAGGATAAACGGTGTAAACCGCGGGGGATACATGGCAGCTTAAAAGCCTTTGTCCCAAATAAAAGTTACAAAGAAACAGAAAGGAAGAGGGGCTGTCAGAATCTCAAGATGAAGACCAGCCATGTGAGATGCAAGCTTATTGGACATAGTCGGGACAAGGCTGAGCCTGCTGCTTCTTGGGGACAGGAAGTCTGCTGTGGTGTCCTGTCTTGTCTCTGCCTCTCCTCCTGTTTGGGTGCCAGTTTGCCTGTCTGCTGTCTTTGTCTGTCTGCTTTTTTGAGTGCCAAGGTTTCATAGGTCAGCCAAATCAAGCTGAAATCTCATTCTTCCCTTTTCATCACAGAGCAAAATCATGTTTTACGGTAAATCACCTGACAAGCTATTCAGAAAAACTGACTTTTATGAAGGTCTGCTTGAGTTTGGAGGATTTGGCCTGAGGAGAGGAAAGTTGACTTGCATGCTTCACTGAAAGCCCACAGCTGTTGGCTGATTCTGAGTGGTACCCTAAATTGTTCCGTAGGTTTTCATCCTTGATGATTGTTTGTGTCTGGCATTTGAAAGACCAATAGCATGTACTTCAGATTCCTCTGTGTATGAAGCCCTCCCTAAGCAGCCAGACACATTCTCCAATAGCATATTTACACCCCAGGAGAATAAAGTGGCCAGCCAGGCTAGCCAGTGTCACTAAATTATTACTTACAGCTTGGAATCTGACCTTTTCTCTACTGATACTGATTCTGATACATAAACTCAGGGGATCTGCCAATACCAGTGCTCTCTTTTTCACAATTTTAAAATCTGTAAACCTCACTGCCTGGAATTTATTGGGATAATTTGTTTGTAAGGTTACATGAGGCTTTTATGTCAAAAGACATCACTTCTCAAGTAGAAGTGGACACATTCATACACCATAAATTGTCCTTTTAGCCATGTGAAAAATTTTAACCTGCATTAACTGATTTTTGTTACCTCTTGGGGGCAGTAGAAATGTGCTTTGAATACAACATTGACATATCATCACATTTTAAGTAGATATGGCAAACTTGTAAGCAAACAGTTTCTTATTTACACATCCAACAGATGCAACTCTACCATCCATTTGAAGCCATGTTTGTGTCCACCTGATGAATGTAAATTCAATATTCCTTCTCCTTTTTGCTTTGTTTTTGCTCTCTACCATCTCCTGAACTAAATATGTGTTTGTTTACCTGCTTAAATGCTCCACTGTGTTTACCAGCTAGTTGCTAACTTGGTGCTGGGCAGTAGTAGTGTATTGTGAGTTTATCATATGTTTTTCACTCAAAACAGTTGTGCACTGTGACCTAAAACACACTTGTCCATGCAATGCTACAAAACTGAAATGCTGAAAACTACATCAGGTCAGCTTTTGGTAATATTAGCTACTTTAGCTGCCAGCCATGACTGAATGATCATAAGTGACAGTGAAGTGACGTATGGTCAATACCCCCTTAATAAGGACAGCATCTCCTTGGTGCCCACTTTTATTACCATAAGCTCATCCCCAGTGGACTGAGAATTTTGCTATGAATAAGGGTCCCACTGTGAAGCAGCAATAAAGGTCATATTTACTAACTTCAACTGGGAACTAGGAAAAATCCATTCAGAGATTTACATTTGCATGGTCAACAGGTTTCAAATAATCTATCAGTCACATTTTGCTGCTGCAAAGTGAAAGTGCGCGGTTCTCCAAAATGTCAGTTGCTCAAGGCCTGACAAAGCAGGCCTGTTTTTAGCTCAACAGTTACGCATTTTTGAGTTCATCCAGTTGGCTTGGAAAGAGTTTCATCAGCACAAGTGTTATGGGATTTTGTCATCCCATAAAGGTCCTTGTGATTCTTCAGCTGAAGAAAATCAACAAAACTGGAGTTGCACAGTTTCTCCCAGCAGCAATGATTCCTTTTGAGGGTTGTTCCAGGTAATTAGTTATTTAAACATACAGAACAAGGCAGAAGTATGTTGCAGTCAATAAGAATTTGTTTGATTGTTGTTTGTGATTATGCTTTTGGAAAACGCTGTCCATTACCCTCATCCTTTTTCCCGACTGGAAAGATGCCGTGAAACACTTTACCCATGACCCCCTGTTTCCCTGACAAGTGAATAGAGCCTAAGGATCTGTTTCTGGGCCTGAGCTCCCAGCAGCATTCCTCATGTTTAGGAAAACATGTAAACTGACGTCAAAAAAATAAAAGTGAGCAGTCAGCTCCTTGGCCTTTCTCGCCTGGCCCAGATGCCCATATGAAAGCTGACTTTTGTGTGCTGGACAACTCTCATACAAGGTGGATGGCCAGTGTTTTTCCTGGCATGTCCTGAACAAACACAGACCAATTACACTGGGCTGCCTGGTGTGTCAAACCATGATCTACTGTTTTATTTTGCATTATTTGAGAGGGCTTAGGAAGTAAATCTGTACTTCGCAGAACAAAAAGGACAGAGATATATAATACAAGTTCCTGCAGTTTCCCTGGGTTAGCATAAATCCCCGGCTCAAGCAGATATCTAGTGTCTAAGACAAGCACCATGTCCCATGCCAGCTAACTGCCACATGGTCTGAGTGTGCTGTGGTGGCAGAACAGCTTTGAAAACTTTGATCTGAAATATTCAAAACTCATACATGCAACTTTCCTAACTCCCCTGAATATATGTGCAATAAAATGTGTGGCTCCTTTCCCACTCAAACCTTGGAATTGCATTATTCATCTGAGGCAGTGTTTCAACTTTCTCTCTTTCTCTGCCCGCACTACTCCCACCCACACCAGTGAATTAAGTATCCGTCTTCTAATTCAATCCCAATACTCTTCCACATCATTCTCCAAAAATTGGGCCCTCTAAGCGTGTACATGTTCTGTGAATATGTGCATGATGGAGACACACACACACGCAGTTTAACCTCAACATTATACCAGAGAGTTTGGGCAGATTAAGATTACATGATAACTTTGTCCATAACAAATGCATAATTGTGTATGATATATAGATATATATTCGGATCAATTTCTTAACTAAAAGTAGAAATACCATACTGTGAAACTATTCCTATACAAGTAAAACACCTGCACCCCTGTGAGGGTTATACTCTTTAACTAGAACTATTTTGCACTAACTGTTGGGTGGTTTAAACTATAATAATGCATCACTTTTAATGAGCATTTTGTGTGTTTTTGTATGTAAAATGTAAATTGTATTTAAAATTTATAATATAACTTTTTACTATTTTTATATTATAATAAATATAGTGGAGTACAATATTCCAATAATCCCCATATAATGTGATGGAGTAAAAATCTAAAGTACCTTGAGATGGAAATTCTCAGATTAAGTGCAAGTACTGCACTTGAGTAGGCTACAGCACCTGAGTAAATAAACTTAGTTACATTCTACCACTGACTACATATATAATAATTAGACAGATAAGCAGCCAATTTCGGCCTTTTATATCAGTGCCATCAACATTGTAGATGTTTCTCCTGAATCAGTTTTGTGCACATTTCATTGACTTGTTTAGTTTTTCCATTTTTCTATAAATACATTTTTAATTTAAAATCTGTAATATGAATGTTACAGGGTTTTTCTTTTTCTGTTAAACATAACTAGAGGTACCAAAAGAATTTGATTTGCATAATCTGTGTAGAGGTAAATTGTCATACTGGTCAAATGTTATTTCAGAGGAAGCCTGAAAATGGGCTACAATCAAACTATTGGTAGTCTGAGAACAAACTTATTTTTATTGGCATCGACTTTCAAAGAATGCATCTGATAAACCGCAGTGTGTGTGTGTTTTAGTTTGCATATGCATGTTTCACAGATAAACGCCTGTGTTGGTGTGACCCTTTATAACCCCTAAATACAGCATGTTACAGTCTGGCATGTCTGGAGTGAGCAGTGTTATTCACCAACAAACACAGAAGGAAGGTGGCAGTCAGGGCCTGTAGATGAGTACAGTAAACTTTAGTGAACTGTAAGCAGTTGATTATTTTCACCTTTGGCTGATCCATAGATTACTTTCTCTATTAGGCCATTGTTTGGTCTGTAAAACATTAGAAAAGTGTGAATAATGCCTCTTACACTTTCATTAAGCCCAAGGTGATGTCACCAATTGTCTTGTACAATAACCAAAAAGCTGAAAGATATTCAGTTTATTTTGTGAAATAAGACAAGGAAAAGCTAATCCTGCACATTTGATAAGATGAGGCTATCAAATGTTTTGCATGTTTGTTTTAAAAAGGACTTATTGGTTATCAAAATTGTTGCAGATTTATCTGCAGTTGATTGACGGCTCAGTTGTTGCAGCTATAGATCAAACACTGGCCTTAGTATTTTATGTCAGTGTATTTCACAAAAGGCTTTATAAAATTCTATCTAAATCCTGCAAGTCCATCGTTCCTGTGAATCCCTGGATTGTACATGATTTAAATTGGAATATTGATAGGAGCAGTTTGACAGATGTTGAAATCATTGACCCAGACTCATACATAATGCAGCTGGCTCTGCTGTAGGTTCTGCTCCATTTTTGCTCTGATTGTGTAATACACGATAGCTTGGACTAATTACACTTTGGGCAACGACGTCAGGTCAGATGCATGAGAAAGGAAGCTTGTTGATTCCTCGGGTGCCCAGCCTAGGAGATCCCTGTTCTGTGGGCACTCAAGCAACTGTGTGTACACACACATGGGCAGATGAATGACTGTGTCAGAGAGTGTGTGCACGTGCATGTCTGTGTATATGATGGGGTTGTGTGTGTGTGTGTGTGTGTGTGTGTGTGTGTGTGTGTGTGTGTGTAGAGATGGGTGTCCTGAGCACCTCAGTGGAAACTTGGCCATGAGCCAACCGTTGCCCATGAGGGCTGGTAAACACGCTGCAGTGGATCACACTCTGTGAACACAAGTGCCAAACACAAGGTAAACATGTTTCCATCACTCCATTCAGCAGCTCGCTCCTCTTTCCTCTGTTTCTGTTCCTTAGTCTATCAAATCTGAATCATACTGTATTTGATGTATAATCTGTAATGTGTACAGGAAGTCTAACCTTTGATTGCTCAAGCTTTTTGTGTCTCATTACACTTCCTGTTTAAGTGTGATGAAACAGACAGCTGCTCTTGATATATATTATTAAAAGCTGTTTACAGCCATATTTGCCTGAAGTGTAAATCAAGTAAGCAGTATATTATTAGTTTGTTTCCACATTGATATGAGAGGAGTATAGGGGACTGAAGGGTGAAGTGTTTTGATGGTGGACAACTCTGTAGGAAACCAGACATTGGACATTCACACTTCCTGAGTATACATCAGATCTGTCATCTGCAGCCCCAGAGGCCAGCACAGGTCTGAGCAAGGTCACAAGAGATGACTGCCCCCCATGCAACATCCAAACCAGATGTCTGATGAATTGCTCCTCATAAAAGATTCCTCTTTTACAATGGACCGTGGCATTGCCAAATAGGGTAAGCCCGTTACGTGTTCATTCCCAAGTCGTTAAAATTCTTACCGGTAATTCAGAAAGGCCTCTAGACATGTTTGTAGAGACAGCTGAGAGAAAATTTCGCAATGATCTTGTCCTGAGGTGCTGGGTGTAGTGGCTGCCGAGGACTGAAGTGATTCATTTTCATCTGCCACAAATTACATCTGAACCAGAAAGTGATGCTTTCCACAGGGGAAAGATGCAGGTTTATGATGAGTTTCATTCTTCCTGGCCATTGACAGTTTGCAGGAAAACAAGGCCAGCTGGTGGCTTTCACTTTTGATGACATGGGTGTTGTTCCAGCTCCTCCACATCTGGCATCAATGTAGTTTTTCTCTTGTTTTCCAGCCTATAATCCGAGTCATTTTTTATTACATTGCCACACACATTCATAATTATTTTGGACAAGGTCTTGCTCTTCAAATGATGGATTTGCCTCTGAAATGTTAAAGGGGACCAACTATGTCACAACATGAGTGCATCATCATATCCCACAAGTAAAATGGATGCTTGTATATCCCTGTTTCCTGGCCAGTCTCAACTCCTCTCTCCTTTGTCTTGCTCTTATCTACAGTTTGTGGGGAGGGAATGTTTCTGTTCCTGTCACCCATGAAATAAACCACTCACATGATGCAGTATTGTTTCAACTCTCCCAAAGGAAAGTTACCTATGGGCTCTGATAAGGTGGAAAAAACAGATGTTGTTGAAGAAATCTGCACACACTTGGAGCCAGTGGCTGTCCTGTGTGATACACTGTATTGAAAGGACTGTCTGGCATTCAGTGAGCATGTGCTGAGAGATGACGGACAGGACCTGACCTCCTCCTGCTCCTATCGCTCCCTGTTAGCGCTTCTTCTCCTCCCCAGCGCCCCGCTAATCACAACTGACAAGGGATACACAGGACTCTGTCTACACCAATGGATAGAAAGAGTCATGCTGACCTGTCTCAGTCTGGGGGCATGAGCACAGGTAGACTGAGGGACTGAGGGGAATGAAAAAAGCCATGAACATCAGCATCACAGCCTGCTAAATATGCTGCTGCTCTGTTCAGAAGGCTGTAGGATTTCCATAAATTAATGAAGGACATGGGGTTGTAAAAACAAGAGCATGGCATGACAGAGGTTTTGAGTGACAACGCTTTGTCTTCATTTAGATGCTGTGAGAAGACCAGATGTTTAAATGCTTCAGGGTTAAATGTACAGTGTGTGTGTGTGTGTGTGTGTGTGTGTGTGTGTGTGTGTGAGAGAGAGAGAGAGAGAGAGAGAGTTGCAGAGTCAAGAAAAAAACAAAACCTGACTACATGCAGTTTGTGCCTCTTCATATAAGCATAAGCAAATGTGACCGAGATTAAATGTGCATGCTTGGCTTTAGATGTCTATATATTTGTATATTGTGCATATATCCACCTTATGTGAGAGGGTGTGATCCCATGAGAGCATCACATGCACATATGAGGGAACTGTACCTCCTGAACTGTGAACACATGTACTTATGCACACGGAAGATCTGCGTGCTGAAGCACTGATGGAAACCCTCCACTGTGATGCAACACATCATCTGTGACACTTTAAGTGGGATGAATATTTTAATGGCCTGGTGGAGTGGGGGGACAATAAGTAGTCAAACTGGAGGGCAACCATGGGACTTTTCTGGGAATTTTCACTTGAAAACCTGTTTCCTGCAGAGCTCCCATTTCTCTAATCAGCATTTAGACACTTCTCTTCAGTTAAAAATGAATTAATGTCAAGGCAGTTTGAAGCCCTCAGGTTGGCTTAGTAACCTTAGAAAAATATAACCAGTATACCAATTATATTACCATAAAAATGCACCCATTAAGATAAAAAATGGCCTGAAATGTTTGTTCCTAAATACACCATATTTATTCCCTTCAGAGAGGAACTCACTAGAAAAATATAGGTCAACCTCATTATACAAAAAAAGCAGGATTTATTGCAGTTTAAATTAAATTTAAAAAACGCATAAGAATAAATATATATTTATATATCCTTTTTTAAAAAACAAAATAAGGTCTTTAAAAAAATTAATGAGAGAAAAAAATGTAAACATAAAACAGATCTAGTGAGGACAACGCCTGCTGGGCTGGCTGAGGAAGGCTTTGGGGGTTTCACTGCTGCTGCAATATCTTGCTCCCTGTGTGGAGTCGGAACTCGGGGGTGTGAATGAGCTGAGACTCACGGCTGGTTGGAGAGCTGGTGACAAACAGTCCGGATTTGTCCCTCAAAACGCCCAGCCATAACCGGACGGACACTCACTCAAACAAGCTCAAATTCCTCAGCAGCGTTTATCCTCGAAAGTAACGGGAGCCCCTACCGTTTCGAGAGAGATCGGGAAGTGGCCAAAAACAATGGACACAGAGAGCGCGGTTCATCGCTGAGTGTTCGCGGAACGGGACTGATGTTTTGCGAAGACTCGCTGCTGCACGGAGCGGGCCGTGGAGCCACAAAGCGAGGAGAATGACAGCAGAAGTCAAAGAGACGGTGCGCCACAAAGGAGGGCAAAGCAGGACGCGTGTGTGCAGAGAAGCAGTGCCCTAGATCTGTATAACATCTGAGTTGCTCTGTCATTCAGGCTCCTTTCATGCTGTTTACGGGCAGCAGTGTCCTCAACCCGCACCTGGAAAAACAAAGAGAATGCGTTCAGTGGCAGCACATCCCCATGCGTAAATGGAGACGCATCTGTGCGTATTCGCCGTACTTTTTCATTATGCGTACAATAAATTATGTTTGTTTTGTCACTAACTCATGACCTGTCCCATGACCACACGGGTATAGATGCATAATAGACTTCCTCATACTTCATATCTGCCATGAGTGATGGCGATGTCTGCAGAATCTGACAGTACCGGTGCGCAGAGCAGCACTCATGAAAAAAGCTTCAGCGCACCGGATCGCAATGGTTATGTGAAAACATGTGTCATTCCACTGTGCCGTGACCGAGACTACGAGTCGTGGGTGAGGCTAATGTTCACAAAAATATGGAGTTCCCAGAGACTCCGGAGTGCGGTGTGTGTGGGGTCGCTTTCAGTTTTTCTCGCTCTGTTGGTCAAATGTGCAGACTGGAAAGCTGAAGCCAGCGGCGGCAGCAGCAGCAGCGCTGACAACAGACTCTTGCATTCATCGTCTCCCCTTCAGTTCGTTACAGGCTGCGCGGTGGAGCTGTTGCAAACTTGCTGGAGTGTGGTTTCGCCATTGTTCACCCTCGTATGTGCCTTCTTTTGGGTCGGTGTGTACTTAATCCGCTGTGGGGTTCTAATCCAGACCGCCCTGTCCCTCCTAACCGTGTGCCACCTGGGCGAAGCGGCGGCGTGGTCTCTCCTGGACGGGACAGATGAGCAGCTGTTTTCATTCACGACAGCGACCGTGGTCGTGCTCGTCTGCGTGGCCACCGGCGCACTCATGGTAGCGCGGCTGAATCAGGGCATATCTGTGATCGTTTTCATCAGCATTATCAGGACTATTTCACTCTTCTCACTCCACAAAGTAAGGGCCACTTGGAGACCGTACGTAGCGTACCTGGTTGGAGTGCTGGGCATCCTGCTGGCGAGGTATGCTGACAAGCTCCTTCCCAACCAAGGGAGACACAAGGAGGGCTGCACCCCCGTGACTGGAGCCAGGGAAGAGATCCCTGTATTTAAAAGGCGCAGGAGGTCCAGTTCTGTGATAGCGTCAGACATGGCACACAGTCAGTCCAACAGTAAGTCACATCGCCGGACCTCTCTGCCATGCATCCAGAGGGACCAGGTAAGAAGTTTCTGTCCCATTCAACTTTTCTATTTCTGGCTTGTTTTCTTCTTCCACTGAGAGTTTTCTGTTTGATGCGAATAGACAAAAGGAGGGCTTAGTGCAATGTCAATAAAATCAGGACCGTTTTACTCTAATTAGAATTATCTGTGTTATTTTATTATTATTATTACCGTTAAGGAGTATTATTAATATTGAATGCTACAGAGCAAAGCTATATGTGTAGTGAGTCACTTATTATCATTATAATAACAGCAATAATAATAATAATAATAATAATTATTATTATTATTATTATTATTATTATGTTGCTTGCATATCGTGATCCTGTTTTAGATTGCATTGTGGATATTACA
Organism: Lates calcarifer; assembly: GCF_001640805.2. Taxonomy (NCBI): domain Eukaryota; kingdom Metazoa; phylum Chordata; class Actinopteri; family Centropomidae; genus Lates; species Lates calcarifer. Next base: position 9,364,136 of record NC_066842.1, on the reverse strand, counting down.
GTTTGCTTTGGTGTGCTTTGATCTTTGATCAGTTGTTATTGCTCTGATCTGCACAGATCATTTTTGGACAGACATATTATGTAAAGCCATTTGCAACTATTGGCAGGAAAACATGAGAGGATAACAATTTACACTATTTGTCTTCTAGTTAATCTTCACAGTAACATTGCTTATTCAATGCCTTGAAGTTTTCTTTTCTTAAATAAAAATGTTAGATTATCTTTTACTAAAATGATCAACTGAGCCAAATTTGCCACAATGTCCTCTGATAATGTTGTACCCATCAGAGAAAGGTGATGCTTTTAATTCATGCACAGTATAGATGCAAGTGTAGCTCTTTTCTGTCATTTGAAAATGAAAGAACCAAATTTGGTATTTTGTTGCTAAAGGGATGCTATTTTAGAAACAGTGCTTTCAAGTGCTGATGAGAAAGGGAAGCTGAGGATACGATGTCAGTGATTCATCTCATCCCTAATTATTTATGTCAAACATTTTCCCTAGATGATCTCAGAGCCACTGCCACAAAACTGACATTTCTGTATTTTGTGTTTCTGTCATGGACTCTAATGCCACTTGCTCCATATCACTCATCGGGGCTCGCTGTCCTTTAAACCCCAGGAATTTAGCAGTTCTCGCTTTTAAACCTCCTCTGATACTGATACACATGCATATCTGTGTTGAGAGGAGATGGGGTTCTTCACTCAACCAAATTCATATCAGCTCCTCAGCCCTCCTTATGGAAAATCAATGAGCATGCTGAGCATGTGAATGGGAAACAGATTTTTGCAGTGATCAAAGCTCTCGTTGTGACCTGTGAGTGCGGTTAGGTTGGGAGATGAGAGGCTGCACTGTCGGCCCAGCCACTTGAAAGATGCCCTCAGCTCTCAGGGCTAGTTAGCGTTGTAGTGTACTTGTTTGTTTTTCTTTGTGGTCACACATACGCATACCTACATATACATGCACACACACACACACACCACACACACATGCGCATACTCAAACTGGATATGAAAAGACTCCTAGATATTTTACAGTTTACACTTTATTCAGATTTAGGTTTGATGTCTCAGCTGAAACCTATTCAGGTGTCAATCTTTATTAATTTGATATGCAGTCGTTGCTTTGCTGCAGTAATGAAGTGAGAATTTATCTTTGTTTTTGATTGAGTGATGAGCTGGAAAATGGCTGGCTGTATAGTTTACACTGAATAGTTAGTGTATGGCTGTAAACAAGCATGTGTACAGATGGCTGATTATTTCACACTCTACTGTCTTCTAAAGAGCAATGTTGCAAATTAAACGAAAAATATATTTATTTACAAATATATAGAAAACAGTGCATTGTTGTTCATATCTCTTTTGTGTTAAATAATGAAGCTAAACCCTTCATCCATGACCATGCACTAAAAACAACATGGAAGCAGTATGCAGGTGACAGTAGAAAACACACAAACAACTTTGGATTTTTTTCCCCTTCACACAGTAGCATTTTCATTACAGTAACAATGGACATAGGCATTAGACACCATGGTGCAGTAAAATCACTTGTTTTTAGCTAAAGCAATGCACAATTTTGAAGACATCAAATGTGTAAAAAAAAAAAAAAAAAAAACAGAAGAAGACAGATACCATTACATTTAGATTCAGACTCCATTACTATAAAGGACTCAAGATGGAGTTACTTAGAGAACAATAAAAACAGCCCTAAAATGAAGGCAATAGTCGTTAACAGCTCTCATCGATGCAGCTATGGCAATAAACATGTTTTAGCCTGCTTTAGATTTTTTTTTTTTTTTTCATTTTTTTTTGTCTTGCAGTGATGTCCCAGTAAAAGCTGAGCAGAATGGAAGAACCAGACAATGTAGATAATATCATGCAAACATGCTAACATTTCATCACATCTCTGACACTCTTCTACTCTGACACCTCAACCGGGCTGGAGCCCTCTGCTGAGAGATGATCACTATTACATATTTTTGTTGTGGCAGATTATGACAGCAGCACTCAGACTGTCTTGAGTAAGTATAGTTAAGCTTACAATAGATTTTCTGTAACAAAGCCTGGACCTACCATTCCCGCTCATCTCTGGCAGTTGTGCTAAGCAGTTGACCAGTCATGTCTTGCCTGTAATTGAGACACACATGGTGTACATATGCTGTCTTAACCGTGTCTTGTCTGTGTGGTCTGTAATGTGTAAACAAGCCCATGCTGACCCACACTAGTCATCACCTCGCTCACATGGGGCTCTGGCCTCCCTAAGGGGGGGGTGCAGACGCACGTTCAGGGGCCACAATGCAACCACCACATGGTGACGGGAATAGTGGAGACAGCATGAAGTGTCTAACTGACTCTGCCTGGAGGAACAAATATAGGTTTACTGCACAGCCGTGATGAGGCCATAATTTTCCAGGTAGTGCTTCTTAGTTAGATGACCTAAAGCGGCTGAGTGATGTTTTAACAGGCCTGCACTTTTGCTGTGTTCAATTGAGTTATGATGTTTTAAACAAGCAGTAAAAGAGGCATGACAAAGAGTAGATCTGCACTTTGTTGACCTGACAATGTTTACATTAGTGCTGTACGTCTGAAGTGTCAGGTTGGATGGAGGATTACAGTTGATACTTAACTCTTTTCTCAGGAAACTTCACCAACAGACCTTAGAGTCTTATATAAAGGCCCTTCAGATTGATAGTCACTGTGCAAAAACAGTTTATGCCCAAATAAATAGAGCAAAAAGAAATCCCTCTGTCTCTTCGTCTTCACAAGCCTTAAAGCTGCCATGTTGCCCTCCGCTGCTCTGCCAAAGCCATGCTCCTAGGCTATACTTCAATCTGCACAACTGTAGATTTAATAAACAGCCATTTGCCCTCCTTTTGATTACAAATTGGCTGCCAGCATCTATCAGCTCACTAAGTAGGTGGATTTTGCAACGCTGGGGTCGTCCTCCCCATCATGGGCATAATAAAAGAAGTCATTATCAGCTGATCTGATAGCGGTTAGCGGGGGCCTCTGCGGGACAGTTCTTCTTCTTGGGTTAATACAAAATGACAGGCCAGTCTTCTGTATTTCAGCTGGGGATATTGAACTGGAGGAAGAGGTGTGGACTTGTGGTGTGGATCGCTTTTCACAGCGTGTCAGGAAATTTGAGTCCAAGGCTCTCCTGCTGCAGACATCAGCGCTGTCATGGAACTTTCTCTCCTCGCAAGCAGAGGAAAGCAGTCTGCCATGTTGGCAGCACACATCAAATGTTTTTTTAACTAAATCTACCTGAGCTGCACAGTCTGAGCAAAGAGCTGATTAGGCAGGGAGGGGAGTGGACATTTAGTGAGTCGCTTCGGCTTTTTAGAGGATTCTCTTTGCGAGGTGTTGGAAGCACCTCCCTTTTCTGTCAATGGCTCCACCCCTCTCCATAGCGCTCTGCTCTCTGTCCTCTCACTGACACCAACACAAATATTATCCCAACCAGAGGAGGAAATTCTTTCTTAACTTGGATGATAAAGATATTCTTGAAATCTATGATAATGACTTCCTGTGGAATGGGATCCAAACACAATTACTGTTGCTGTTGTAAATGTTTCCTGTTACTCTATTTTTGCTCCACCGTCCCTAATTGAATTGTGTTTTGGATGGAGGAGGTTGCTGATAGCCTGTAGGGCAGTGATTTACCACCAGGCCACTGCGCACTCTCATCCCAAACAGCTTGTTTATATTCTAAACACATAGCCTCATGGGATATGATGTTTTATTATTATTATTTTTTATTTTTTTTTGACTGGACTGGCCTCTGCATTAGAAACGATCTCATTGAAAGGCTCCCCCTGCATTCGGAAAGGAAGCTGATATCAGCTTGGGGTTGTGTCTTGTGATTGGGCGAGCCACTTCACACTTTCAATCCCCATTCAGTCCCAGTGTATTAGCTGCGCTGTGCGTGTGTGAGGAGGCAAGGGGTGGAGGAATTGGGGTAGGAATGAAAGTAGGTCATCCGAGGTTTTGTTTAGTAGCCAGGCAAAACAGCAGGCTTACTCTTACCCCCCTGTACGGTGGAAGAGTCTTGTGTTTGACTGATGCAGTGTAGCAACTTTTAGTGTGCTTGTGCTCCAGATTTGTATGTGTTACCTCTGCCATGTTGGCTACCCAGTGTGAAGCCACATTACACTGAGTTTTGGTCTGTGGTGGCACAAACAGGAGCTCTTTTCCCACATTTTTTTGTTTCACCAAACTGACAAGTTCTGCACAGTTCTGCGATAACTGACTCCCACCTGTGTTAAGCATAACTTGGGTTTATTACAACCTGGGTTTTATTTTCATAGTCTTGGCAATCATTTCAATCTGTTATGATAACACTGTACTCACCAAAGTAATTGTTAAGATTTGGAAACACAATGACATCATTACAGTAAAGTCTGATGGTGCAAGAAATCACACAGAGAGACTGTAAACAGTTTAGCCAGATTATGTAAACCACTTAATTTGTGGTGAAAACCAAAAGTGTGACTACCTGAAATGCTGATAATAATACCTCACTGAAAAAAGTATTTCATGCACGCTGGCTCCAAGCCACAAAATTCTTGACCCAGACGGATCATCATCAGGATTTTTTTTTCAAGAGTTCAAGAATTGTGGATAATAATTTTACCATTTACCGTTGTTTATTTAAAGGAATAGTTCCAACATTTCATATTTATTCACATTCTTGCCAAGAGTTAGAGGAGAAACTTTATACCCCTCTCACATCTGTATGGTGAATATGAAGTGACGGCCAGTGGCTGATTAGCTTAGCTTAGCATAAACACTGGAGGAGGACAGGAGGAACGGGAGGAAACAGTTACCGTGGCTCTGCCCTGTTAGCTTACACTCTTTACACTAAGCTAATCAGCTCCTGGCTGTAGCTTTATATTTAGCATTCAGACATTAAACTGGTGTCAGCCTTCTAATTTAAGCGCATTTCCCAAAATGTAAATTAATCCATTTAAAACCTATATGAGCATCGAACTTCCTGTTTATTGCCCCTTCTATGCTGTTTTTAATGATGTTTTCGTGTTCTCAGAAATTAACTGGGTGAGAACAATGGGTGAGAACCAATAGCAATAATAGCCAAACTAGGAAAGCAAGACCCCAGCCATAATAAAGTGGAATTATCCTTTAAACATTACATGGCTCACCCATCTGTGTCCAATTCTTTCATTACCTTCATTTACAGCAACAAGAGTAGCTCATATCCTGATTCTTGCCCTGCGTCTCTGATCGCCTAAGCCAACCAAACCAGAGGTCCAGGACTAAGTGTAGTACCCCTCTTCCATCTCTTCCCTGCCCCTGGCACGACCACGATCTGGCTCCCTACTGATTACCATGGAAATTATGGAAGGACGTCTGTGTGAGCATGTGTGTGCATGTAAGTGAGTGTGTGTGTATGTGCATTGCCAGCAGCTTGATGGCTGCCAGCTGCTGCAGGCTGAGAGGTTGAATCCGCTCGGAGAAACACGGAGGGCCTCAAACCACAGACACAACCCAACGCAGCTGGAACTGCTAGACAGGCACAGGCCTCCAGTCCTGACACACAGCACACATATTAACACTTCAGGGTCCTAATAACTGCCTCTTATTTGAATAAAATGGTAGAATCTGAAGCGAATTATGGATATTTTGTGCGTGTTGAAGGCTAGATTACACACCGTACTTTGTTCTGCTGTCTGTTCTAGACTAAGGCAATTATGTCACTCAAGTTTTCTGTGTTACCATAAGAGACCGACTATTTCAGTGATGGAGGTGAACAGAATGTTCCTGGCACAAGTGTGTGTATGCGTACAGTATGTGTGTTCGTGTGTGTGAGGCAAAGATACAGAGAGAGAAGTGTGTGTGTGTGTGTGCATGTGTGAAGAACTGGATGCACTTTTATATGCGCATATATTAGGTGTATGCGTGAAGCGGACTTGATTTTAATACTGCAGCCAAAATGATACCTGAGTTTAACTACCATTACCATAACGATACTACCCTGGAGAAATATTAACAAGTTTTTCTACAGAATCCTTTTTTTCTTTAGCAAAAGTCAAACTTCTCAAATGTTGAATGTTGTCAAAACATAAGCAGCTATGAAGGCTGTGTCAGATATTTTTTTTTTTGTTGAGCTGGTTGCAGGGGCTATATGCAGATGTGTGACATTTAAGAGTCAATTTCAAGTATCTTATACAAACTACAACTGTGCTTTCTATTACTCTAATACTGGTTACCTACCATTTGCTAACAGTAACTATCGCTCAACAATTGTTGAATGTTCAAGATCAAATTGATGACAGGCAACTTTGGAAAACTGATTATAGACAAAATAACATAGAAGCTACACATCTCAACAACCAGACAACACAAACAGGGACGGCAGGAAATTACTTCGAAAGGATGCATGTTTAGTGACCTTTAGTGCTTATTCCAGTTCCGAATGAGTGTTTGGCAGAAAACCCTTTCTTTCCCCCAAATACAATTCAGTCTATATTTGGACATTTAAATGAATTTGAAAATATCTGATTTAGCCAAGTATCCATTGCTCACTTTCAGCAGAGGTTTTCGATTCTCTGTGGTAATAACACATTTATGTCAGTACCAAAAACGACAACACATGTGGGAAACAAGCACTGCTGAAGCAATGTTTTCTCTCATTAAAGGATGGGCAGGTTAATAGGTGCCAGTATATATCCGGAACGGCAGCACATCACTTTGGGGAACTGAACGCAACACGTTTGGCTTTCATCTCTATTTATCCTCTTAAAGGACCTTTTCAATCACATGAGGAACCCACATTTAAGACAGTGATCCCTTACATGAGGGGGACATTCCTGCTCTTGCCCCGCTGCTGAATGAACAGGAATGTGCAGGTTGAGCAGGCCCTGAAGGACAGGCCTGTGGGCCCATTCACCCAGCCCTCCCCTCCTTGGCCCTCCTCTCCCCACACACCCTGACCTGAGCCAACACCACCATCCTGGGCTGTCACCAGGTGTGCAGCTGGCCTCTACCGAATGAATAGACACTCTCACATCGCCTGGGGAAGTGTGTGTGAGAGTGTGTATGTGTGCATGTTTGTGAGAGGGAGGTAGAAGGGGAGAGTGGGGTTGCTCCTAGATGTAAATAGCTGAAGTCAGTGGAATGTGTGAAAAACAAATGGAAGAAACAACTGTTAATTTCCCCTCTCAGAGTGTGCATGTGCACATCTGGGACAGCAGTGTCCCAAAAATTGATCTCATGGCCTTTGATTTGGTGTCCGGGTTCAGAGAGGAAGTGCAGCTTAATCCCTCAGGTCCAGTCTGGCCACTGTGGCTCTGTTAGAAACAGAGCAGGCTGCAGTCGCTGCTACTGCTGCTTCCATGATTCATTTAACAAGCAGGAACATTTTGAACCCCTCTGACTGAGGCTGTCCAATAAATCCAAACATAGTCAGCTATTAATTGATTATATATTTCAGGAGCATGACAAGGGAGGCTGTTTTCGCTGATGGATGATTGTATTTAGTAATCCGCTGCCTGGTTGGGTACATATGGCTACAACTGGACAGGCTATTGCATGTATTTTATTTGATTCAGATTGTTAATGCAGCACACATTTTCCCCAGAACATTACAACCTCATAACTTCACCACAGGACTGTTGCACATTATTTCCAAAATACCAGGGGTAGGAGAAGTATTCATATCATTTACTTAAGAAGGAGGAGAGATGTAAAACTACTCCATTACAAGTAAAAGTTATCCAGTCAAACTATTATTAAAGTAAAAAAAATACAGACGTTTTCAGTTGTATAGTATATAAAGTATATTAGATTATAGGAAACATTTAAGAATCATTTCAATGTTATATCATGTCAAGGTTGAGCTCATTTTACAACTTACAAAGGTAATTAAATCTGTCACAATGTGTTAAGTGTATATTTTATAAAATGATCCTGTTTTTGTATGAAAAGTCTTGATCTGCAAGGTAACTAGTAGCTATGGCAGTCAATTTAATCTAGTGGACTAAAAAATATATAATATTCCCCTCTAAAATGTAGAATAAAAGTATAATGCATCAGAAAATTAAGAAGAGAGGTAGCTTCCTCAAAATTGTTCTCACAGTATGCACAGTACTTGAGTTAACGTATTAAGTAATATTCCACCACTGCAAAGTAAAAGCAGTTATATTCTTTTAAATATTTTAGAAAGCAATTATTTTGAGTCCAAATTTCCTTGTATACTTGACATTTTCACATTTTATTCCTCGTAAACTTTGCATCAGTGATAGAATTCCTGGTATAAACACAGATATCACTGGTAGAGATCTAACTTTGGAGTAATATCCTCTGGACTTAAATGTTATGAGGTTCAGTCAGTGAGCTGCATGTCTGTCTAGCTCAATGGCGTGGTGCAAGGAAATGTGTTATTGTAACCTCTGCCTGGTGAGCCCTCCCCGTCCGTCCAGCCCGCTGCCTCACTGGCTCACCATGAGCCTGTCTGTCCGTGCAGCCAACAAGGCTTCTGCTGTTCCCCGCTCAATGCTATGTTTTACTCTCTAAATATGTAAGAGAAAAAAAAAATCTGTCTGTACATCTGTCTGTCAGTCGGGTTATTTCACCCCTTGCAGGGGCGAGAGTCTTAGGGTTTGGGTTAAGGGCTGTTTTCGCACAGTCACTTTCAATTAGTCAGATATTAAGAGCAACCTATGGCTGTTGCTCTGTGCTGAATTTGCATGATGGTATACAGTGTCTATATGATTTACATTTTTATGGCCTCACCGTATATGAACAAATACCAACATTGGAATGCTGGTAATGATGCTCAGTTTAACAGCATGGAGCCATTTTTTACCACTTTGGTCACATTTCTGAATCTGCTCAGCAAACAGAAACCGCTAATGGTCAGCTCAAGGAAACAAGTTATTTTTATCAATTAAAATTAGCCGTAAATGGGGAAAGAAGTCAACAATTGAAAAGCAGTCATCTGTTTTTATCTTTAAGTTTTAAAAACTTTTTTGCTCTGGGATTCTAGTGTTAACCATTTATTTGTTTTTATTAACCTCATTCCTTGTAGAAAGACTAGAATTTTGTGTGTATGGAAGTTTGTGCATGATTATTTATTAATATAGGACACAGGAAAAGTTTAGAGTAACTTTTATTTCCCTTCAATGTGCGCAGTAAATATTTAATTTTATTTTTAAAGTGAATGTCGTCTCAAGTTGACAGTCACTTGTAAGGTACATGGTGAAGACAAGACATTCAAAAGGCCTAGAGATATTCCCACACTTGCAAGAGTTCAACTGCACACTGTATGATTCAATTTGAAAGTTTGAGTCTCTGCTCAGTTGTTAAAGAATTGGTGAGACGAAGGCAGCAGCCATGGCTTGTCCTCAGTCCTTTTTTCCCAAATCTCTGCTAAGGCTCCTGGCTTTTTGTCCATGAGGAGTTTGATGAAGTTGTGACCCCTTCCACTACTACTTTTCTATACACTGTAACCACCTGCTAACACACACTCACACACACAAACACGGTTCAGCAGACTGGCTAAGCAAGATCTCATTGATTTGTTGCTGCTATGCTCTGCATTGCCTGGAGACACTAAACGATGTCAGGGCTGACGTGTTCCTGTGTAGGTGACATCCGTTTATACTCGGCCACAATCGATGGCTATGAACAGCAGGCTCTTCTGTGCATACGTGTATTTGTTTGTGTGTATGTGTGTGTGTGCGTGGTCGAACAAGTCCTGTGTTGTGGAGATAGTGGGCTGTTGGTTCCAAGCACCCCTTCCTGCCCAAGATAGCCCAGCTAACCAGTTAATTGCTTTATGCAGCATAAGCCAACCTTTATCCATGGACACTGGTTCAGGTCAGGCCTTTGCCCGGAGAACAAGAAGTGAGAAAAGACATGCCATGACAACATGTGAGCCACGTTGATAAGACACATGGCATTGTTTCAGAAAACTTCAAATGAATCCCCATCCGCAGCCCTTCGTCCACACAGATAACACAGAGCCACATGCTCTGTGTATTTCTGGGAAGTCTCTATGTGTTGTAAAGAGAGGGTGAAAATTGAACATGGGACTCATAACAATGTGATTGGGGTTAGAATAGGCATATGGGGCCTTTATTGTAATGGTTATGTGCCTGGGGCTGCCTCAGGTTTCTCTCTCCACACTCTCTCTCTCCATAATGTTTTCCATTAGCTGCTGTTCCATTCATACTCACGTTGATCCCTGTGTTGTCTCCTTTGGGGCTGGACAGCTTAAATGAAATCTCCATATCTACTGTAGCAGACACCTCTTCTCCTCTCTTCTCTTCTCTTCTCTTCTCTTCTCTTCTCTTCTCCATTTTCTCTGATCTGTTCTCCCTTTTGACTGTGGAAAGAGTTCAGTGTCAGGTCCTCAGGCTCGAGGCACTTTAGCAGCCTCAGATCCTGGATAACAATGATGGCTCTGAGACCACATTGTAGATCCTTTCTTTTATAGAGCAGTACTACCAGCGCTGTATGTAATTCTGGACCTTACTTTTACCTCTTTCTTGCTGGTCTCCTGTTTGATCTAATGTGAAAACGCATGTTGACATTTTTTATCGCATGTTTTTTCCTCCGAGGATAACCAACCCTTCACCTTGTGTCTCCCCGTCATGGTCAGACCCACTTCAGTGTTAAGATTGAAGAATTGTGAGGTGTTTGGCAGGTGATTCATCAAGGCTTTGGAGTGAGCGTTTCCATTGTAAGGACGAGGAATGGCATGTGGTGGTTTTGGCAAAGCTCCACAAACTGGAGAGGCAGAAGGACTTTTGACGTCATCGGGAAACGTGACCCACTTCTCAAGAGGCGAGGAGCCTTGGGCTGGTTGAGCAGATGTTGCACAGATGAGCCTGCGCGCGCACACACATACGTAGACACACACACACGTGAACCTATCCTGTAAGCACACTTTCTACTCTGCCTTTATATTCCATTAAAATACCCACAGAAAAAGAATCAACAGTGCAGGAACTGTAACTTTAGGGTCTCATTTGGGTTTGTGGTTGTGCACAGGCATGAACTGATGTGGTTGTTAACTTATGCTCTGGCATTAAAGGTATAGCATGACAAAAGGAAAGGTGTTAGCGGGTCATTCAGGTCATACACTCACCAAGCACTTTATTAGGAACACCTGTACACCTGCTTATTCATGTAATTATCCAATCAGCTGCTCATGTGGCAGCAGCACAATGCATAAAATCATGCAGAAACAGGTCAGATCAGAATTTGGCATCAACAACAAGAATCCATGGACCCAACCTGCCTTGCATGAACAGTCCAGGCTCCTGGTAATGGTGTAATGAAATGGAGGATGGTTACATGGGCCTGTTAATAACAGTCATCGAAGGCCACAGCCTATATGAGTATTTTTCTTGTTCCTAATAAAGTACTTGGTCAGTTTTCTCTAACCTGGTCTCAAAATAGTAAAAGGCAGCATCTACGGTGTGTCTGTCAGCTACATCGATTCTGTTATGCAGTGCAGATGTAGGGAAGACATGGTGATGTTAGGTCTAAGAGAACCTCTAGTTCAGTTCAACACTGGCTCCATCCTGCCCATCAGCCAGAGGCAATCTCCTCCTCCCCTCCACCATCACTCTTGCACTTTCAGACATTACATAAAGCTTTTCTTTCTAGTCTGTCAGTTTGTTAGACATGTTACAGTGCAATAGGCTCTCTTTATCTCTCTGCTATTTGCACCTTTTATTGAAAATGTGAAGGTATCTGTCATAGTGCTTGAGATAGGGTCGATCATACTGCTTCAGGCTGACATGCTTTCCCAGTGGAGCATCGTAAAATGTTGCCCAAAGCTTTCTGCCCTGTGTCTCCTTTGCCACATTTATTTTAATTATTTATTTTATTTTAATTTTAAAGCCGCTATAAATATTCAGTATTAAAGTATAGGTCACATGAGTGTGAAAGGTGAAAGATGTTTCTCATTGTTACAGCTCTCTCCATTGAGTGAATGCCAGCCCAAGGTTCACTCTTGTTTTACCTGGATTTCTATCACTCTCCTACTTCGCCTTCTTTGCCTCCTCTGACAACGGGGTTTTTTTTATTTTGCCAGGTAGAGTTTTCCACCGTTAGTCCAGTTGTTTGACTGTCACTGCCTAGAGAAAGCTACTTATACCTACCGGGGAAAACAAAAGCACTATTGTCTTCCGGTTTTGGTTGGACAATACCATTTCTGGAAGTTCAGCTTCCTTCAACTTCCTTCACATTTGTCCTTCACATACATTCAGCTGCAGCTGGATATACTCATGTCCAAGGGCAGACTCTCTTCCTGAAGAGTGAATGTGATGTGTAAGTCACAACATTTGCTAACAAGTTTGCCATGTCACCATAACAGTGAAGTCATTACTGTATTTCCAGCTTATTCTGCCCCTAAGTGGCCAAAACCTTTGCTACTACAGCTATTTAGCAGCTATTTAGAGGCGTTTTTCTGCATTTCCTTTCTTATCAATTGTTTTGTCAGTTCATCGGTTTGTCATGTGCCACCATGTGAATCTGAACTCAGTTCCCTGTGGGAGATGATAATGTTTCATCTAATCTGATTCCAGCCTCTAAACCTGATACACACATCACGATTTGTGGTGTAAGCGATCTTCTACATAATTTGTGGTAATGAGGGGAAAAAACACAGGCATTTCACAAATTTAACGTTGATTAAATCAAATCCTGGATACAGTGCATTCATTCACAATGCTTGTAACAGTTCTATGTTGGAGAAATTAGTGAGCAGAACAGCCCGACCTGCAGTCTGAGAGTTTTGTTATTTGTGTTTGAATATCACAGGTTTGACTTATTCTCCATGTAAACACCTAATTTCAGGGCATTTTCCCTGGAGTCTTTCTTTGTGATTATTTGGCCCACTTGAAAAGCATCTTTGGATTTCATCTATGTTGCCTATAAGTGTCTCTGTTCATAGTGGGGTAAGAGTATTTCTCCATTTCAAAAAACTGCATTGCTTCACTCTCTGCCAAGCCACAGCTGGCAGTCAGTTTCCAATTTCTGACAAAAATCTGCCAAATATCCCAGATCTATGGAAAAGGGAACCATCAATTCCTATTGATCTCAATCATAAGCTTGGCTGTGTGCTATTGATATGTTGATATTGTTTAGTTTTTACTCTAGCTCTGTTTTGGCAGCCGCTTCTCCTTCATTTGTTATTTTTTCCCCAGGGAAAAGTCAGAGGCTATATCGTTTCAGGCAGATGTTGGGTCAGGGCTCTTTTCTGTGTGTTCAGAATTCAGACAAAGTCCAGAAAACAAAATGGTGGCTCCCCCAGTGAGAAGCTTTTCGCACTGTCTATGAAGAGCTCATTATTTCTGAAATGTCAGTGGTAATGAAGATTGGTCACCTTCAAGAAGCAACTCAATTTACTGTGACTGAGGTCTTAACATTTCTCGTCACGGCCAGTTCCTTGTGGTTGTATACTGTGTTGCTGAGGGACAGTGAACTGAGAGCAGACCCGACAACATTACATGCTTATAAAGATTATTTTTGCTTCATTTCACATGTGCCCATATTGTTGCTTGACAGCAAGAATGCACTTGGATGTACAAAGGAAGTACAAACAGGCACGACTTGCACATGCGCACAGCACGCACACACCTGTGTAAAGGATGCCGGAGCCTGTGATGTTGCCACAGATGTAATAAGCATTCATTCATTTCCACGTTGGCAGAATGTTAAGACTGATTCAGGGGCCGGTAGATGAAAAGGTCAGTGGGCTTGTTTTGAGTGAGTGTAAGATTTCCATCATCATGCCGCACGCTCTACCAGGCCCAGTCCAAACTACACAAACAGTGTCTCTGAAGCCCTTGACAGCCTCGATTCTGCCATTAAGTCAATAATCTGCCCTCTCTCCTCCTCTCTCCTCTGCTCACGACTGACCTGCTGTTAGTTTACGTACTTCCCTTTTTACTTACCCTCAACAACGCTTGTCCAAACAGCAGCATAACTTTCCCGCTTATGTGTTTCCCTTTCTCCCACCGTGCCATTTTCCACAATTCTTCCACTTTTTCTCAGCTCTCCACTTCTCACCCAGCACCTTTCATTGTTTCCAGACAGTGGTGAAACATATTGAGGGAAATGTGTGGAACGTTAGAGTCTGTTTGCATGGAGAAAGACAGATCGACACACATACACAGACACACACACAGGAGGAATTGTTCCAGGAAAGTGGCATCTGTGCAGCCCATTAGACAGGGATTCAGTGGACCTGTGAGGGCCTTTTACATATGGTGGTCAGCTGCTGGAAAGGAACTGGAACCAGGGGTCACATTTGAGAGAAAACATTAGAGGAGATGATGCATGTTGGACACGCACACATACACACACACACACACACACACACACACACACACACACACACACACACACAGTCTCTCCTTTCAAAGCCCTGTAGTGCCCTTCACCACTGCCCCAGTAGCGTTCCACTGACCAAGTTGTTCATATCCACAGGGCCTGGCTGCAGGTCAGAGTAGACAGCTACTCTGTGGGCTACAAATAAACCCTCACTCCATCTCACACATTTGGAGGCTCAACACATTCTAACACTCGTCTCCTCCTGGGTCACTCCTTGAACCATTAGCCCTAAAAAGTTTGACATTTGTTCCAAGGAAATTGGTTTGTGGGACAAAGTGAACTCTGAAAGGCCTCTCATCAGTAGCAACACAGTTATCATTGTAGGAGAAGTCCAGCCTCCTGTAGTGATCGCTGAAATGGCTCTCTTGAGTGTAGATCTGCCCCTTTGACCTAAGTACGAGAAGAGTGAGAAAGAAAGAAGAGGAGTGGGACAGGGAGTGTTTTGCAAAGGGTTTTTGGGAAGTAAAGTATGGAGGAGGCCTTCTCTTCAGACCATGCAGCTGTGATTCATTAGTATATTTGTGTTGCTAGGTCTGAGTTGACTGGACCAAGTAAGGACCTAGTCCAGACCAGGCCAGGATACTTCCTACTGGGCCAACCACATATCTTTGAACTTTTCTCACTGTTTTTATACCAGAGAGCAAAGAGACATTCCTATTACATGTGTAAGGGATAAAACATGATTGTATTATAATGAAAAATAAAGCTGATAATTTTTAGTTCATTTTTCTAAACATGTAGAGAAAAAAACAAAACTTTATCAATATTGGTTTTGAATATTAAAATGTGGGGGAAAACACAGCAAACAGTCATTGTTAATAATGAAGATGGCATTTTTAACATTGAGACTCCTTTTTGATCCACTGCTCTGCTTTTCTTCAGTCTTTGAACGTTGTCCTTGTAGCAGTAATCCTAACAGCTTTACAATGCAGGGAAACGAATCCAAAACTCTCTAATTTAGTCCTTATAAACAATCCATAAACAATTCTCTATAAACATTTTAGGGTGGCCATGGCTCAGTAAGTGGAGAATGTTGTCCATTAATCGCTTGGTTGTTGGTTCCTGCTCATCATGACAAAGTTTCCTTGAGCAAGATGTTGAACAGCCAAACTGCAGAGCCCGCTTGTAATCCAAAAGTTTTACATAGGGCCCCCGTATTTTTTATGTATATTTTATCATTTATTTTATGAAATAGATATTTTACTGCACAGTAATGTTGTGATTATGAGGAAACTTTACATCACTCCATGGCTCAGTTTTGTTTAGGTGATCTGATGTAGTGTTTTTTATAGAAAATGTGTTGTGAGGCACTGAGTTACTCGTCGTGATGTTATAGTATTTACCTGAACATGTGTTGTTCTCTCCCACAGTGCTTAATCATCATGATAATGATAGTAATATCATCATTACCATATACTTTCCTTCCCTCCATATTCTTCCATTTACTTCCATGAGTGGATTGACCATTTAAAACAATATACTACATTTATAAGTGCAGTAGAAAGCAACGTGATTATATGCACTGTAATTATATTTCTCAGAAGCTGGTCAGTAATGAATTACATTTGGAAAGTAACTTAATAACCCTGTGTCAGATCATTTTTAGAGAGCCTCCCCTGTATTTAAAAGTTAGTCACTGTCAGGTAATGTCATTAGAGAGAAGTTTTAAAGGAAAATGTTCCTTCTGGGTGGTATGTTGTTGGTCACGGTGATATTACGAGAGGCTCGGCCTGCTGGGAGGATCCTGCTCACGTTGTTTGAATATGTGTTGTGTCAGAGCACCTGGTCAGAGCCTCAGGCAGCGGATACGGCTGCACATGCTGCATGAATATGAGTCTCATTAAGTTTGCCGGCCTGCCAGGTGGACTGCAGCTTACTTCAGCACATGCACGCACACATGGCGCACACACTCACACCATGATGTATGAATGTATTCATGTGTGCTTGCTAATAGGTGCACAAATAAGACACTTTCACACCCTTTGCAGGGACAGACAGACAGAGGGAGAGCTATTGGGCTTGTAAGCCTCTAATCAGATCAACTCAGATATGGTATCATTGTAACCACATTAGTGATGATGCAGAGTATAGTATATCAGGTTTTGGCCTGAGCTCAGTCACATTTGTAGCAGAGAAGTGACATGGAGCACTTGTCCCAAATTCAATAACTGAACTTGCGTCATGCACATTAAGGACAGTTGAAAATACAGATACTGCAGAGGAAGATGTACTGAAGCTGGATGAAGGTTACACATGTAACGTTTTGTACGAACACAGAGAGACACTTCTCCGCTGCAGTTACAATGGTCTTTTGATCAGTGCTAATCTGTTTCACATGCAGCGGAGACTTTTTTAAAAATAATGAAAAGCATCATTACAAACAGAGGCATCAGTGTGCAATATTTGACGAGTATGCTTTCAAATGAAACGCAGTTGGAATAGTATTGATGTCTTGGCAAGTATTGATGTCTTGGCAATTATAGCTTGCTTTTATTTTGTAGGGAATGAATCCGTTTTTATTATGAATACTATGAATACTGTGCTTTACAAATGGGTGAAAATTATGATGTTGAAATGCCCGATGCAACACAAGCACTCTGTTGTGTAACCTTTTTTAAATCATTATTGTTATTATTATTACTACTTTCATTATTAGAGGAAATGTGCTGAACAATTAATAACTTATTTGTAATTTCTCCCCATTTTACTTCCTATAACTGGAAAATATGCTGTGTTCACTGAAATATTTCTCTGTTTAGAAGAAATTAGGCATCTTTAGGTGAAAATTTAAGCTGCAAACAATGAGCCTTAAGCCGTTTTTAGACATGAATCTTGTCATTTAAATGTAATGGCAGAGCTCCAGTTTCTTTACGTAAAAGCTGTGACAGCAGTTACAGGGTTGAACTAAATAACATCTTTGCAAAATTTTTAACACAGCACGTCAAAATTGAAGGCTGTCATGTTAGCATGAAGGACGCAACAGTGGGAAATTAAATATGCGTTTTGTTTACCTTATTAAGAGCACTGTAATATGATGATAACTTCCTATATTTAAAAAAATGGTTAATAAACCACAAAGCACTGTGAATGAGCCAGTTTTAAATTAATAAGAAAATGTGCTGTATTAGGGAATTCACTAGTTAGAAGCAGGGCTTACGATGCCTCCCCATGAAATTTATCGTAGAGTAAGTTTTACAAAGCAATCAATGATTCAGTATGTGGCAACAGAGAACACTCTTCTTCCTTCATATCATTACCTTTAAACTCACTCCTATTGTCCAGTAGTGGCACTGATCTGCTCCCTCTCGCACACCTAATAATTACATTAGCACTGTGGCTCTTTCCTTGAAGATCCTGTCATGTTTGAATAAACACAGACATAAGGGATTCCCACGTGTGAATGACAAAAAGCCTTAATTTCATGTCTGAAAGGGTCTTTATGTAGCTGTTCTGTGCACTGTGTACCAGAAATCATTATTATTCTTGATGCCAGTGATACTCAGTTGACTTTTTAAGTGAAAACACAATTGATATGATCACAACTGAAACTACTGGAGCCAGTCTCAGTTTTTGGGGTTCTGGTGACTCTCGCCGTCTGTCTGGACTCACCTAATGGTCTTTGTGGCGGGAATGCATACGGCCTTAGTAATGGAGCCTGGATCACATGTTTGTCTCGGCGTACTCTTCTCTGATAGGCCCATGGTTCTTAATTACCAGAGTGAGTGTTTATCCACACTGTTTGCCTGGATCCTTATCAGCCCTAACAGTGTTTTAATTCCCAGTAGAGAATGTGTGGGAGATGGCAAGAGGAAGTGTGCATGCTTGTGTGT
Source organism: Lates calcarifer (assembly GCF_001640805.2). Lineage (NCBI taxonomy): Eukaryota > Metazoa > Chordata > Actinopteri > Centropomidae > Lates > Lates calcarifer. Next base: position 9,345,940 of record NC_066842.1, on the reverse strand, counting down.
GTGTGTTGTGACGCACAATAGCGTACATGTCAGTGTGCATGTTTGATGTACTTTGTCAGACATGGGTCAGAGTGTGTGGAATGCAGAACACGCAGATTCTGCCGGTGATATCCTGGTTGTGGTTGTGCTGATGAGGTAGAGTTTGCACTCCTTGTTGTCAGGATGGAGAGCCGGACTTGTGGTCTGCAGTCACCGAAGCGACACCCATGTTGAGGTTTTAGTGCTGAGCGATGAGTGTTCAAGTTTTCGCCTCATTCCTCAACACCAAGGTTATTTAGCAAACGTTGAGTTTGCTGGTTTTACATTTCAAATCAGGAGCCCTTGTAAAATTGTGCTGATTTTACTGAGTCTGGATTGTAAAAATGTTCATACAGTGTATCATCAGTCTGCTTTTTATTTAAGTATAGAGCTATTAGAATGAGTTGGCACTGTGTGTGTGTATATACAAGTGTGTATCCATATGCTTTTGTTTGTGCATCTAGTGTATGTGTGTGTGAGTGTGTGTGAGTGTGTGTGCATATGCAAGCATGTGTGTAACCTGAGCTCTGGCCATCTCCCTGTGTGTGAGTAATGGTCCCTGTTTTATTGGCCCGCTCCTCAACAGACTCTATGAGTAATCACATAATGCCTGCTCTGACGTCAGAGCTGTTTCCATGGTAACACAGTGCTCCCCACTCTGGGGAGGTGCGTTCATTTTTTTTCTTTCCCCCACATCTTCTTCTATGTGCACTCAAAGCTCTGGCTCCAGATGGAGACATTACTCCTCAACCTAAAATCTCCTCCCCCCAATCTATAGTTTCACAATGTGCTCGTATGATTAGAGCGCCGGACTTTGCTCTCTTTTACCTTCCACTTCTTTTTTTTCAGTTCATCCCCATCTCTCTGCATCTGACTCTGAGCCTCTCTCCCTCTCTTACTTCACTGTCCCTATTTTAGTCATCCTCTGTCTCTTCTTGCCTCCCGGCTCCCTCTCTTTCATGATTAGCCCCCGTTTTATTCTCTGTCCTCTCCCTTCCCCTCTCCTTTCTTCTCATCTCCAAACTCTGTAATGCCCGACAAACCACCTCTCCTATTTCCACGCCAGATGTATTCATTTTTCTCCCTGCCTTTCATGCACTGTTGAATTCCACTGAACGGCCGACCCCTCTCTTTTCTACAGGTTCTCCCTCTTATAAGTTTTGCTTTTCCTTTTCTCTTTCCTTGCTCCGATGAGAGGACAGGCATGGATGAAAAGGAAACATACTCTCCTCTGTATCTGTGCCCTCATAATTTCCAGCAATCCCCAAGGTGCCAAAGGACAATAAAGCAAGTTCAGAGTTAGTTTAGAACTGAATTGAAAAAGGAGTAGCAGGGAAATTCACCACCTGTCTAATTTTGTGGTTGCTTTGAGTGCACAGATACTCTGTTAATTCATTTGTAATGAGCTTCACATTAAGTCAGATACATTTGGATGTAGATCGCCAGTAACCAGTGTACTGTATGTGAAAGTACCACAAAATCTTTTTGATAGCCAAAATCTATCAGAGTTCCACAAAGTCTGACTTTTTCCAAGCCTGAAAACCATCAAAATGTCAATAATCAGGCCAGCCTTGATCTCTAGCTTGCAGCGACCAGTCTGTCTGGCTAGCCAAACACTCACATAGTGAAGCCGTTAATGGCTCTGTGTTATGTCTGTTGTCATTGCTCAGAGAGGCCTGGGCTGAAAGCATTACACTGCCCATTTCCAACCCATTTCCTTCCCCCTTTTGAAAGTGGTATATCGCTGCTGGGGAAAGGGGCACTGCTGTTTCCCAAACCTAGAGTGATCCACCACCGCCTCTCTGTCATGTGGATGCACAGCTCCGTCACTCATCCAGTCACTAGTGTGATTGGTGGCTAACAATGAAGACTGACTGGTTGTCTGGGTGACGTGTTTGGGACAGGAGCAGGACCGCTGTAATAGACTCTGTGTCTCTGGCTAATCAACAGGGCTCGGCTCGCACAAGCGTCCGTCTTCATTTTCCAATCAATTAGACCCCAGTGGAAAACAGGCTGTGTGACACAGGTGCATGTGTGTGTGTGTGTACGTGAAGTTTCTCCATAGATGTGTGGCTGTGTGTGAGAGAGGAAAAAGAGGCAGACAGAGGAAGCACAAGGGGTAGTTCATGAGAGTGTGTCATTCTGTGCGGTTTGCCAGAACTGCAGCCATACCAGATGATGGCCATAAAAAAGTGCTGCCTTACAGCTCAGCCCCGAGTCACGGCTGGGTTTCTGGCTGACTTGGCCTTGACTTTCAGAGGCCCAGGGACAGACAGAGCCATGCCCATTAGTGCGTTCTTGCATGTGACTGGAGTTTTGACCCAGGACCCCGGGAACATTATCGAACCATAACCCAATGAGCCACAGTTGAGGGTGTAATTGCCCCAGGCGAGGCCTATTCTGCCAACACAGGTCCCCTGGTTGCTCACATTTTAGCATGGCACTGCCAGCTCAGCAGAGGGATCGAACCTAGTCAAGGACAAGAGACAAGGTGAGCGTTAGGGCCAGGGGAGGGGGGTAGATTTACACACTGCAACGAGGATGTTCTAAATACAATTTCAAGAAAAAATATTTGGGAAGTAGAAAAACAGTTTTCAAAGGAACAGTTCAACACAGGGGGAAACAGCTAGAGCCTGGCTCTGTCTGCCCACCACATTTTCCTAAACTCACTAATTAACATCTCATTTGTTTAATCCATACAAAAACCATGTCTTGGTTGCAGCTCATACAGATACAGTATGAGAGTGGTATTGATCATGTAGTTTATACCTCGGAAAGAAAGGAAAATATCAAACTGCTCCTTCAAGTGAATCCCTCTCATCAGCAGTGCTGCCATGTTACAGCACATCAGTGTTAATCTACCAGTTGGTATCACAGTGAATCAAAGATGGGAATGAAATGTGACACATGGAAAATGCACTGTTCTACTAAAACAATCTTCCTTCAACCAGACAGGCATCATTTAGCCACTGGCTTCCAACTTCTGACAGCTCATTATTGTTGCTGTGATTAGTTCTGTAATGTTCTAATCACTGACAGTGAATGTTTTGGATGTGGATGCAGGTCGGGTGAGGATTCCTCCTCCACCACCGTCTACAGGTTTTTTTACAGTGTGACAGTGGCAGTGATGGCCAGATCTGTGAGCTCTCCATTCACACACCCCCAACCCCTTTGCTGTATTCCTGCTGGTTGTCTGCACCAGATCCATTTGGTCCAGGCTGGTGCAGTTGTACTAATCAGGTTATGGGGAGAGCTAATTTCTTTTCGGGTCTGTTTTCCATTAGATTAATGCACACATGCAGATCATAAATGTGCAGATTTTTCGGTTGTTTAAAAAATGAGTATTTGCCTAAATTTTTAAAGTTTTTAACTCTGGGGTGGCCATTTTGTATTTACAAGTCGTACACAGCACAGCCTTATCAACGGTGCAGTTGAAGCTGTTTATAGCCCAGTTTTATGATACCTCTCTTCTGGTCTACCTCCCTAATTAATTGAACTACTTCCCATTATACTGGATTATCCTTTCCAATTGGGTATTTTTCGAGCCAGGATTGTGAAAACAATCCTGGCTGATGGTCGTCATTTATTCAGAGCTGCAGCAGACGTTATTTGTTTCTGCTTTTACATGGTCTACGGAAAGTGCAATTACAGCAATTACAGATGAGAAGTCACACTAGCTTCAGGCTACAGACCCACTTTGTCGGACATATACGGGATGTGAACCCCTGCTGAATGCAATCTTAAAAACCAGGATAAATCTTTCTTTTCATTATTTGATTAATTATCCTGCCATTGTTACTGATTAGCCAATTAAGAAAACAAACAAGGATTTGGACAGTGCAATGAATGAGTGTGGTTGAATACAGCCTCCATCACACTCTCCAAGATGTTTTCTTCTCTCAGATGGTAGCAAGATGAGCCTGCTGTTCTGTGGTGTCTTTGGAGCATGGCGTGGGGAGCAGAATGTTAAAGGCAAAGGTCTCAACAAATTGTTTCCTCAGCTGCGCTGCAGAGAGGACTGTTTAGGATAGGCTAAGAATTTAGAAGCCCTTTTAGAGCTTTGTTGTCTTACATTTTCCCTGTTGTGAGACTTTTTTTTTTTTTTTTTTTTTTGGTTTTCAGCAAGAACATGTAAAGTATGAAGCCACCATTTTGTCCTGGGAGACAAACTAGTCAAGAGGGGGAGAGAGATGGACAAGTTTTAATCCAACAAACTAATGAACAAACACATATTAACAAATCACATAAGCTTTTATACATTGCTGTCAGGATTATATTTACTTGAAAGTTTTTTTTGAGTGATGGAGGTGTTGTTTTTTGTACTGCATGAAACCTGTGGTGTGGGGAGGTGGATTGGGTTGATGTTGGGCCATTCAGAAGAACAGGGTTTGCATCCTCAGTTACACATGTAGTGAAGTTTCTGCAAAGAAAGCAATTTGGTTAAGTTTAGGTGTAGTCAGTAAATCTTTTGTGCTTCGTCTCACTGTCTCACAAAAAAAGAGCCATGTGTTTATTAACTGTGCACATGGATTCGTAATCCATGCCCACGGATTTGCAATCAAAATGGTGTGCACGGATTTGCAATCCGTGCACATGGATTACGAATCCAAGAGCTTGGTTCATGATATGTGCGCACGGGTTACTAAAACGTGGGTATGGATTTGCATATGGCTCTTTTTTTCTTAGCTAGCCCCAGGGGCGGCTCATACTTTGTCAGTATTAAAAAAGACCAAAGTCTTTCTCTTATCCCTTAAACAAGTGCTATGAATGCCTAAACAGTCTACCCTTGCAGTAGGTGCCACAAGTGGGTACTGTATAGCAAGAGCAGATATTGTAGGAGAACAAATGAAATACAATGTAGGGGAGCATTTTGTTAATATTGTGCTATTGGTGCTAATGTCAGCATAATGTCAGCATTTTTCATTTTGCCAGTTCATTAGGTTGTCCAGCAGTCCTGTTCAGCATTATGTTTCTTTCAAAGTGTAGTTAGTTACATATTATTTATATATACTGTTTAAATGTAATTTTTAGGAAACAGGGTTGTGATGAGTACATGGTACAAAGATAGCACAGTGCCAAATTTTTTGACTAATATATGCCCTTCTGTGACAACAAAATTCTTCACATTAGGCCTATATACATGCCCTGAACAGTCTGGCTTTAGCTAGCAAATATTGTAGTTGGTTTAATGGCTTTTCATTCGTTACCTTTCAGGCCATTACACAGACCAAATTACATTCAAATATAATGTAATGTTCCTCTTTCACATTTTAACTTTTCATAGTTTGAGTTCTACAAGAAGTTTGTGCTGTCTATCCAGCTCATCATACATGCATTAAAATGTACGATTGTTGTTGCTATTGTTGTCCTCTATAATATAAAAAAGAAAAACTCACATATAATTTAATAATAAGCTGCCAACACCATAAGCAAAAAGCACCAAACAAAAGATACTGTAGTTTAAAACTGAAGTATTCATGCATATTTATGTAGTGAGTTGTTTTTTCCCTGTATCCATCTCTTGACAGCAATTTTGCAATTATTTATGGATTCCATGTTTTAAGTGGAACAGGAAGACTATTTCAAGCAAAAGCTGTTCATGAGCACACAACTGCTTATGGAAACAGATGGCAAATACAAAGTAGTGCTTATTTATTTGATCATGAAAAGATAAATATAGCAAACACACTTCCAGCGGATGATTGCTGCTTTTATGATGTATGATCCCTGCTTGCTCTGTTCGTCAGCATCAGAGACAGTATCAGTGAGAACTGAGACTGATGAATGTTTGGAATGTAAGCTGACGTCACTGGACGTCCTGTAGCTTTAGTCACATGGCTAGGTAAACACAAGTAGCCGTTTGACCTGGTGTGAGTGGTACCAGTGGCTCTGATCAAGAGGATTCAGGAGCAAAGTGTTCCTTCAAGGGAGCTTTGCTTCATATTGTTGAGTGTAAAAAAAGAAACAATTACTTTGTGTATTCTTGCTAGGATTCCTTCCAAGTTACACTTACTAACAATGTTTTTAAAAAATGTTTTCCCAATTTGTGGTCGGCCTCGATGCTGTTTCAAATCCTAAGCACACATATATACATGTACAGTATTACACAACTTAATGCACACACAGACATGACCCATGGATAAGCATATACTGTATAGGGATACACTATAAACCTACCCATGGATAAACTCAGACATATGGTGTACACACAACAATCCTCATATATACAGACATTTGTGTTTACACCAGTTGTGCGATGCAACTTTTATTTCCATTTCATGCTACTTTATACCTCTACTCTTCTACCTGTCAGAGAGAAATAGTGCACTATTGCACTGCAGAAACACTCTGGACTGACTGACAGGCCAACATTGCCATCACCTGAACAACATGCTGCTGGAATGGCTGATGAAAATATAGCTGACAAAATAATGTCACCACAAGGTCTTTTGGTATTGTAGATATAGATGGTCAGTCAGACCCCGCACAGGATGAACTCCTGATAAACCTCTTACAAACTGTTATTAAACACTAATAACAGACATCCTAATAGAGTTATTTGGGATTTGAGGTGGTATTGTTATGCAATTGTTATGCACAAAGTCCTAGAAATAAAAAGAATAAAATCTTTTGTATTTAATCAGGTTTTACATAAGTGGTGCACCATTTTCTGTTGACGATTTCAAATCCTGTCATCAGTTAAAAACTCAGTTTATCAAGTTTATAAGAAATTCTCCTGATAGTCTCTCTATATTTTTTTGGTTGTTAAAGAAGGTCTCCAAAACTCCAAAAACAACAGTAGAGTTAGGGAAATACTGAATACAGAGATGATGAGTAATAAGTTAAAATGAATAGTATTTATTTATTGCATTTAAGAATATTATTACAGAGACATAGCTATAATTCAGTCCTCAGTGGAAACATGAACACAGCATGTCATCATCTTCCACAAACCACGGAAGAAGGCACGCACTCGCTTCCTCTTAACATCGCAGTCCTGCACCAGGGATTTCTCTGTCTCTGATGCCTTCACTTCCTTTTGCTGTGGTATTTCCAGCTCGTCATCCACGTACACAATCACATTGGTCTCCAGTCTGGCCAAGGATGTGCTCTTGGTCACAGTAGTTTGCACAGTGACTGCCTTTTTATCTGGAGAGACCTCTAGAGAAGCCTCTCTCTTCCCCAGACATCCCTCTGTGGCAGTGACTTGTGGAGAAGCCTCTCTCTTCTCTATGAGTCCCTGTTCCAGCTTCTCTGGGGAAGCGGCCTTCTTCCTCTCCAGAAGTCCCTCTTCCAGCCCCTCTAAGGAGCTCCGATGAAGGTGAGCCTGGACGGATTCAGCAGGGCTCTTTGTGGACCATGTCCTGGATGGCAGAGATGATGCCCTCTCTGTCAAAGAAAAAGCCTTCATCATAGTCATAGTCCATCTGGTTAAATGACTTGGCCCGGATAATTCTTATAAATGGCTTTGTCTGCTCCAACGCTGCAGACACCAAGCAGAAGAAAATGATCCAAACTAAGAGAGGCAGGGAGCTGCTGAGTTAGTCAGCAGTTTACCAATCTCAGCGCTGGCAGCTTCACTCTTTGTTCTCCTGCTCTGGTTCCTCTCGCAAGAAGTTCAGAGCAGTGTCCACCACCTCTGGTACCAGGGGTGAAGTACTCTGTTCAGGCTCCAAGAGCTCTGTGGGTTTAGCATCCACTGTAGAGAGTGGGCCGATGGTGATCTGAATGCCACCAAAGATTCTCAGCAGCTTGTTGTAGAGAGAGGGAAGGAGGATTTGTACATCCTCCTCTGCTCCTGGGTGGACAACGGAAACAAATCTGAAGGCCGTCCAATGTGACCTTCCCGTTGAACAGCTGTGAAAGCTGCTTTTCTTTCCTCAGCTCTTCTAGGAACTCTTGCTCTATCTGACTGAAAGAGAAGTGAGAAACTGTGGTCTATGTCAGTTTTCCTTAAGTGTCAAAGAATAAAATCAGTGTTTAAAGTACAAGAATGGAGTCTCATGACAGTTTGTGAAATAGTCACAAAATTTATTTTACTGATTTGTGTACATGAACACAAATTTTCCATTATTTTGGTAACAGTAAACTATTAACCTGTAGCAACTACAGCTTCATTACACTTATTTACGATTATGTTTAGGCACTTGGTAAAGGCTAAGGAAAGATTGTGGTTTGATTTAATGCAGAAAAGGTTCACAATGACTTCAGACACAATGTGTTTATTTTATTTATAAATGTAACTAAAACCACAACTAACTTTAAAAAGACCTTTTGTTTCCCCAACCTAACCACAGATGGGACTCTGTATGTGAACCCTGGTCTCTGTTGTGTTGTGTTTTGTGTTGTGAACTTTGAGTGCCCGCCATCCACCCCCATAACCTCCTTGCAGCTCCGCTGCCATTAATGAATAGAGTGCTTCCTTCATTCAAAATAGATTTTTCCAACTGAAATACATTAGGTTGATACTTGTTTCTGCAAAAAAGTGGAAATTCCTGTCCATGTACACAAATGAATACACTGAATTTCATGACTATTTCACAAACTTCTGTTAGAGTGGTTTGGAAACATGGAAACATGACTCCAAACTATTGCTAATGTTGCTCTGTATCTGCTTGATGTGTAAATTAGCAAACTATTTGATAACTTTATAAGGTGATAATATGTCAGTGTTGGGTACTTCTGGCCTGTTTTTGTGCCCCCAGATGGCAGAAAAAATATTAATGCTGCTTTAAGTAAAAATTTAAATGCAGGATCTTCTTTTTAATACCTTTACATATATTTCTTCTACCACTTGCTTACACACATACATATATATATATATATATATATATATATATATATATATCACTCTGGGTGGTCCAGTCACAGAGCTGTTGTCACTTTTCAGTAGCAGTCTACTAAAACCATACATCACGATATACCTTTGCCAAAGGCACAACTACTGCACAACACAGGGACAGCATATTATTACTACACTGTCTTTGGTTATTATCACACCATATATCATTTAGGTGAGTGGGACAGAGAGCTTTAAGATAGTATATATTGTTTATTGCTTACTAAGCCTCAGTGAGCCCCAGTGAGGGTGTTTTAGAAGAAGATGGTTTATTTCCTCAGAGGGCACCCAACATCTTGTATCTGATCCCCCTGTTTGCTTTGCGTTAAGCCAGGTTTCCAAAATGGCTACCAGCATGATGGCCAGATCTTAATGGCTCTGTCCTTTTCCTCACAGAGAGAGGCCCGCCAGAGAGTGTCAGGGAAGGCCGTTTCTTGTTCCTCTGTACCTCCATGGTCCCTGCAGACCCCTGCATTCCTTCTACATGGGGAACCAGAGCCCTCTGGGAATTTCACTGACAAAGCAAGCATTTTACAAGCAAATGGTGGAAAACCTGCCCATGGGGCTGACCTGAGCCTCTTCTAGGGGAATAGGCTCTGTAATGCAAATCCTTCCACCTGCAAAAAGGGGAAGCAGAGATTTATGCCCCCACACACGTACACATGCTGTTTATTAGAGGCTAGCATTCACACACTTCCGTGCACGTACAGGCGCTTTGAGTACATCAGTCAGTACATAGGTGCTGTCGTGACTGTACGTTTATGTTTCTACATCAGTGATTTATAAAGGATGTGATTTAAAGGCATAGACTTGAGCGGACAGTCGCTGTCTGTTTGTTTACTATAGTCCTGTGGGAATTTTGATGGGATTGTAAATGTTCTATGTGCAGTTGAAATAGTGGGGGAGATGTGTGTGGTCCTCTCCAATGATGAGCACAGGCCAAACACAGAACACAGACTTTGCTGAGTCAGGCCTGTGAATAAAAGATAAGATAATGTATGCACTGGAGGCAGAATGCATGCGCAAATCCCCATACTGCTTTCATAACATTGCCTTTGACTGAACTCTGTGTTCTCAGACTCTCATTCCCTATTCGCTGAATTATCTTATAGCAAATCTTAAGTTGGATACTCAAGCTAGATCAATGTAAAATCAAAAAGTAGCTTTCCACGAAAGTTATTATTTTGCCAAAATTCACATGATTCAAAAGTTCAGTGCATGTGCCTCAGTTCTCATGTCAAGGTCAGATCCAAATTGTTTTGTTATTCAACTGTTCATTAACTTTGAAAACCCCTCTTGACGTAGATCGCCTCCTCCAAAAGAAATATTGCCTCCTGTCCCAGTCAGACTTATGGCTTCATAAAAACATTTTATAGTGGAACTGTAACACCCAGCCCTGTCGTCTGAGACCTGCACTGTGCACAGAACTAGCACAAATCTATCCATTTCTCATAGCTTAAATAAGACCTATGTGCAACAAAATAAGGAAAAATGTAGCTTAACCCTTTTTATCAACCCACCTTTCTAATCCTCTGGCCTTTTATAATGTAATTCATAAACGCTACAGAAAGTCTTTAAGAAGACATATAAATCAATATTACCATTTCCATTTTGTAATGAAAGCTCAGCTGGAAAATACCCAAGTGGCTGAAGTGGACTGAAGGGCTGAATCACCAAGTTGATGGATGATGGGGAAATTCACTCTTTATCTTGTTGCTGTCCATCTTTTTTGATGAACATGAAACCAGGCCAGTAACACATGAAAAGCACGTAAGACAGAGTTTGTTGTATCCTTGGTGTGTATTTAATTAGCCACAGAGCAGGTGCGGTCACCTTCAGGAAATGTATCGACCACTGAGTGAGTGACAGCACTAGTGTAATTTCTCTATATATCAGAGCACGAATAGTTAGCTTAGATTTATTACATGAATTGCAGTGTCACAACCGATTTATTCTGACATAACTCTTTGAAATTAGTGTGGTGTGGGCCAGGAGCGTCCACTATTGTTGACACACTGTACACGGTTTGAATCAACTGTGAATTAAACCACACAAAGCCCACTGGCACCTTGCAGACTGAACAGGGCAAAGGATTGTAAAACAAACAAACAAGTGAGTGCTGTGTTCCCTTCTCAGCTCTCCAGGCCCCAGCAGTAATCCTGACTGGACCATTATACACTAATGGCTTTGGCATGCTGTTTTGAGGTGGGCTGCCAGGTCTACCCAGCCAGATCCCCTCTTTTTCACCCAGCTGAAAGTGCGGAGCTGGGAACCTAACTGCTTGAGAGGGAGCTAGCCAGGACACATAAGCAAGAAAAACAGTGTGTACACAAATTGTATTATAAAAAATAAAAGAGGATCCTTTTTTTCATGGATCATTTAAAATTAATTCATCCTATCCATACAGGCTTTCATGAGGACTCTTTCGGTTTGTCAGTGACTCATTTCATGCCACCGTGTTAGCTTTTGAGGTCAGAATATGGGGTACTCCCATTGAGGTTTTCTCTAGGCCACGGCATCCTTGTGGCCTGGGCTCTCACCCTGGGAGACTGACAGCTCTATCTCTGGTAGAGACTCAAACATTGGGCTTCTTCTAGGATCAGGCTAAGTCTCTCCCAGGAAACATAAAGACGATAAATCCCATTAGTCACACTTCAGAAATTAGAAGAGTCTGAGTAAGAAAGTGTGAAGAGTAGGGGAGGGGTAAACAGAAGCCACAGTGCAGATGATACAGAGCCAGTGTGAGAAATATATCATGGGGTCATATTTGTGCATGTGAGCATTTTTAATGCATGTGCACATGTGTGTTTTTTTCTATAAGTCTGTGTGTGCTTCACAGGCCAATGCATGAGACAGAGAATGTGAGAGGGTGCAGATGCCAAACAGCTTTTAGGTGTGCGTGTGTTAATCTTTGTGTACACACAAGTGTGTTCCTCATTCCCTGCACACAGCCCCCTCCACTTTGGCAGCCCACCTCAATAGTTCCCTTCCCTACAGCGATGACGCAAATGACCCACGATGACTGACCCCCACGGTAAAACCTGTAAAACATTAGCCAGCGTGAATAAGAATGACTCTTCGTACTCTCTTCTCAGCGGGTAGGCAGGGAAGGATTTATAGATGTCCTCCTAGCGGATGGCTGCCGTGCTGGGGGGGGGTGTGGTGGAGGAGAAGGTGGGGTGAGGTTTTTCGGAGTCACCTGGACAAAGAGCCAGACAGTTTGGGTCAGAAACTTGTGTCTGCTTGGACCCAAGCCTTTCCACTCTCTATTCCTGCAGTTTTACTGTACACTGTACACACCCCTATTAATTCTTAGCACTTTAATAACTGTTTTCCTTTGCCTTCTCCTATTACTATTGCCTTGTGTCCAATTAAATTCAGTTTATGGAGACATTTTCAAGGAGGATTGATGTTTATTCAATGAGTTGAAAATATTGAGTTGTATATATTATGGATGGAAGGAATATTAATACCCATACCTATCTACTTCTCATTTCCATCTGTTATATGTGTTTCTTAATCATGTAAAAATCTAACCTTTAGGTTTTTTTTACCCTGTCATAATGTAATGATGTTGATAATTTACATAGCTGGTATAGACTGATTCTGCAGTCCAAATGCTAAATTTAGAAATCTCTGAGGCTGACATTTATTAAAAAAGTAACACAAGCTGATCTTTCTTACCTGGGTGGCCCATATCTGTCTACACTTCAGTGTGAGAAATAGATAAAGAGCACCAGGTAGACCTAGCGGGGTTCAATTATCAGAGCTCTACACTCAAAGCTTAGGTAGCACTTAAAATTTATCCTGAGAATTATACTTCACTAGTTTTCTCCAAAATATGTATTCTATTTTAACTGGTGCAACAAAATTCTCCAATTATCCAAGAAGGCAATCTTGTAAATATGCATTGTCATGATTCTTTACAAATATATCATCAGTCGATAAGGACAGTTTCCCAAAGAGGGTCCCAAGAGAAAACAGCTATATGGAACTAATCATGAGAACACCTCCATCTACAGGTGCAAAACAAGATTACACCTCATTTTCAAAGCCATGATGAGCAATATAGAGTTCACAGTGGCTCTAACCCCCCATGAAAGTGAGTACAAGGATGTTTGATTGTTGCCTTGATGGTGTCCTTACGGCTAAGCTCCTGTCATATCCAAAGCCTACAGATAGTGAGACTTAGTAGAATCTGACCTACTTTCTTTGTGTGAGCTGAAGTGAAAGTGAGTGCAGGGATGTCTGAGTCAAGCACTGCAGATGTCAGAATATCTTTGACAGAGAGCAGTGATAAAAGAACAAAGGGGGAATAAGTAAGAAAATATTCTGAGACCCTGAGGCAGTGGGTGTGAGTCTGAGTGCATGTGTGTGTATGTGTGTGTGTGCACTTACGTAAGTAGGCGTATGTGTGAATTCATGACTTTGCAGACCTTACTGTAAGTGAGAGCATAGTCAGTTTAATTGGACAGAGAGGTGGTGCATAAAACCCTTGGGTCAAGCTGATTGGAAATCCTGCAGACTGATCTCCTGGCTCTTCAATGCCGCTTTAATTAACCCAACCATGCTGAAAGATCAGCACTCTCTCTTTTCTGCTTCTCTCCTCTCCAAACAGGAGATCTCTGGTCGACACTTTTTGTAACTGTGTCCTCAATGGACACTGAATTTGAGACCCAGTAAATCCAGTGCACTAACAAGCTAACACAGCTACTGAAGATCCAAGTAGACACATATCAACTCCTCTCATATCAAGCCTGTAATGAGGGACAAAATTGGACACGGGAGGCAGCGGAAGAAAAAGAATGAAGGTCTGATCATGAATGAATGATTAAGAAACACTGCGAGCAGTTATCTTGTACTGAGCTATATTAGGCCGAGGCTGTTTCCGGTTCCCTTTCCAGACAGATTTAGAAAAGTGCTCTGTAGTAAGTCGATGACAGTGGGTCGGGCTTGTTGCGAGGCTTCAGGTTGATCCGTGTGAAAGTGGAGCTTCAGTATGGGTGCTGCTGCTGTAGCTCCGACCACTTCACACCCGCAGGGAAGTGGTTCTCAACTGGTTATTGGCTGCAGCAAGTTAAACAACAAGCATATTCCAGTAGTTTGTTTGTGCTTTGACACCATGGTGTTTACCCAGCACCTCAGAGGCATGGCAGCTTGCTGTGGGCTGTGGCTTAGAGCCATGGTGGTGGACAGGGCATGGCTGCATACTGGCATCCACAGTGCTGCCCTCTTAACACTCTGGGTGAGAGGAAGGCTGGGAGTTTACTTGGCTGGCACTATTTTGAGTCATGAGAGAGCAGTTCATTTAAAGAGGGCGGTGGGCATATTTTGGCTTGCTGCTTTCTCTGTATTTCTGACATTTTCACATCACCTACTTACGAGTATTCTTCCCAGTATTTACTTTTATGGCTATAAATGTTTCTAAACAAACTGTCATCAAGCTAGACAGTAAAAGACAGGACATAGAGAGGTCTACGGACACTGACTTAGGACCTCTTGTACCAAGACACACAAATCTAAATCTGTAAACATCCCTGTTCTGCATACTGGCCATGAAGCGATTCCTTCTTAGAGTGATTACACTGTAAGAAATGTGGGACAAGATCCACATTCCCTGGTTTTGGGCAAAAAGACATAATACAGCTCAGCTGAAGCAAATATGAAGTTTCATCCATCTGAGTTAGCTGAATCAAGTCAGTATCTTCGTCCTGGTAGTCATGTGAAGTTAAATTGCTGGTGTTTTCATTCAGAAACAAGCCTACAGTAAATGCAGCTTCTGGGAATTATCACTCTGCTGCAGCTTAGCAATGAAACACGTTCAAGGTAACATAATGGGGAATTTGTGCTAAAAAGATTGTAACATCTGACTCTAACACTAACTCAATTTAGCCTACTCAGACTGCACAGACTGGAGTCTCCTTCAAAGGGTCAGTTGATCCAAATTACTAAAAAATAAAGGATTCTCTCACTTATTTCGAGGGATATCTAGCCATGCAGAACATTCTGGTTTAATTTGTCCAAGTTTTGCCTCCACCCTAATACAATGACGGTGAATGGAATTTTGTTTTTAGTGCTCGCAGCACTGAAAAGCAGCATCTCTTTCCAGGAACAATGCCTTGGTTACTCTTGATATTCCAGAGCCCACTGTGTACAGGCCTCATAGGTAGAAAATAGTTCCAAAGAAAACTGTTGACATTGAGGTCTGTGGGTTATCCACAGCAACTAGGACATTGTTCCTGGAAAGACACATTACTGTTTAAGATTTTAAATAAATTTCTTAGTGCTGCGAGCACCACAAACAAAATTCCATTCATGGAAATTAAACGGATGCTTCAAAACCTGGACAAATTAAACCAAAACTATCTGCTTAGCTAGAAACCACTAGAGCAGTGACTCCTAACCAAGGAATTATACCCCAGGGTGCACCTCATCAGTTTGGATATGTGGACAGCTTACATAATTTGAGAAAATAAATAATGATATTGCAAAAAAAAAATCTACTAGTGATAACTGCCAGGAAGAGCTTTTGTATTCATGTCACAATAACTGATAAACTACAACAAAACCCAGTCAGTTGTATCACCACATGCTGTGATTTAGAATGTGTGAAAACTAGTAAGCAAGTAGAAATATTGATGGAAAAATAGTTCAAACTTCCAGCCGCTGCCTCTCCAAGTGACAAAAGTACAAGTGGACGCTGCCAAAAAAAGATACTAGACTAAAGTCTAAACATTGATGATGCCAGAATCATCACATCTTGAGTATAAAAGAAGGATCCCTTTGCTTGTCTGTGCCTTCTATTAAACTGCAGCTATTACACCGACTACTTCATCTAACTAAACTGTTATCGCTTCCTCCTCTTGTTTGCGTCTTGAGAGCATCACTCTGGATCATGAAAGTACAGTAAATCTCCAGAATGCATTCACGATGGAGCCAGAGTCCCATAAAAATGCCTCAGACCTCATCAAGTGTGTCATGTTACTCTGGTAGCTATAGCACCGTGATTGAAAGACATACTTCCATTTTCAAAGACACAAAGCATTTTTTTTTCCTCCTGAGGACTGGTTTCAGTCTCTTATAAATCACGTGTATTGCTATAAGTGATGGAAAGCCACTGCTAGACCTGGCTTATTCTGAGTTATGGGGCAGCATAATGAATCTAGCAGAGGGTGAAACAAAGGGCATAACTTCTACAAAGTTGTTATTTTTCCCAGTAGGTGCACCAGAGCTTTAGGACAAAAACAAATCCATTTGGAAATTTTACTGCTTTGACTGTGTTATACTGCCTGGAGGGTGTCCATGAAAAACCAGGAGATATCTAAGAAATCATTCATGTGTGGTTTTACCTCTTCAGACATAATATTGGCAGTGAGCTGTCATATGTTTTAAGTATAATCTTAGGCCACTCTTCTCCATCCTCCTGGAGCAAAACAAGGCAATAAAGATTAGACAAGACTTTTTGTTTTTCTTGTTTTTTATCACTATTGTTTGTAAAGGATTAAATGACCTGAACAGAAGACTTATAGCCTCTTTGCTATTTAATCACATCTCTTTTTTCAGCAGTACATGTTTTAAGATGTTAGCTTATTGTCTAGTTCTGCTATTTTTGCTGATATTGTTGCTTGCTGTCTCAGATGAACCAATGATGTTTGTGCTACAGCCATTTCTTGTTTATTCCAACACTGGTGGTTTGAAGTTTGAAAGAGCTGAAACCAAACTTTAAAATTTTGTTTACTGATTTTCCAACAACATTTGAACACAGTGGCACCAGACTGTTTGATTTAGTGAGTGAGTAGTACATCATCCGCATGTATTTGTTGATCAAATTTTTTTGAGCCAGTCTCAGAGGAAATGAACTACATTGCAGCCTGTAAAGTCACTCTGTGCAAAAGGCTATCTGCGGTGCTCAAATTTTATGCTCAGCTTTGACTTAGTGGGTTTTTCTTTTTTGTTTTGGCACATCAAAGGGCCCATGTAGACTTCTGTGTAGTCTGGGTCTTTCTCTCTGAGCAGGGAGATGAAAGGTTGGGTTACATAAGTTCGTAAGAGCGAAAGGCTGTTTATGTGTGTGCCTTGAGAGTCTCACTGATTCTAGGACCTTCTAATGGAGCAGGACTCTGCCACGACCACGGCGGAGCCTGCTGCCAGCTCCTATACTGTAAAAGCAAAAACGCGTCATCGGAGCCCTGAAGGATAAGACAAGCAGCTCACAGGCTGGATCTGGATAATACTATCATTTAAAGTCATTTACATCTCATACATGAGCCTTGTTCCTTCCTTTTCCATCTTGTATGTTTATTTTGAATGCATGAAAAGGTATGTGCTTGTTTGATGGAGTTTTAAAGTGACGCACAGATATTATCAAGCTGATGATTGCAGCTGTAGTGATCAGGCTAGAAAATGAAGGATGAGAGAATGAAGCTGTTTGTTGAGAAAGGGCAAACTGCTCATATTGCATTTTTTTAAACAACCTTCTAAATGTCAAACTATGGAAAGGCTGTTGTGCTTTATGAATGGGTGTGCACTGCATTGTGTGTGATTGTTCTATTAGTGAAGTTGTTTCCGAACTGTCAAGGTTGCCATTTTTTGTGGAACAGTACCCATTGTTGCCAGAACCTTGACCAAAGGATGAGGTGGACAATAACTATCCCACAAAAGTAGCCAACAAACCAGACCTCATGTCCTACCCTGCTAAATATGTCAAAGACACTGTAAGTGATCAAAATGTCACCTAAAGGGTCTGCTGTGACCCTTTAGTGTGAATCCTGTGAATCCTGACTTGATTTACAATAGAGGTCTGTAAAGGCGTTTCAATCAGCATCTTACTATGAGTGATAGGATTCTAAATGAATGCACCCCTTTTTCCCAAAGTTGTAATTGTCTTGGTTATTTCACATTAAACATTTCTGTCTGTGCTCGTCTCACTAGTTTGAAGAGGGTGGGGTTCAGTTAGAAAAAGAGATTTAGCAATATTATAGGCTACTGTCAATCAAACATGATAAAATCATGCCCACATAGTGCTGATGATACACATTAACTGTGACTTTGAGTATTAAACTGTTCATAAATAAATATGAAGAACACAAAGATTGAAAGTGTTCAGGGATTTTAAATACAGGGACTATCGCCAGAAAACAGCCTGATATAAGTTTAATATAAGTTTTAAGTAAGCAGTAAAATACTATTAATAATGATAATGATGACTTCAGTTATAAGTTAATAAACATTAAAAATGCTAATGCTTCACTGGGATGACTTTCTTCTGAAGAAATCTCAACTGTGGATTATCTTGATTACTCAGGGCTTTGTATCTACCGAAACACATTGCTGCTGAACTTAAATTTTTAATGCTGTAAGGAACACAAACTAATTTTCTAATCACCTTTTCTGAATTGGAGTGGGAGAAGAAGTGTCAGGACCAGATAACTTAAAAACCTCAGCACATAAAACTGAAGCTATCTGTGTGGTTAGACCCAAATAGAGGTGTATATGAGTGAGGGGAAAGATGAGTATACATTAAGAAACATCCCTCAGTCTTCAATTCAGTATAAATATCACTGCATTTTTGCAGTCACAACTGTACAGAGTGAACTCCCTCATAATAAAGCAAAAGGAGCAGTTACACCGCTATGGTATTTGTTTAGATCTAAGCAGCGCGGTGGGAAAACACTCCACAAAACACCACTGTCCAGACAGGCACATAGCACTGGCGACTGAAACCCACGTTTTTTCTAATGTTTTCCCTCACAGCATGACACAACTCAGTGACCTCCACTGACACAGTAAATTACACCTGAATTATCAATTTGGCTCTTATACTGAGCCCCTTGCCTCAGTGTGTGCAGCAGCAATTTGTCACAGCGACATGCTGAGTTTTTCTGGGCTTCTCAGTTCTGGGGCAGAGATTCCTGACAGAGGCAGGGGAGGGGGTGTGGGGGTGTTTATGTTGACTTGACTCTCCTGCAACGTGTTCACCTAAAATCAGTGACAGAGCCGCACCGATGCATTTGGTGACTCCCAAGAAAGTGGAAAACAGGTTTACAAGGCCTGTGGGAGGACACAGTGGATGGTAATTAGACAGCGTAAAAATCCTCAGCCTCCACCATCCCCTTAGGCAGTGAATAGGAGCTAAAGTAAACCAAACCTGACTGTGAAATTGCATTAGACGTCTGCGCTTAATGGAAAGTGAAAAAAATAGACAAAACCCATTTTTTGCATTTATGAGCGTTTCCATTCTCCCCACACTTCCTCAGCTCTTTGCATCACCACTCCTGCTCCTCCTCTCTCCCACTACCACACAGTATATCTCCGTTATGGTGCTGCTTCTGTTGTAGGACACTAACAGAAACAGGATGTGCAGGTCTGCGGTTTGAACATGTTTCTGTCTCTGTTTTCCCACAGATGCTCCCCCGCTCAGATTGGGACCACAAGAGAGGCTCCCGAGGATCACAGGTTAGCACTGTCCACAGAAAAAGAGACACACTAGTAGTAACAATAATGATAAACAGCTGACAGGAAAACACACACACACAGGAACTAGCTTCCTGATCCCTGTCACTCGCCTACACACACCTTATAAATGACGCAAAAGGCAAAAATCTGACCACTAATAAGGTCTGTTCACCCACTAATTTTGGCTGTGGTTAAACAGCATGTCCAGAGGTGTCACTTCCCACCAGAGTCCTTGTTGTACTCTGTTAGTCCAAAGGACGCAGGGCCTGTGAGTTGGCTGTAAGGTGCTGCACAAGCCATTAAAGCCCAGGGAATTGAAACTAGAGGGATTTGGCACAGGAGACATAGCATGTAGAGGGCAGACACATGCGGCCACATCCTTGAGATTACCTTTCCCATCTTTTGGGGGGCATACTGTGTGTGTATGTGTTTGGGAATTGATATATTGAGCTGCTACAGAGCCACAGGGCTGAACTCTGGAGTATACGAAGAGCAAACAATGCTGTTGGCACTGGCATGGCCATATACAGTATGTGTGTGTTCTGTACTGCATGTTCTCCTATCAGGAGGATATCCTTTGGAAATGAATAGACTGTGCATCTGGGCTGACAACATACAGTATGCTTGGGTAGCAGCGAATGCCGCAAAGTTGTGTTTGGAGGGAAAATTAGGGGATTTTTCATGAATAGTGATCATAACTGTGCAGTGCAGGATTGGGCTTGAAATCAAATTATACACTGTATAATTTCCTAGAGATGCTAAGGCTCATATAGTGGTATATCTGTTCCCAAAATCAGCCTTACAGCATTATCCCCTCAGAGTGGAGAAATTTTCAAATAGCATGTTACCCCTTTGAATTATTGTCCAAGGCTCAAATCAATTTGTTATGTGGGGTTAGTAGGCAAGCACATATTTTTTGATTGATGCATTCCCTAAGCTGCCATTTAAATTCAGTGGTCAGTTCAGTCTTTTTTTATTTGGATTGGTGCTACACGTTAGTCAGTGGAATCCCATAATAGTCCAGAGACTGACAAGACGTGTAAGAAGTCGAGGCTTATGTTGGCATCTCTCTCCATCTCGTGGCTATTTTCCCTTGGCTCCGCTCTCTCGGGCCAGGTTGATGGTCAGAGAGGCTGGTAGCGCTTCCCCATGGCATGGCACGGCACCTCGTAGCGTGTGTAAATCACACACTCCACTCTTTAGCCAGTGACCAGAGTGCTTGATTGATCTCCACTGTGTTATGTTCGCCAACATGCGCACATTAGCAGGCTCAATTTCCAAACCACATCTCTTTTTTTTCCCCTGTCCAAAGCTTGCGGTGGATGTTTTAGCTTAGGAATTGACAGTGAAGTTATGTATGGAAAGAGCTATTTAAATATTTGTATTCGACTTGAAAACACATTGGTTTTGGAACATTACCCGTGGAGATTATCAGAGAAAAGAGTGTTTGTAGGCCCGGATCTTGTGACTGTTATTCTAAATTACAGAAAGGCTGGAAGAATGGTCTGTGAGGCAGACAAGCCATGACATTGCAGTCATGTTGAAGATTTCTCAAAGTCATTGTGAGCACTTCAAACACTTGAGATCAGCGTTTCTTAAACTGCTGGGTTTGGGAGTTGAAAAAGGTCACTGCCCTTTTTCTGGTTGCTCCCATCATGACAGTCTAGTGGAGTATTTTCTCATTAAATTGAGTCCTGTGGCAAGACTAAATTTAAGGCTGAAATAGGATGGAAACATTTAACTACCTGCGCTTTTTGACTGTCCTCTGCCTGTGAAATAATTGGATCTGCCCACAAATGATACAGAGGCATTAGCAATTTTCAAACTCCTACTTTTCATGACGTGGGATAGTAAAACACCTCTGAGCTGGTGCCATTTCTCTGAGAGAGACAGAGGAACTTGGTTTTATTTATAGTATGCCTATTCAGTTTGCAAGATTTTGAAAAACTTGTGACTGTGCCCACTGCAGTGCTGATGATGGATATATGTTTAACCACTTGTATCATGTGGTAAGTCATCGCTCACTCGTCGCCTAGCATAAGCCATCTGTTTTACCTCATGCATCTCTTTTGTTTGCTCTGTCCGTCATTTCTTGCTTCTGCCTCTACCAGTCTGTCTGTGTGTCTGTTTCTCTACCTCTGTTTTTTTTAATCTTCGTTGGCTCCTTTGCTGGAATCAAACACCCTGAAATATGTGGAAGGAAAAACAAGTCTCTCCTTGGAGATGAGATGCATGCATGTAAGGGGTCAATTGGCCTGACCTTTCCCAGTAAATATTTAATGAGGCAGTTATTCTTTTTTGTTTTGTTTTGACCCCCCCTACCCCACCCCCCCACTCCCAACATCACCCACATCCCACCAACACCCCCCTCTTTTAATAAAATATGTAATAGCGTGTAATTGTATCCTGGCTGCAGCTGAGGACCTGGCTCAGCACAGCTTCAGTCTTAGCTGACGGAGGGGTTGTGAGGGGAGTTGGGTCGTGGCGGGGGGAGGGTTGGTTTGGAAGTGGGAAGTTTTGTGCTGCTGGGCGTAGTTTTGGCTGTAGGAGCTGAGGCAGAGAGTCGAGGAGTGTCTCGGTGGAGTTTTGTGTTACTGCTCTACTGTGATTCACACTGTATCACTGCTCTGTTATTCTAAGTAGAGAACATCACCATCTCCCAGGCTCCTCTTCGACTAATCCATCTCAACAGATGTAATCAGGGCCATTACACTAACTGCACTGCCACTGAAATAGAAAACTGTGCAGTAATGATTTTTCAAACATGCTAAGAGTTCTGCATAAATGAAATCAACCTGAGAAAAAATAATGGACTCACTTAAGTATTTATTTTTAATATATCTTCCAGTTTCTTGCTCAGCACATTCCTACATTTCTCAGAGTGTGAGGGTTTGTGTGTGGGGTTAATTGCAACGTAAGCCACACAGTGAACGTATCTGTGTGCCTTATTAAGAGCCAGAGTTGCTTACATTATCGAAATGTGTTTACTAAGAGAATCAAATACCTTTCTTTCTCTAGTAGGCCCTGAGGCATTTGTCCAGTCTCTAGCTCTCCCATGGGATACATTATATTCTCACCACTGCACAATTTCAAGAAGCCCACACATCACTGTCATTTTACCAGAGGCTTAGGGGACTGTATATTTAGATGAGGAAGTCAAGGGGTTAAAAGTGCACGTAGGGGACCGTCTCAGAAATTGCAAATATGTGACCTCTCTGTCTGTGTATCCCATTAATAATCGTCATTAGACAGAAGGATCAGTGTTTTGTTTGTTGCACCAAATGCACTTCATCTGTTTTCTGCAGGGTTATTGGCAAAAAAAACATGTGGACACAGGAACACCAACAACATATTTCCATCGCTCAGCATTGTTGCAACGGTCGATGGCGTCACTTGAACTAAATTATGTTTCACATGAGAAATCTAAATTATGTGGGATGCACTTATACACACTAGCTTTAAGCAGATAGTACTCAGCTCTGTTTATTTTATGCATTTTTTAATATAATTTCAGAGATAGGTGTAGTTTGATTTAGTTATTCATCAAAAACAGTCAGATCTCCACTGAATTATTTGCAAATATTATCTGGTCCATTTTTGGTGCACATTACTGCAACTAAAGCTAGAGACACAGCTGAGCAGGCCGTGAGTACAGAGAGGCTGTGTGGACAAACAGCTTCTCACTCTTCAGGAGTGATTGCTGGTTTGTTTTGACTGGCCCTCGGTTGGGTTTACATGAACTGCTGCGCGGGTGTTAATCTATGGCATGTCTATTGACGTACTGTTCCAAACTGCGTTCACACAGGCAATTAAGAACATTGATCATGTACACTGTTGTTATTCATAAAATGTCATAACAGAATGTTTATGCATGGTTTAGTATATTAATTGGCTTGCTGAGGAATCATAAAAAACTGTTTATTGATGCTTGTAGTCAGTTTCATCAAATGTAGCAGCAGAAGCTGGGGGCTTGAGACCAAATATCACACAGCTTTGCAACCAAAGTTGCTGGCACAGTGGCTGGATTAGAAGTATAACTGGGTGTGTAAAGAGCTGGCATCAGTCAAATCAGGAACTTTCCTGCTTTTAAAGGTGCCTCCTGCCAGTTAAGTGCAAAAGATTGGCCAGCCACAAAAATACCAAAGGGTTGCAAGCAGGTAAAAATCCACATGCTCGAAAAAATGACTTCTTAGCACAAGGTCACTACAGTGAATCTGGAGCGCACAAAAATAGACCTATAAGTTTTAAAAATTAAATAAATGCTGCTCTGAATAACCCAGCTGTTTAGGCACCCTTGAGCAAGGCATGAAGTTGTAGTTTACACTCACTTGTTCCACAGGCTGAAGTGTAACATACTGTATAGCGTTGTTTGGCTGCTTCATGTATTTAAAACTTAAAAAAAAAACACTTATTTGCGTTCTTGCAGAGAGTTAGATGAGAAAGATCAATATCACTGCCATGTCTCTAAGGTAAAAATAAATCTAGAGACAGTTTTTCTATTTGGCTACATCTATCTACAGGTAGAGACTGAAGAAACTAGGTACATTGTGTTAATTATTGAGCATCATCGATGCCAGCAGATTTTGTTACCCTTGGACAGAGTCCAAGGGTAACAAAATCCCCCCTGTCCCCCCCCCCGTTCCTAGTCTTTATGCTAAGCTAACTGGTTGCGGATGGTAGCTTCATATTTACCATAGTCAAGAGACTGGTATTTTCCTCGGCAAGGACTCAATAAGCATGTTTCCTAAAATGTCAGACTAATGCTTTACCACGTTCTCTGTGTTCCTGGGTCAGTAGTAGTCGTTTTCAGAAGTTTTCAATGTCCCAAAAGGCAAAATAAAAGTGCCAGTGTTCAATTCAATAGGCAGTGTATTTATCTGGCTGAATGAGGGCTTGTCAGTTTGTCACTTTCCCACCATGCAGGCTTACTGCTGCCAGCTGTTTTCATGGCCACTGACTGTGCGTATCTTGCCTATAAAAAGAAAGATTGATCCATCTCACTTGGAAACAAAGTAATAATGAATAAGTTTCATACCAAGGAAGCTGTTGTTTTAATGATCAAAGAGACAGCTTTGTCTTTTGCTCTGTAATTTAAAGTCATTACTCCCATATCTCCTCCACACAACTCTCTGAGGTGCTGGATCCCAGACTAACTCTGAAGGGTGTATTTCTCAGAAAAATCTCCACAGAGAGGAGTGTGAGCCAGTGGCAGACGGTTGTTGACAGTTCCCAGATGTGAATGTGTGTTAATATGTGTGTGGTGTAGGGCAGTAAAAAGAGCTTGTATGCTTGAGGAACCATGTAAAAATAAGTAATTAAGCACATATACAGTCTAACTGGAAAGTTAAAATACATTGATTTTAATCACTCTGTTTAATGGACTTTACAAACACTACACGTGTGTCCAAAGTAGGAAAACCCACTATGGTATTCTCTGAGAAACATTAAGAATTTTGCAGTGCGCCATCGTAACATCTGTCCAAAAGCTTTTTCCTGTTATACTTGCAGTTCTTTTTCCCAGACAGAGGTCACTGCGTGGGGCTCATGCAAGATCTATCCTCTCAGAGGATGAAGCCTGCAGCTACAGAGGTGGCCATGGCTGATGAATGAAACTGATCATCTAACCTGACAGGAAATGCTTATATAACCTTATGATATTATGTAACTTACTCTCAGTTTGATCTGTTACAGGATGTCCATTGATGATTCTTAAGTTTTGGGTTGCAGATTGTTGGATGATTAGGAACATCAGGAGGTACCTTTCAGCCAAGAGCTTTTAAGGGATGCATAAAAGTTTGAGCCAAGGATGGTCAGGACTTTACATTCTTTATCTTTCCCTGCAGTCAGCTTTGTTTAATAGCTCAAAGCTCTAAGAGAAGTTCAGAGAGAGGGTTTTTCAAGGTAGACATACTCTAACAGCAAATTCACTCTAATACAGCAAGTTTATGGCTTGTATATCGTAGCAGACAGGTTTTACCACTTTTTCAGGTCAATAAGAATGGGACAAATTCAGTGGAAACAAGAGCCCCACTGTGTCCCAAAGCTTACATCTCAATTGCTACCCATGCACCTGGAGCCTTTCACCACACTTTATTTTTCATGTCAGGTTTTGGGCATTAAGTGGCTTATTCCCGGTGCAAAATCAAACCCAACACATTCATCATTCCCTCCCCTTTTATGGCCACCTAGGTCCAGTTTCGGAGTAAGTCAAGCTTAGTGACGCAATGCTCATCCTCCTTGCAAAGTGTGCTTATCTGGGTGCACATGTGTGTCTCTTTGCTGCTTGCTTAGGATGATGCCTTCTGTATTTGATTATGCCAATGTCACGGTTTATATTTGTGTCTGCCTTGTTGTATGTTCCTTATGTTTGAGCTTGAGCTTGAAGATAAGTTTTTGTGTGCTCACACACATGTTTAGAGATGCCCAGACCCCCTTGAGCATCACTGTCCTGCCAGATGTTCTCCAGCAGCCATATTGTCCTTTAACCCCTATTTAGCAAACTCCTAAATCAGCCTGTAAATGAGCTGAGAGACATGCGTTTACATCTTATTCTCACAGCATGCATTAGAGCAGAGTACAGGAAAGAGGGGAGGTAGAAGAAGAAGAGAAGATGTATAAGAGAGGAGGGATGAGAAGAGTACAATAGTTGTCTGTCCAGAAATGTTCCATAGGAATAGTCCCACAGGAGCACTGTGCCAACACTGGTCGTATCACATTTATTAATAAAAGTGTATCGTCACCACATGTGGGGGGGTGCCCTCACATTGCTGAACACACATCTTTTGTATTTTTGCAGACCAATAGGAATATTACATAAATACAGTGATTTATCTGATGTGACTAGGAAAATAAAATGCTAAACCTTCACTGTTGCCACAAGTGGAGGCAAATGAAAGGTGTTCACATGTGTTGTTCAGGTCAACCTCTTGCCACTTAGCCAGTGTAAACAGAGTAATTCTGGGTGCCTGGCAGCTGGTGTCAAAGTGAATGGGACATTGGGGGAGAAAAATCTGATAACATTCTTTGGGGAAAAAGGGAACTCGTGAGCTTATTAGATAAATTAGCTGGCAGCCAAGACTGACCTGTGTTTAGTTGTGGTTGTTCAACTGCTCTAGGCGCAGCAATTAAGAGTGGGCTGTGAACTTTTCACTTTACCCTGTGAAAACAAGGCCAGGTCACACTACGCCAGTGTCTTCAAAGCTGCAGGGCAGACGGTTAGAAACAGACGATGGCTGTTGGCCGTCTGAGAGAGGTCAGGAGTGAGGAAGTCAAAGGTCAGATTCTTGCTGAGACATTGCTAATGACTCCATTCAATAAGCATCAAGTACTACACAGCTGTGCTGAACACGTTTCAGCCAAATGTTGTTGTTGAGATCTTTTAAAGGCTGCTAGTATGTCAACTCCTACTACTGTGAAGAACCACTCCCTGCTCCTCCTCATGTTTTGCTTTCTCTGAGCTAAAAGGAGCCATATAAGGTATAGATTAAAACATTTGATGTGTGAGCGCTTGTAAGTGTGCATGTTTATGTGCGTGCCTGTGCGTGTATTGCTGTGATACCACAACTACAATAGACCTTACGAAGCTTGGCAGAATCTCAGTCTGACACTATGAATATATCAGCTGTAAGAGTGGCCCAAAATCAATTATCTATTGTTTTCTTATTTTCATATTGCTCTTGGTTTGGGTATTGTTCACCATTACCATTTGTTTTATTATGTGCCATGTTGGTTTTTCCCTGAGCTAAGTGCACTTTTGAAACATGATTCGGTTATGGCTTTGTGTGCTGCCAGTGTCCTCATATAATACATTCTCTGTTAACATGGGACAAAGCTCCAGACGAATGTTAATTTTTGCTGCTGCACAATTGGCCTCCCACATTAAATTTGCTGCAGCAGCTTTCAAATCAGTCTTTGTCTTTGTTGTGTCAGCTCTAGTTTGTTGTTGGGATATGATATTTTATGACTGAAGAAAGACTAGAGTTGAAAGAAGTATTCAGATCCTTTAAAAATAGCTACAAAGTAATGCAATAATAATCAATTTCTAGGAAAAAGTATTTTAAAATTTTTTAGCAGTTCAATTTACTGTAGAGTTATGCATCATGTTTTAAAGTCCAGATAGTGTACTATGGGTTTATCAGCGATCAGAGGCACACAAATAAAACTGATGAGAGCAGTGAGTCTGATACATGTAATATGACCCATTGTTTATATACAAATATTGGTTAGTTCAACTTAAGTTAGGAACAAATACCCTGGAATTGTGCTTAAAAATAGTATTTGAGTAAATGTATTTTGTCAGTTTCCACCAGTGTGAAAGATGAAGCTTTTTACACAGTTTTGTTCTACTCTACTGTACAATGACAATAAAGCCTATTCTATTTTTATCTTGATGCCAACACATTAACTACTGTATAACATCAGCATAGCTTGACTGCCAGTTCTGTAGGATAAACAACACAAGTGATGCCAGTGTTACCATTAACCACATTATGTTCTCACAAGGGAGCTGCTGACATAGTTTACGCACCTGCTCTTCACGCCTGCCACCAAGAAGCTGCACACAGCCGCTATCAGACCCAGGCATTAATTAGCATCAGCTCACAACAGCAGCAGTGTGAGGTTTATTTCTTGTTTCTCTGTCTTCCTGTCACCCCATAGTCATCAGGCACCACTGTCATGGTGGACATAGCAGTGATGGGAGAAGCTCACGGACTAATCACAGACCTGCTGGCTGACCCCTCTTTGCCCCCCAACACCTGCACCTCACTGCGGGCTGTCAGCAACCTGCTAACCACCCAGCTCACCTTCCAGCCACTGCACCGGCCACGCCCTGCTCCCCTGCTTAACCCCAGTGATGCCTACACCTGCTCTGACTCAGAGGAGGGACCTGAGAAAGGAGAGAAGACATCCATCCACAAGGTAAGGACATTAATGAAGATCAAGTGTCGTGATTTACACTTTACTGGTAAGATATGCAGTTCTAGGAAACCTGGGTGAAAGTGGATATTTCACCCAAATATCATAAAAGTCAGAATTGTTAATCAAACGTAGTCAAGGCCCAGACACAAAACAATTTTATTTGGAAATGGCTGAAATAATCCTTAGATGGAAATGCAGTCCACCTTATTAGGGCCAAATGATTTATACACCACACGGTGCTCCCCACACATGTTAACCTTTTAGCCCATGTTTCAGCTAATGAGTGTTTCCTGCTCTCAGAGCTTTTAGCATCAAATGAAGGAGTGTATTTTCATAGAGTTGAGTGAAGAAAAATAGAGCTTGTCTACTGCTCGGAGCACTGTTCTCCCTTTCATAGCCACAGCTGTGTCAACATGACAGATGTGCAGAGCCAGACAGTGTGTGTGTGTGTGTGTGTGTGTGTGTGTGTGTACGAGTGTAGAGAAGAGGCAACATGAAGGTGAACATATCTCTCAAAAGGTTACAAAGAGGGACGACTATGTGTCAACGAAATTGGACCCCCACCACTATTATAGATCCAGCTATTTACTGTATCTAAGGAAGATACCTATCCTGACTGTTTTGGAAGCTGGTGTGTGCGGTCAGTGGCTGCCATGCCATCTACCCAATCGCTTGTGTGACAGGTGTATTTTTACATCGTCTGAACTTTGTTAAAGTACCTAAGACAAACTGTGCCTGTGGAGTGACCAGTGAGGCTGCACTTATTATGACTCCCCAGAGATGACGTGCCCAGCTCTGACTGCCCGTGAGGAGAATAGCAGGGAGGAGTGAAGGCGGTTAGTGGAGGAGTGGAAAGCCATGCGCTTGCTTTTCTGCCTGCTGGCTAAGAGTTTGATGTCCACCGTGGTGCATACTAATGCCTTTCAAGCATTTTTCCAAAACTCATTTATTGTCCAATGCAGGGCATGTTCTCTGTGCTGCAGAAATGCCAATGCCTCAGAAGCACATGCTATACAAACATCAAAAAGTTAAGTTAAAGAGTTACATTGATCTCACTTTCCTCATTTAAACAGCTTTAGAAATAAGTCCCCTTACACATTTGAATTAACACTGGTGCAGCAGCAGGCAGCAGCTGTATTTTCTTTTTTTGCAAGGATGGCCTGGTTTTGCCAGGCAAATTGCCGATGGTGATGTGTGTGTGTGTTTCTGTGTCATGGTTGTTTCTGCTTTTAGTGTGTGTCTTCAGGGCTTTCATTAAACATGGAACAATGGAGCTGCAAAATCATACTACAGCACCACTTTTTAAACACATTAATTAAACACATATTTTCATGCAATTTTAGTGTACACTTGTATAAGACACATTAGTAATACATTATTCACCGCACTACATACACACTGATTGTGCTTGGCTTTTTTGTGGGTGTGTTAATCTGCAACTGAATTCAATGCATTCTAATATCAAAGTCATTTTCTATCTTTATTGGGCTAATATTAAGGTTATGGTAACAGCTCCAGAGCAAATCTAAGTAAGTCCCCTAAAGTGACCTAAACCAACACCCTGTGTGAGTGTATGCGTGTGCTTGCTCTCACAGTATATGACGCCTTGCTGTGAATGGGCTCATTCAGGATTCTGAGGCGATCTTTACTAGGTCACCATGCAGAAGGCTGAGAGAGAGAGCCTGCCATGTTTAGTGCTGCTGTGCCAAGGCTGCTGCATGGCACTGAACAGATGGAGGCATCGCAAGGGCACAGACCACTGGGAATCACAGAGAAAGAGCAAAGAAAAGACAAATAAAGAAAGCAGCCGATAGAAATGAGACAAAAGAGATTTACTCTTGGCTGAATCCCTCTGATGGAATGTATCTGTGCAATGCAACACTGACATTGTATGTAATAATGTACCACAAGTAGCACTCCTGGCACAGCTGCCTGCCAGTATCCTCCAGTCAGTGATGACCGCAGTGTTGATTCTCTGTGAATAAAGTGAAAAAAAAATTAAGAAGAAATGTCTCCAAACAAGAAAAAATTTCCAAGTTATATCACCTGCATCATTTGTTTCATCTTAGGCAGATGCAGGAAAAACAACTGTCTCATCTAGATGATCCATTTGACTGGAGACAAAGCGAATAAGCATTTACTTTATCTTGCAGGTGGGAGTACTTTTAGAGCTTTTATCTAAATGCAAACACAATTACAGCAATGTTTTTTTTTGACTCCCACACTTAATCATTGGTGAAGATTGTATTCATTTCCAATACAGTGATGAGGAGGGTTTTCCAGTAGTGTTAACTGTATATGTGTATGTATATATGTTTTTCCTGTGTGTGTGCAGCGTCTGAGGCGGAGTCTCCACCCTGGTCTTCTGAGGAGGATCTCCTCCACATGGACCACCACCACCTCTGCCACAGGCCTGCCCACCATAGAGCCTGGGCCTGTACGAAGGGACCGTAGCGCCAGCATCAAACCCTACCATGAAACACTCACCTGCAGGTACCTGAGCTACAACTGACTGTTACCTTCATTCTCATTTTTTTCTTTTCTCTCCCAACATAAACCTCCTCTGTCTTCAGACCCTTACTTGTGTTCAAGCAAGGATCTGAGCAAATGCAACCCCACTTTTACTTTATTGTTACTTGCTAATTAGGACCTGCTGTGCTGTGCTGTGTATTATAGGTATACATGACTATGAGACAAATGGCTACCACAGAATGACACATCACTCCGAAGGCTATGAGATTCAGTCCCAGCAGTGTGGCTGTAGTTGTACCAAAGACAGCAGTGTGAGTGAACAGTAATGGTGCAGCAGTTTGGAAAAGGATGTGTGTGCAATGGGAGCCAGAATGGAAATATGCCCCACAGGCGAACGCATTAACCTGAATAACTAAACTACACATCAACTCTCAGCACATTAATGCTGAAGATAGCATAAGACAACACAAAAGTATTATGGTTGTAGGCCTGTATGCATGTGATATAATGGACAGGGCATGGCTTTATATGGGTGTTTTTAAGGTTCCTGAGTACAGTATTTTATTTTGGGGTGAGGGGGTGTGTGCACGTGTGTTGTAGGACTGAGAGGGTTGCAGGTTATGTGTGCATGCGGATGAGTGTTTGTGTGCATTCATGTGGTACTGTGTGTGCAAGCATGTATGTGTGTGGTGGGGTTTGTGCCTGGATGCATTTGGTTTAGCCAAAGCTGTTGAGAAAATCTGACCTGATAGTTGCATTGTGTTCAGACAGGACTTACACAGATGCAGTGAATCAGTAGAAATATAAAGATGCAACAGTCACATATTCTTGAAAACACAACAAATAACTGTTTCTGCTGTTTTTTATTTTGCCATAAAATTACATTGCTGCATTAAATCTTGAGTAAACACGGTCCTAATTTATTAGAGTAGTTATGATTACTAAGTGAACTCTTTCAACATAATTTACCATGATCAGTGCAGAGATTGTATTCCTTACAATTACATTGTGATTACTGTGACGTTATGTTTTGATAATCTTAGAACAGCTCAGGGGAAAGAATGTTTTTTATGAATTTCAAAGGGGTAGAAAATGGAGATTCAGCTTGAAAATCTTCAGCTGTGCATGTTTGCGTGCACTTGAAAATGAGTTATCATGCATGCAATGTTTTTATGATGTGGATGCTCAAGCAGTGCAAGGCAGCACGTGCTCCCTGTCCTTAAAATATTGAATATGCCTCAACAAGAAAGAGTCTCTTTCAGTTTCCCCACTGTTGAGTTTGTTTCACAGGCACAAAAGTCTTGTGATGGAGGCGAAGGGGACAATTACAGCCATGTAACTGTACATGGTGTAGGTTCAGAAAGCCATGTCTGACTCAAAGATGTGGTGAAAACAGCCTCCATGGATTCAAATAATACAGTTTCAGCTGATGGTCACCTTTGTGTTGTTCAGTTGCAAGAGCTGTCTCCAGTGGTGAAAAGTAACACTAAGGTTCAGCTTCTAGTTCAATCATTTGTTTTGCTCTACAGAAGCTAGCATGCTAAGCAGCTAGCCCCAATTCAGCCAGCCATCACTTTCCAATAGCTTTCCTTAAGTATCCAGTCCATCCATCACCATCACTGCTCCTGGCAAGAAGCTACATTTAGTGGCAGAGAAAACTTACAAATAGCCCCTTTTAAAAGATACATGCCATGTCAATTTAGATCTCTTGAGCTCAGTTTTCACTACAAGCTTTATGCCTGGAACTTGAGATTTGAATCAGCTTGCTCACATATTTACCAGACCAGTCAGCAAACTTTTAGATAAAAACTAACTCACTGCTTTTGCAAACTCCCTGAACTTTGCTAACAATTGTTCAAACTAGGTGTTTTAGATGTAAAATGAGGCATGACTCTGCAGCTGCATGGCCTATTTCCCACCTCAGATTAATTTAGAAACTAATTTTGGTGGATTGTTTTTTTTTGTTTGTTTTTTTTTTTGTGAAGCAAAGACCAATCACAGGGTAGCAAGTGGTTTGTCCAATCAGGTGTACAAAGGGTTTGTTGTTGGTGACTAATTGAAGGGTACTGTCTTATAGTTGGTATACTGTATACTCTTATGCAGTTTACTTGAAATGATGTCTGTCTCAAATGAATGTATCCATGTTGCTGACAACAAAGGAATCTGTATATTCTTGTGCGTCAGTATTGTTTGTTGTGATGAGATTTGTTTCATGAAGCCATTAATTTATTATGGCTGTACTGTTAACCTGAACTGTTCCCATAAAAACACGTGGCTCTTGTCTTCCAAGGTAGTGGTTTAAGCCCAGCTGCCTGGAGAAACTAACTAGCCAGCCAGACATTGTCTGCAGCTCGTGTTAGATAGACGCAGCTACAGTATTTGCTTAGACTGAAGATTAGATCCAGTAATATTTCCATTGCTTTTTGCCCTATTGGCACATAGAAGGTCTTCTTTATAAGCACTTATTATAAAGGGGAGATCAGTGTGCTGCTGCATCCATCAGGACAGATCATGTAACACATGAGTAAAAGCAGCTTCAGTACCTGCACAATGTAAAAATATCTACTTCTGTTAAAATAATGTGTGTGAAATATGAATTGAGCCTTCTGCAGAAAGTTGACCTGCTCACACTATAAGGCCAAAAGTATGTGGACACGTCTGTCCACACTTCATCCTCACTTGTGTGTACTTTTGGCCTGGTGCTGTTTTTATGTTTGCCCCCTTTGTTTTGATTACAGGAAATCCTAATTTTACAACATGTAGTTATATTTTAGATACTAGTTTGTGTCCACCTTTGTGGCAAACATTTGGAGAAACAAGACACTGCTCTAGTGCACAATATGAAGTGCATAGGGACATTTTTTTTTAGAGTGGACCAACACAGTGCCAAAGTTTTCTAATGCTCTTATGGCTGAATGGGCGAAAATCCCAATAACCAGGGTACAAAATCTCTCTCAAAACTTCTTTGAGGGATAGAAATGCTTTTGAAGATTTTAAGCTGAGTTAACACTAATCACAGTAGGTGTTCTACAAATAATGCTAAAGTTTATTGAACCATTTTTCCTCCTCCAATTCCTTTAATAAATATGTTTATTTGTTCACAATTTACTTTACATATGACAGTTTATCCATAAGTTAGTACTGATGTAATTTACTAGAAAATTGATTTTAAAAAGTCTTCAACTTCAACTGTCCTCAACTGCTCTGAGCAAGGCACAGTTAAAAAAAATCCCACACACTGTTATGTTTTGTATTGAGTCCTCCAAAGAACTGTGTGGGCTGTGTCTGTCAGTGGCTTGTTTGGGTCTGTTTCGACAATGACAGTGTGATACTTGAACAAGTTCTGTAAATGTAAGCACACTGAGCAGCTTCTGTACACAAAGCCCTGTCGCCTGGTCTTCAAGCTCAGCCCAGCCCAGCAGCAGGCCCCAGCCATGGCCACTTATGGTGGTGTGAGTATAAACAAACACCTGGGCCTCTCCCCAGTCACCAGAACTCCACAATTAATACACACTCAAACACACGCACACACACGTGTGCTCGCTTAGACACACTGTCACAGCTGCTTCTTCTGGCACGGGTTATACAGACACAATTGTACAGAGAGTCTCTGGGTTTAGTTTACTGCAGCTGAGAGGGCTCTCTTCTGACTAACACTTCATGTAAATTTTGTTTTTCTAAAATGAAAAAGAGGGCTGGTAAGGCCTCAGTGTCTGGCTAAAAGACACTTAAACAGGGCCCATGCCTAAACACAACCACTCAGTGTTGTTGGGATCAAACCTGTGATCGTCTCTTAGCAATCGGCAACCTGCCAACACATTACCTCTCAAGTGGGCTTTAACACTGCGATCACAAGTTTTAGGTGAGTAGAGGGGAGTGTTGTAATTTATGTGCTGTAACCAGTATATGTCAGTGTTATCCATGTTGAATTTATTTACAGATCAAACAAAGGACCAATAACCATTCCTGATATGTAATGAGTCCTCTCAGAGAAGTGATTTTTTTGGAGAAGGAGAGAGAGAACACATGGAGGGGGTTTGGGGAGAAAATGAACACATGGCTTCAATTGAATTCTCTCTGCTCCATCATCAAATCTGTACAATCTTAATTAGGACATTAGGCTTCTCTTTTTTCGGCCTCCTTTTTCCATCATGTCAGCTTTCAGTGACGTACGGTGTTAAGAAGAAATAACACCAACTTCAAAGCAACAATATCGGCTTTTTATCGGACAGACCCGGTAAAAAGAGGGCGATTGAATACCTTCCATTTTCCTCGGCCCCGGCCACTGTGCTGTTATCTTCTTCACGTCATCTGGCTCCAGAGTAGGTAGATTACTGGAAGCAGAAATAATGGCTGCTGTGTTTATCGTGGCTTGGACACTGTCCGTTTGGGCTCTGAACCAAAGGTAATCTGTCAACCTGCTGTGAGTGGTTGAGTATAAAATCAGGGAGTAAACTGGAGCAAAGAGGGAAGCGGGCAGAGACCAGTCAGGGCTTATTACATGGCTCGATACATTAAGATAAGCAACATAGGAGGAGGAGAGGTGGCGGGGCTGTTCTCAGAAAAAGTAGACAATGTTGCAATTTATACAGTATTTCCTACTGCAGGATAATTAACTTCATTAAGGTTCATACTTACAGTAAGAATGCCATGGTGCATTTGTTTTAGAGTTAGTGAAAAAAGGAGGGATTTTCCACTGAGACAGACTCACAATTTACTGTTGTACAACAGTTAGGGTTTTTTGTTTTTTATTATTTTATTATATATGAACCAAAAAGATAAATTTGACCTTTCATCAGTGCTTTTCTAGAACTTAGTTGATAAGTTGATTAGTCAAATGACATAAATTTCATCTGCAAATATTTTGATCAGAAATTAATCATCCAATCAAAAGTGACAAAAATTTCAGTGTGATGCTTCTCAAATGCAAATATTTGCCTTTTTTGTTTTGGTTGCACAAAACAAGCAATTTAAAGAAGAACTTCAGAATTACAAGAGCCATTTTTTACTATTTTCTGACTCTTCATAAACAAGAAGATTAATTGATTAAATGAGAAGATGATTTGTGCATTAATCCATGATTAAATACTCACTAATTACTAATTATCTAACTTATCGTATCTTAATTACAGCTCTATGTATATCTGTAAAATGTTGATTGACAACATATTTAATTTGTTTTTCCTTCAGTAATTCATACAAAAGATATACAGTATCAGGCACTTGTAGCAACTACAGTGTAATTTAGGTTTTTATGTTTGCAATCACAGCATTGGTTAAGGTTGGAGAGAGATCATGACTTTCGTTATATGATAAAAAACTATTTTGCTAATCTTTTCCGCAGTGTTTTTGTTTCCTAAACCTAACTGCACTGCAGGATGTTTCCTTCACTGAACAAACATGTTTGCAGGCAGCAGTTAAGATTTTTCCTAAAGATATTGGATAAAACAGATTACCGGTATATATATGTCATTTCTTGGAGACAGGGTTGAAACAAAAACATACAGGAATGTGTGTTTTTTCTTAATACTGTTAGTATATCTCAGTGGGACAGTTAAATTACTGTAACTACGGTGCTAACTACTGTAACTACACTTAAGAAGTTTTTTGTGATAAAAGCAGAGTCGCTTCATACCTGACTGACAGATTCCTGAAGTGAAAATGGCTGGCCTTTCTTATTTACATTCTGTGCTGAAGGCTCAATGTCAGTAGCTGAGGTTATTTTGCTGCATTAGCAGAATAGGAAGAGTGTCTGCCAGTTCCTCAACTTTCATTAAAAGTAAACCTTTTAAGCCAAGTGCTGCTGCCTGCCCAGACCCCCCTGACAATAATGTACTAACTGTTCGCCCGCCAAACTATCAAACTATTTTATATTCCACACCTGCTAGGCATTACACACAGTGGTCCGACCTGGCCATGCAAACACAACAGAACTTCCTTTGTTGGGGCCTCAGGACCATTAGGCAGGGTGGGTACAGCTCAAAAGTGTT
The DNA here is from genome assembly GCF_001640805.2 of Lates calcarifer. Classification (NCBI taxonomy): domain Eukaryota; kingdom Metazoa; phylum Chordata; class Actinopteri; family Centropomidae; genus Lates; species Lates calcarifer. The sequence continues at coordinate 9,309,247 of NC_066842.1, read as the reverse complement.
CAAGAAACAATTTATCAGAAGAAGATAGACACACTACAGGCCTTTGTGCTCCCTGTGACACCATGCTCTAACGGCAGGCATTTCCTGCTCCGAGAAGGCAGGTTTTACAACATTTAGGGAGAGGTATTTTAATTGGAACCACCTACAGCCAGACAGTGGCCTCAGTGGAGAAACATGGAAAAGCTGTTGAGAGCGGCTCGGGAGGCTCCCCGTGGTGTCACTACGGCTAACTAACCCGCACAGGCCAGCTTTAAGGCTCTTTCCGTAAAAGATAATATTTGTTGTTTGATTTATAAACCAGTCAGTTAATGTGAATATTTTCATCTGTCTCCTGAGGTTGTGGCTAGCAGTATACGCTGTTCCTGTGGCTGACAGTGGTCTGTCATAAATCTCAAAGAGGGTGGGCTCACTTTCTAATGAGTCATTTATTACAGCGCCAGTACCGGCAACTGTTTCACATTTGTTTTGTAGTGTATTCCCATTGCATTGTGTTAATGTGTGCATCCATTAAGTTCATTAATGAGAATTTTTCTTGAAGCATCTGTAGATCGTCTGTTTCATGTTGGGACAGCACAGTAGGAATCTCATTAGGTTTTTTTTCTTGACAACTTCTGCCGACTGGTTGGACATCAAAGACAGATGTAGTGAATGGCGTTATTCCCAATTCTTTGGCACAGCTACAGACACCAATGGCTTGCACATTTTGTTTTCTACAAGCAAACACACATGTATTATTTTGCATTTGCCCCCCCCTCCTTCCCTTTAGCATTTTCTGATGATTTCGGGGTCTGGAACAGTTTTTAACTTAATGTTCTGCCAAACAAAACCAGCTATGTAGAATTCTCAACATTATGATTCACACCAAATTTACTCACAACAATAATTGAATTTCGTCTTATACTACCAAAACTACAAAACATATTCTTTCATTTGACTTGTACAGCAGCTGTTGTAATACATACTTGGATGCAATCAGATCAGCAGATCAGAGGATTAAATTGATCGTGATAGTATGTTGTTTTTTGACATTTAACTGTGTCTTTCAGTGGAGCCTCTAGAGCCTACAGAGGTTGAATATTTCCTTCTTTAAAAATCATTGAAATTGATTATTTCTGACATATATATATATATATATATATATATATATATATATACAGTAGCTGAAGATGCAGCACAGCACTGGCTGCAAATACCACAGTGATACATCAGGGAATATCATGTACTACAGAGTTAAATGTAACATAACTTCTTTTGCACTTTATCTTTAATTTCTAAAACCCCTCTGTGCTACAGCTGTGGGAGACCATACATCAGACTGAGCCATGGGGAGGGCTCAATAGACAAGGGAGACAGGATACCACGGTCAGGTATGCTCTCAGTCTCTGTTCTTTCTGCCTCCCAGCAGCATGTGACGTGTGTGTTTTGGGCATACATAGTGTATCACAGTGTTTCTCCCTCCCTCTGAGACTGCAGCCATTACAATGTGCTGATATAGGTGCCTATATATACAGTACACATGTTCACAACACTCATACGTGCTTCAAGCTAATAATCCTTTTCAGCTAAAGGTGAACATCAGGTTTTGGTCTCAGTCAGAGCAAGAAATTCTTTACACATTCACCAATTTGCGAAACAAATCAGGAGGAAATTCAGTGTTACAAATGCAGACATACCAGTTTCTCTGATGATACAGACTCACAGACTCATGGAGATGCACCAGTGTTAATGAACAAAGGTGCTCACCATCTCTGGGACTTTAATTTTGAGAATTGCAGAAAATAACCAACTATAACAAACTAGGATTAGGGGAAGTGGATATAGCAGAGGAGTGAATTCATCACCCCCACCGCCCACCCAAAAAAAAAAAAAAAAAAAACCTTGCTGATATGCATCAAGGAGATTAACAGTGGATTTTCTCCTCAGGCAGCAGTATGACATTTCTTTGTTTTTTTCATCTACCAGCAGAGGACCAAGTGGTCGTGTCATCAGACTACGACAGCACCCACGAAGCCAACCACAGTGACAGCAGTGATGTAGCACATACAGAGGAGGACACAGAGGAAGGAAAAAACGCCTCCCAGAATGTCATCCTCCACCCACTAATACCTCCTGAGGTACAGTAGGGCCAGTCACATTAGTAGCCTCTGATACAGTATAACTGTTGATGAAGAGCAACAATCAGTCATACTGGAACATACATTATTTACACTGTATTTTTATGTAATAAGTACTTTTCACCATGTGTCATTTGTACAGGACAAACCAATTCTGGCTCCAGAGCCGTTAATAATGGAGGACTTAGAGCCTCTGATGAGTCAACTAAACAATTGGAACTTCCCCATCTTCAGCTTGATGGAGAAGACCAATGGGAAATGTGGACGGATCCTCAGTCAGGTGAGCACATCTGAGAGCATCAGTGACTGAGCTCAGAGGTTAGGTAGAGCGTGACTATTTGCTTAGTTATATATAGGATTTAAGCACCTAAAAATAATACAAACTGCTAATATACTTAGTAGCATTATGTTTCTTTGCATTCTCTCTTACAATTTGATTTTTTGTGTTTCAGGTCTCCTACAGGCTCTTTGAAGACACTGGCCTGTTTGAGACCTTTAAGATCCCTGTAAAAGAATTCATGAACTACTTCCATGCCCTTGAGAATGGTTACAGAGACATACCATGTAAGCTAGAACACCTCTCTCCTTCTCATGTCTTTCATTTTGCTGTATATCCTGGTTTGCAGCTGTAACAATGAAACCAGCCACTAGAGGGAAATGTTATACAGTTTTTTCCAGCGTTACTCATATATGATATATGGCAGCCTTTATGTTGTCACAAGACACAAAAGCAGCCCAACAGTGCACCCTGGTGGAGAAGGTTACACACCCTGAACAGACTTGTTTTCTTTCCTGACCCAGATCACAACAGGGTCCATGCCACAGATGTGCTTCATGCAGTCTGGTACCTCACCACGCAGGCTGTGCCTGGTCTACCCAGTCTCATTACTGATCATGGTTCTGCCAGTGACTCAGGTGTGTTAATTAGTACATGCATGCAGACATTTGCATTACCTGGTGGGGGTGCCGGTATGGATGTGAATCAAGTTTATAAAAGTGTGTCTAAGGTTGTTAATATCAAGTTAAGATGACGCATAACAAATGAGCTCCCATTACATTATTGTTCAGTTTTTCCAACTTTTGTTAAGCCAGTTATGACTGTAAAGATCTTCTATAAGTAGGCCAGACCTTTTTATTTAGATTTTTCCATCTGCCTGCAGCCTCACTGTGAGCTATCTCATTAATGTCAGAGCATCAAACCTGCAGGAGTGTGTGTTCTTATCCTACTCACAGTTTGTCTTATCTTACTCAGGCTTTTGGCACTTGCATTTACGTAGCAAACACTATTTGAAGTCTAGAACAGCATGAAATTAAAGGCAGATTAGAGTTCCCTCTCACCCGTATTTCCATAACCTCATTTGTATGCCTTACTAGGGCCATCCCTTTGATCCACATATAAGTGGATTTGAATGCTCAAGTGTGTGTTCCTGTGTGTGTGTGTGTGTGCTCTAGAGTGCAAGGGTGTGTGTTTAGGCTTGTGCACATGAAAGTACAGTATATGTTTGTGTAAGTTGTGCCACCCTGCTCTTCACCCTCCTCACTTTTTCTGTTTCCCTGTGGCCAGACTCCGACAGCGGAATAACACACAGTCATATGGGCTTCCTGGTTTCAAAGACCTACACTGTGTCAGAAGATGGTTACGGCTGCCTGTCAGGCCTCATACCTGCTCTGGAGCTCATGGCCCTTTATGTGGCCGCCGCAATGCATGACTACGACCACCCCGGTCGGACCAACGCTTTCCTTGTGGCCACCAGTGCCCCACAGGTACTCATGCTTTTCAGTCCATAGCATTGATCAGCATTTGATTTGGATCAAAGTACATGCAATATTATTTGCTTGATTTACTGTTACACGCTTAGTTTTTCTTTGGAATCAACAAGATGACCATTTGTTGGCAGTTTTCCTCCACTATGTCTATTTCACTGCCAAACTGCACTGGCAAAGCTGCGACGAGTCATCAGTCTTTGACAATGTAATCAGACCATCACCAATTACTGTAACTCCTCATTGCTTGTCAGATGCTGACAAGTCAAGCTTGGAATTGTACTGTACTGAGACTGTATTTTCTGTCTTAGCGTAGCTCCTAAAGTTGGGGGGAATAGGATGTCATTATACTGAAGGATAGCTTTTATCAGTAAGCAGCAATGTAGTACAGTGGCCCTAATTTTATTGTTATTATAATTTTATTTAATTTTAATGTTTTGGAAGCATCGTGTGGTTTTCCCTTCCTGTGTAGAAATACTTAAGATACAAAGATCATGTGTATTGATGCATTAATTTATACATCATTTTTATGGTTGCAGCTGGGAAAGGCAGGCATTTATTTGTTAATTTCATGTTGGAATATCAATCTGACCTGCAACGTGACTAGTAACTAAAATCATTAAATAAATCTAGTAAAGAGTAAAAAGTAAAATTTTTGCACCTGAAATTTGGTGGAATAGAAATATAAAGGAGAAAATCTAAATTCACATGCCTTATTATTGTACTTAAGTTCAGTACTTGAGTAAATACATTTAGTTACTTTCTACCACTTGTAATAACTTCTTCTAACATTTCAATCATCTACATTTTCTAGTTTTTTATTCTTCTTTTTTCACTGCTGTGTGTGCAAGATTGTCTGATTCACATACAGACATTTTTGTGCTTGTTTATTGTAAATGTATTATTGAAGTGTTTGTGTGTGTTTGCAGGCAGTGCTCTACAATGATCGATCCGTTCTAGAAAACCACCATGCTGCCTCAGCTTGGAACCTCTTCTTGTCACGGCCAGAGTACAACTTCCTCGTCAACCTGGACCATGTGGAGTTCAAGCGTTTCCGTTTCCTGGTCATTGAGGCCATACTGGCCACTGATCTGAAGAAGCACTTTGACTTCCTAGCGGAGTTCAATGCCAAGGTAGGTCTATATTAAATACTGAAAAGACATGACCTTTAGATCTGGAGAGATTTAAGTCCTTGAAAACTTAACTTGACAAAATCATTAACTTAAAAACTTCTCTTTCGATTCTTCATTGACCTTTAACTTATGGAGCTTTAATAATGAATTTAAGCCAATGCAATGCAACACAGGGTTATGAATACCTATCCTTGCATATGAAGAGAAGGGTTTATGTATGAATAGTTATTTTATTTTGTTGTCTTTGGAAGCTGGATTAGCTAAATGATGAATTGTCTAGGACACTTAAAATGGCAGTAGTATTATTCTGTTGTTTTAGTGTATGTTTTTTTTTTTGTTGAGTTTGATTGAGTGAGTGTATTCTGTAGGGGCACTTTCCTCATAAATTCATACCATGACTCTTTTAATAATAAAAATAAGCTTCATTCAAAGGGAAATGCCCAGTGGTTTTCAAGGAACAGGTCTGTTTGTGCAGAACATTGCAGCACTTGCAATATGTCCAGCTCAAGTCAACAACACAAAGCACCCTGCAGCTTTTCAAGAACTCGTTTAAGTGCAGACAGAATGTTGGCTGTGGATTTGAGGGTCTTGGGTTTTTCCATTGTGAGTATTAGTACAGTGGTGGTTCTTGAGGGCCAGGGCCTGTCAGCTAGCATTGAGCTCGCTGGCTTGGCAGCAAAAGTAACAGCAATGTTTCCCACTGTAGTGCACCCTGCTCTGCTCTTCCTGGAAGCAAATTAGCTTTCTGTGAAGTACCCATCAAGTTTTGCGCTTGATCTCCTCAGTTTCCTAGGTTATTAGGTTAGAATGATAAAACTCTGGGAGTGAGTGGTCCTCCTTCTCCAGGTCTGAGGCTCATTAAACAAAACTAGAAATAATGAATTCATTTGAACTTTGTTTAGAGTGATGCAAGCCTTAATGTCATGTGTGAGAGTGCTGCCAGGTCCCTTGAAATGAGTTGATTTGAGTTGTTCACTGATTTAACCCAGAGAACTTCATAAATAGTTATATCGTCTCGAGATAACTTCTGTTGTGAATTGGCGCTATATAAATAAATAAATTTGACTATATCTTCTATCTTACAGAAATTGGAAATGGTCAAATGTTATTTAAAGCATAGTGATTGTTACCTCCACATTTTTGAGTAAAGCACATTTCATCACAGGAAAAAATCTGTGCTTATGTGCTTCATAGTGGAGGCAGAAGCTAAATGGACCCAAAAGGTCCGGGGAATTAGGAGAGTAACAGTTAGGATTAACCCAAGGAGAAAGAAGTAAGGAAAACGGACGTATAAGCACAAATAAGGATTTTATTAACAACTTAGATTAAACAAAAAATAAGTACAACAAAAACCATCGAGGACAGTGGAAATTTTGCTTCTTATAAACGGAAGGAGAAGCTGATCTAGATACATACTGAGTCTTAAACTATTTAAATACAGTTGGGAAAAAAATTATATAAACAACTTCCCTCCAAAAAGGGAGTAAGACTACAGATATCACTACACTATAACTCAAGTTGACAACACCCAGCCTGAAAACTGCCAAATAGCCCACTAGCATGGCCAGCATCTCTTCTCCCAGTCTTTGTACTCCCGATCCTGATGAGCAAGTGGAAGCAGTCGCGCTCCACCACCCACTGCTTGAGGGGGGAGGTACCTGGAGGAGCACGGGAGAAAGAGAGCAGAACAAAACAACAAGAAGAAGAAACACGACACTGCAGCCATAACACTTTTTTCTCATTCACAGTGCATTCCAGTGTTGTTGTGTGTCTTCTCACTGATTAGTAAACCCTCCAGACATTGATATGAATACACAATCATTGATCAGCATATTAATTGCATCACATTTACATAATATCTACAAATCACCCGCTGTGCCTGCCAACATGTATGAATATGTTAAATGTCAACGTGTCCTTTGATGATCCTCTAGGTGGGTGATGATCCGTCTACAGGTATCGACTGGTCCAACGAGAATGACAGGCTGCTGGTCTGCCAGATGTGCATTAAGCTGGCTGACATCAATGGGCCTCTGAAGTGCAAGGACCTGCATCTGCAGTGGACAGAGGGCATTGTCAACGAGTTCTATGAACAGGTGTGTGAATGGTCTCTGATGGGAACTAAGACCTTGTTTGTATTCGCTAAACTGAATATCATTGTGCTGTCGTGTTTGTACCACCTGCACAGTATAATACACTACAGCCCAGTACAGTCTGAAATAGTAAATCATTCCTTTGTCTGTGTCAGCATTTTCAAGGCCAAAACTGAAGTGAGTCATTTTATCATTTTGATTTTTCTTTTACATATAAAATATATATTATTGCTTCTTCCATTTACTCTCACCTGATCTTCGTCAGTAGTGAAGCTATGGAAAGAAGAATTCAGCTTTTGTATACATATAAATAAACAATGATATTCCACCCATCTAAATAATTCAAAGCAGAGGCGTGTATCGCCACCTGTGTTGTTCCCCTCAGTATCAAACAGCCTGTCTTCTGGGCAAACATCATTGCTGACCTATGACCTATTCTACACTGGAATCTTTTAGGTTCAGTAAACAAACAAGCTTTTCAACAGCTTTAAATGGGGCACAGTGTCAAGGCCTGACAGCTGCAGATACACCATATAATCCAAAATATAAACATTTAATTGTCATAGACAAAACTCAATTCAAGACGGACAGCACAAGAAATCATTTGAAATGTGAAGAAAAGAGAAGAGTGTGCATGTGTGTATTACTGTACTTGTGAGGAGCTTCACTGATGTGATGCATTAATTATCCACTAACGCTAACCTTGAAGGATAGGTCTGATGGTATTCTATATTTGTCTTGCTATCCACAAATCCCATTAAAAAAACAAAACCAACAGTAAATCAATCCTACTAACAAGTATGTCTGGGTATTTAAAAGCCTGGTGTAGCTCTTTCTTTTGCGCCAAAGACCTCTACTGTTGTTAAAAGATTAACATCTTATAGAAATGAATGGGCTTCATACCAGGAGCCAGAGACAGGTGAGAGAAGTTGGAAAGTATTGAAAGATGGACTACCACTTCATAGATTTTGATCTTTTCATGAGCTTTGCTTAACAAAAATACAGAAAAAAAAATAAGAATATTGCCACCCTAATCCTTTCAGCACCACAGCACTACATGCTTTACCTTAATCTGACATACCTGACCCTAAACTTAATTAATGTAAACCTAAGTCTAACTCTAAAACATATCTCTGAACCCTCACCTCTGTCAGATCTTTGAATAAATGAGAACCAGCCAGAACATTCTTTCTATGCAAAATGTCCTCATTCTTCAGATAGTAAAATCAAAGTGGTGACACACACACACATTTTGACTCTCTGAAATAGAAAACAGCAAGCAGTCTCTATTCTGTCACAAAACTCATATGAGCAAGCACAGAAACTGAAATATAGTCCTCCCTCTTTATTCTTTCCTCCACATAGACTTTGGACTTCAATCTTGATTGATTTTACTGTCCTTAATTTATTTTTCATTCAATCTCTCTGACATATTGAGGGAGTAATGGCAGTGTGCCTTCTGAGCTGTGAGCAGCTGTCATAATAAATGACAGGATTTATGTGTCTGTTCAGTTATGTGTTGTACATTTATAAATAATAAACAGCAGAGACAGTAAAGGTATCTTGTAGTTTTAGTTGTGGGAAAATTATTCACATGTATGTCTTGTATATAGGAATTTATTGTCAGTGTAATCATATACAGTGCTGCTTTAGCAAGCAGGATCTGGTAATGCCTTCAGCCTACTGCCACCCTCAGTGACCTTTGTTACAGTATTTCCCATTGGCACTGAATGGCTGCTAATCTCTACTAATTGCCTCCAGGTGAAGCATGAAATGCTCAGGCTCTTACGTACCCTGTCACTTGAGCTAGGTGACACAACAGCTTGTTACAAGCCACTCTGAGGTCTATGGGGGAAGACACAGAGAGAAGGAGCCTCACAGGAGAAATGCTCTTCAGTGACAATAGTTTTAGTGCCACTGGATGTGGTGACGCAAGCAGGGTGCCCAGGCAACTGTCATTCAGGTGGAGCAGCCTCTGATTGCACTGACAGGCTTGAGAGTCCGACAACCTTGAAAAAAGCAGCAAAGAAATACAACATAGATGTTCAGGAATGTATAAAAAGCATACACAACATCATACATACACAAACGCTTGGGGTATCGAGCATGAGAAAACATGTTGAGAAAGCCTTGAGGATGAGATTTGTTCACCATTCTGAGAGGCTTTCTGAAACTGATTATGATGTGTGAGCCAGGATCTGGGTGTCTTGAATCTGTATTGTAATACTGGATAAATCTCTTGGCTTACTGGTACTGACACTTAAATAATAAATAATAATAAATAAATACTTAATACTATTTAATGAGTCTTACTGCAGTCCAAAGATGAGCAATTAAATGTGTTAATATGGATAGCTGAATAAGAATACATCTGTCTTCTGTTTCTTAAACATATCTAAAATACACAAGTCATTGATTTGGGTATATGTAGTCATGGTGATTGAGCTTGATCTCAGTGCTCCTCTTCCTCTTGTTTTTTTCACCCATGTATGTCTGTTCACCTGTCAGGAAATTCCATCAAATTGCAGATCACCTGAAATCCCATTTTTTGATGACTTTCATTGTGCTTTACATCAGCAGCTCAATGGAGGAACAGAGGCATTGTACTGTACACTGTATGGGATGACACCTGGGGTCAGTCACCAAGGCAACCAGGAAACCTTGCTATAGCTGTTGTTCATTTCTGTCCATACAGACGTCATAGACAGCACACATGCAGCTGCCTCTCAGTCTTTCTACCATCACCCTATATATTTATTTTATGTTTTCAATAATTTCCTGTAAAGTAACTAAGATGTAACTGTACAGTTGTAGGAAGGTTACAGGTTAAAAGACTATGAAATTATATTCTAAATATAGGGAAACTGGAGACTGGTGTTAAACTACAGTATTGAGTCATTTGTCTAGAGGTATGTAGTAATAATACATAGGTTGAAAAGCGGCAGTCCTTTTGAGGAAATAAATAGCAGCTTATAAACCCAACACAAATTGTTAAACTCAGTTGTGTCTGAATATCTGACTCTATTTTCTTTCCTATTGTGCTTCTTTCCAGGAAACTTATCCAGAAATCACTGACATATCAAATATAGTGTTACCAAGGTTTTATGTAAAATACGTCTTCTCTTAGATTACCATATGGAGTGTATGCCATGGTAAATGTTAGTGGGGGTATTATGTTATCAACCAGGCCCTTGGTTTCATTCATTTACAGCAAGTCAAAAGCCTCAGCAATGCATTTTAGCATCTCTGGGGGCCCAGGTAGGTAAAGCCTTAGAGCATGGGCTCAGCAATCAAGTCTATGCTAACAGCATCCTGGCCTTCAGGGCCCAGAATGATGCTGGTTTAATTGCATTCACTTGGCATCCCAGGTGTGAAATAGTCATTGATTAGCTGGCTAGAATCAATATGGCTTAAGACCCAGTATGAAGAACTACTGGTCTATGTCCAGCTTTAAGCTTCCCTCTTTTGTTCCACCTGTTTCACTAAGTCATTTCCTTTGGTTTCACCTGTCTGATGTAGTCAGCACCACACTTCAAATTCTTACACTATTAAGACTCAAAATTGACTGTGAAACAAATAATTTAGTGAATTATTAATTGTAACTGTGGGACACAGTTACAATAATTTAAGGCTTGATAGTGTTAGACAATCCTGCTTCTTCACTCTGGTCTGAATTACTCTGTTCTTTTGGAACTATATGTGTGGTGAAATGTGAATCATGCCATGTCTTGGCATTCAGGCAGCTGGTGATGGTTTTGTACTAATGTGGGTAACTCTTTGTGTAGGGCGATGAGGAGTCCAGCCTGGGTCTTCCTATCAGTCCCTTCATGGACCGAGCGGCACCACAGCTGGCCAAACTCCAGGAGTCATTCATCACACATATCGTGGGACCGCTTTGCAACTCCTACGACTCAGCCTGCCTCATGCCTGGACGATGGGTGGAGCCCAACCCAGAGGCAGAGGAGCCAGAGATCACAGAGAATGAGGAGGAGGAGGAGGAGGATACTGCAGAAGAGGACACGTCCACCAGCTCAGAAGCATCACGTAAGCTAAGCACTATGGTCTAGAACGAAGCTGTAAACCTGAAGTAGCAAGCAGCACAAGCAGAAAATCTGAACATTATCAGAAATTTTGCCTATAATGCCTGTCTTTGTATTCATTTGTTTGTTGTCGCCATTTAAACACTGTTGATTATACAATATAATGTATGGTACTGCAGGACATTCACAATTTTGATAACTTTAACCAGTGGTTCTGCCACTGAACAATGACAAATAAATGCTAGATGTTAGATTAGTAACACTGAAATTTAAAATTAAAGTCTCTGTGTGTTGTGAAATATATTGCATAAAATATATACATATCCACACCTCAAGTTTAATATTTATATCAATGAATGAGCTTTTAGATATAATGTTTCACAGCTATATTTCTTTATACAACACAACTAATGACAGTAAGTAAGTGGTAATGTGATAATGATGAAAAATATTTGACCAGATCAGTAATGCATTCTGATACAACGTTTTGCTATTACTATACTATTTTCTATTTCTAGTTTGAAATAATTTAATGTGACGTATGTAAATTACTACAGACCACTTGAGGATATACAGTGAAGATGTCTGAGGCTGCTTTGGTACATGTGTAGAGCCGCAGGTGACACAAAACTTATTTGCTTTGTAGCAGCTAAATGCACTGGCTTTATCATATGTTCTTACCGATAAATGACTGCTATTGTACATTCATTTTAAGTTAAGGTATGCATTGTGTAAAATCATCAAAAAGTTGTTTCTTTTTTTCCAGAGAAAGGAGCTCCTAAGAAGAGGAGGAAAGTTTTCTGTCAGATCACCCAGCACCTGCTGGAGAACCACGAGATGTGGAAGAAGGTGATCGCAGACGAGGCCCAGAAACAGGGCCAAGGAGCAGAGTCTGTCCATTTAAACAATGTAGCTGAGCCTATTCTGGCTATCCACGAGGAAGAGGAGGAGCCAGGCAGCAGAGAGGAGCTGGTAGAAGGAGAGGATCCAGAGGAAGGAGTGGAGGAACCAGAGTGGCCTGTGTCTCCACAGGAAGACTCTAAACCTCCAGAGGAACTAGAGGAGGGGGACCCACAGTGAAACAGCCCATGGGAAATATGGCGTCAGTCAGGGCAAGGACATGAAAAAGTATTTCTTTGTTTCTTATCCTATCAACTGACTCCTGTTTTTGCCAGCACATCACTTAGACACAACACTGTAGATGTTTGGGAAATGTGTGCCTATACAGAAAAAAACAGGGTGGGAAAATTTGTGCTTTACACATTTTATCTGAATATCTGGTTTCACCAAACATTTAAAGGAGCTTTCCATATTGCAATACGGGATTATTCGTGTACTTTGGGATACAGACTCTTTTGCTACTGTCAAGAGAAGAGGAAGACTGGTTGCACAGACCTCAACCCATTGTGGTAACACAGGACTGCAGAAATTTGCTGCCAATTTATACATAATTATTTTCAGAATGCAATTATATATAAACATCACAGTTACTTGTACTTGTGTTTCAATTTTAGCAAGAGTTTTTGAGGTCTCATATGGGCCATAATTTTTTTTTCTATATATGGATTATAAAGGGAGCAAATGAGGAACATTGGCATATCTTTCTTCCTTTCAACCTCTGCCAAAATAAATGCATCACTCACCCATGGGCTTTAGCATAAAAACACATATATTTATACATTTTGTGTTTTCCATTTGTTGCCAAATTAAGTACGTTATACCATTCATTGTAACCATTTTAGTTTAAGGAGGAAGACTTGAGGCTCTTCACACTATGTATGTGTGTGCGTGGGTGTGTGGGTCTGTGTTTAAACTAATGCGCTCATATGCACAATTCTTCTGCATAGATAAAGTCAGCAGATTACCTCCTAATTGTGCCATCTCTTCTACAACCCCAAGGTAAATATAGCAGTCACTGAAGGCTTCAGTGTCCCGTATGTTGTAGTCTAAACGTCTGCATTGACAAAACAACAGTGGGTTGTTGGAAATGAATCTGTGCTGAAAAACGACAGGTAAAGGGAGAACACAGGGTGTACAGTAACACTACTAGAGTGTTAGGAAATACAGTAAAAGGGAGAAATACGGAAGCAGGTAAAATAATAAAAAAAATATATTATATAGATCCAACTTAATCTATTAAATATAAATCCCCTAAATAGATTACACATTTAATCTATTTTCTTGCTTTCTTGTGTTGAACATAACCATAGGTGGACTAACCAATACAGTTTCCTTTTGTCTTTTCTATACATTTTTGACTCTCAGACTATGTATTTGGGGTCCATGTGCTGTATTATACTCTGTACTTACTGGTTCTTATCATGTAAACACCTGAAATGATGCTTGATGACCTTCAACCCTCAGGAAACCCTCAACTGTTGAAATTCAATGTAGACATCTGTATCACCTATGACGACAGTAAGTTAAAAACATGCAGGAAATGTGCAGTAGCTATAGAATATGTTCATGAAATGCTAAAGAACAAAGCTGAACTTTATGTCACCACCCCCCACCCCCATCCCCCACCCTTTTCCGCTTTGACTGTTATAACATCTTTGTAGATAAATTCAGTTAATCTGTCTGTAATTCCTCAGGGAGATATTCATTCTCTCAGAGTTATGAGCAGACAGGACTTCAGAGCACACTGCATGGTGATGATATACGAGGGAAATTATTCTGGTGAAATGTTTTTTCATGTAAGGAAAATGTAGTTTGAAAGGTTGATAAAAGGGTAGACTGTGCTGTAGTATCAACATCAGCCCGTTGTATGTCAGGTGAATCAGGTAAATCAGGTCTCTGAAGTTAACTCCTATAGCTGTTTGATGCTGGTAGAAAAGATTGTTCTATCTTTAGTGAAACAGATATACAGTGGATATCCATGGAAAAGTTATCAATAGTTGGCCAATATAACAGTGATGGTGGGGTCTTTTATCAGTTTTACACTTTGAAATGTAAAAGTTGTTATTTGGGATCACCCACAGCACAATGTTTTGTTGCTCATGCTCAGTCCATATGAATTTTGCCCCGCAATAGCTCTGAAGTTGTGTGTACCATCACTTTTTATGGTGGAAAGTAACTGCATTAGTAACACAATGTGATTATATTCAGACATTGTCACATTGTTTATCTATAATGCACACTGAGTCATTGTTTTCTTATTGCTGCATAATCACTCAATCAGAAAATTGAAGGTTCGTTTTAGTCACCTCAGACATTTAACTGTTGAAATCAATTATACTAAAGCATAGAGAGACTGCTTTCTAAGAATTTCCAAAGAATTTATAAAATGTGATCTCCTCATGTGATGAGAGTAAATGTGACTTGATCTGCACAACACGATAATTGTGTGAAGGCCAGAACATGATGCATGACATCTGTAAAATGTTCCAGTCACATGATAGCCCCTACTCTCATCTGAGACAGAGGTAAACCAGTTCCATATCCAGCTGCACAGAGGCAGTCAAGTAGGATGCAGAATGTCTCAGATGAATATCCCACTTTCCTTTAATAATTCACATTTACATAGAAAAAGTGTATGAGAGACCAGTAGATCATGAGTTTAATTAAAGTTGGCGAGTCAAGTTACTGTCACATACAAGTGCAGTGAGGCAATATGTAATGAATTATCCACTGGTAATCTTGTTCTCATGACCTACATTCATATCTGAATCCCTTATGGGTTGGTATCTCATATTGTGCCACTGTTTTCTTCCATAATCTTATTTTTTCAAACTGATCTTTAAAAAAAAGCAGAACAACACATGACAACCCATAGATAGCATATGACAGAGTCTGCCTGTGATTGAAGTTACGTTGTTGGATACAGGTGTAGTCTTTGTATCCTTGCAGATCCTGCATTTACATACCCTGTAACCACACAATGTTCCCTGTCTGTGGTGAATAGCACACTACATCCATAATGACCTGTTTACTGCTGCCCTCACTCTGCTACAGTCTGTGTTAGAGGGGGAGGTAATTGGTTGACCCTGTTTACAAAGGCATTAGACAGAGAATAATTTACCCCAAACCCTATATCAAGACCAGAATTGTCAGAAGCCACTGAATCAGAACAACCTTTTTTTTGGCCTCTAATGATCATGTGTTGCCTCACCCATTGTATCCTATATACAACATGCCTGCTGTTTTCCATATGTTGTCTGCACTTCCCTAATGAGCTATAATCATCATTATGAACACAATGGATCCATTTTCCTCAGCTTTTGAAAAACCTTATAAGATATCATCAACTGGATTTAACACCTCTCTTCTATAGTGGCCCAGAATTAGAAAAAAAACAAAAACTTTTCTTTGTATAATTCATTGGGATAATGTAATGTCCACTTCTAGTTTCCATCTCAGCTACTCAGCTTTGTGAATGTATATGTACAGTGTGTGTGATAGAGAGAGAGAAAGAGAGTGTGTGTCTGTGTCTATTTGAATTCTTCCATTGGCCTCTCTAATGTGACTGTCCTTCATTTGACTAATTGTACTGTTGAGAAGAGGGAGATGCTGCTTCAGTTCACAATTAGAGATGGTGATGCAGTTAGTAGTTTATCAATTCTTATCAGATACTATGCCCTGAAATGAAATTGTTATTCACAGAAGGCCCTATAGCACATTTCTCCTTGCGCTTCCTCTTTGATCTACGTACTGCTCAGCCTGCAGATCTGAGATCCTCACAGGCAACAGTAGTAGAGCATTCATCACAAAACATCTCTCATAATTCAAAGGTGATGGCATCCTGTCCACTGTATTAATTTGTTGATGATCACTTTTTTTTTTTTTTTTTTTTTTGGATGATGCATGCATTTTGCCCCCAGTCACATCAGTCTCAATTCAATACTTGCATTTGAGCTGATGCAATATATACGTTTTGATAGTGTATTTTTATGTCTTAATTGGTTTATTTGATTGTCATACTTATTCACACGTGTAGCATAATTGTAACCATGGGAACCAAACAAGCTTTACAATTATGTAAACAAAAATGAGATGAGTATTTTTATATAGTTGACACATGATTAAATAATTAATTGCTTTCTTCTCACTAGTTCCTTGCACTTACCACATGTACTAATACTTACACAAGGAAGAATATGTCCAAATACACAGTATTTGTGAAAGTAAAATAATTAATTTCCTTGCAGGTTGATGCTCCATTTTGTACAAT
This sequence comes from Lates calcarifer, assembly GCF_001640805.2. Lineage (NCBI taxonomy): Eukaryota > Metazoa > Chordata > Actinopteri > Centropomidae > Lates > Lates calcarifer. The sequence goes on along the minus strand of NC_066842.1, from coordinate 9,292,933 downwards.
ACACATATATGCTGTACAGTAAAGAAATTTTAAAACTACAAAAACTCTTTTAGATATACATTATTTATTTTTACCATTTTGTAATTTAGACACTATACTGTAGCTGCAATATTGCCAGACTTACTGGAAGTGCCTATATTGGTATTATGTATCATACAGTGAATATATTTGAAGATCATTAGAAGTTGTCACAAACTGAACCATGTGGATGTTGTAATGTGAATACATTGAATTACAAGACTATAATTTCTGTGGTATCCCTGTGTCTGTTGTGTTTATTGTTCAGTGTTGGATTCACATCAAGAATCTGCTTCATATTAAAATCTATAAGGTAATGGTACATTCGGTTCTAGGTACCAGGCTTCCTCAAGACTTTTTTACAAGCTTGAGTTTAAGTCTTGAACTTGAACTCTAAAGGCCAGTTTTAATGCAGCAGGGTGAACATTTCACATCTCTGAGTAAATCTGGCAAATTACCAACCACTCGCTGGCCACTTGTTTTTCTTTAATTTTTTAAATTGTCTTAAATTGGTGAAATAACACACAAGTAGTGCATCCTTATCCTGGAAATACATCTAGGGGTCATTGAGACCCAAACAATCAAAGTAAACACCCAATCATTTTAAAATGCTATTATCAAATATTTAGCTATACTGAATTGGTTATAAGCACAGACAACAATAGACACTCCACCAGTCTCTCTCTGAGCACAGATGGAGTATGTCTGCCCGTAGGTACAAAGATAATAATACATATACATTGAAACTAAATGGATGATGATTTTCTGTATTCATATTTTACTAGAAAGAATTCATACATTTTACAAGTGCCTTAATGTTGTTTGATAGAATCATAGACACATACACAATTATTTAGTAACTTACCATAACATTTTCTGGTGAAAATATGTCACTACACAAAAATGCATAGATAAACACTACTGAGGTGAGTATACATTGCTAAACATCTTAAAATAATTTTATCAATACCGCAGCATTCTTTTTCTCAGTGAAGGTCTTTACTTTCAGGGCAACCATTATCTGATTTGTAAATAATGCAGAGATTCTCAAGCCCCATAATCAAATTGTGAAACAAATGAGTGTATATGTTCTCTTTTTGTTCAAAAATATATAAATAAGAAGACTGCTCATAAAATTAGAATACAATTTCCACTGAATATATTCACTGCCAATTGTTCATACATTCACCACATTTGAGTTGTGTAGATTTATTCATGGTCCACTCAATTTTCTGTGTTTAGGACGACATCCACTACTGCCCACACTCTATGTAACAAAACACCTGGCAGCCTTGAAATGAAATAATGCACCAAAAACATCCTTTAGAGGTCTTCTGAGCCTTGTGTAGACCTTCACCTTTATTCTTTATTTATTATTATTATTATTCTTTTGCTATTGGTGCTACATACCCCACCCCTTTTAAAATATATATGTTTCTTTACTCCTAATGTTTAAAAGATATCAGATGTTCATTTCATGAAATTTTTGAGAAAAGAAAAACAAATAACGTCAAAACCAAATAGCACCAGCATCAGTTATATTAATCTATAAACTTCTAAAATAAGTATTTCCATATATGATAATGCCTGCGGTGGTAGAAGCATCCATAACTTTTAATAAGAAAAAGTGACCACTGCGATATAATATATTTAGAAATCTTACTTAATAGTTCTTCAGTATTATGAGCAAAATGTGCTGTCAGTGTTACAATACATGTCATTTCCGGCTGCCATCTTTGTTTATTTCAACGTGAGGTTTTTAGCTGGAAATAAGTGAAGAGAAGTTTTAAACAACCGTTTTTATTGTTCAGCAAAGGATGATTTTCAGTTCGGTGAAAAGCGGTGAGTTTTGTCACTTGACCAACAGGGTTTAGCTTATAAATGACCTTTTAGGAAACGCTGTGTAACGTCAGTAACAGTGTTGTACGTTAGCCTGTCTGTATCGCTGAACGTCTGTATGCTAATGTAGCATTAGCTGATACGTGGATATTTGAAATATAAAGCGACAGGCACAAGTAAAGAGACTTCACTGAGATGATTACATAAACATGTCTCTGATCCTGGTTGACGAGCATTTGTACTGGAAACTAGTATCTGCATTTTCTCACCAGTCATTCAGATGGAGACAATTTCCTAAAAATGTTTTGTCATTGCAAGCATCACATTGCCCAGTGTGCACGTTTGTGCAGGAGTACCAGACTATAGATCGTTTTTCAG